>NW_028318266.1:1521250-1892500 GCF_062004578.1 Staurois parvus
ACATTTCAGACACACACCAAGTCAAATAAATATCACAACACTTTATTGGTCTACAGCTTTGCAAGAAAACCTGTGCAACAGTAGTTTTCCAATCCAAGTGACACCAGCAAAAATAACCACCAGACTGACAGAAGCCACTGCCACCAGCACACACCACTCCAGGGACCAGGACTCTGAAGCCATCCTGGAAACATGACCGAGCTCTGTTCTAGGGGCTGCGTGCATCTCTACTCCAGAGACCAGGAGTGGACCAAGAATGGCCTTGCCATGTTTCTCTGAATGATGACCTACAGAAAAAGGAGGATTAGAATTAAAGTACTGAAAATTAATGCAAGTCACTAAACAGATTCATGTCAGGCCAACAATGAGTCAAATTGGAGCAATTCAATTTTATAGTGAGTGAAACCCATAAAATTTATCAGAACTATGACTATAGCCCAAATAGTAGTTGGTTGCCATTTTAAATATGTGCAATCAGTGGCAAACCATCTCATAGTAAATAAGGCATAATATTGAATGCTTCTGAGACAAGTTAAAGAATGAGTATCTTTGGGTGCTCTAAGACTGTACAAGGTTACATGTTACATTCAAAGACTATTGCTGACCAAAGTGTCAAACATAAAAGCCCCACAAAAATCAGGAGGCAGGCCATCTCTTGTATCCTTTAAGCAAGCCCCCTGATGACACGCATGCACTGCAGCATGGAATCAGGGGCAGCTGCAAAATTCCAGCAACGGACAGCCAGGCCCATGACAGGAGTGGCATTTACCTTGCAGCCTCCGGGGGGGGGGGGCCCCAAACAAACCCACTTGCAACCAAGAACCCCCCCGGAGTTTGAGCTTTAAACCCAATCCTGTCTTGAGGTTGGGCAAGTCTGGTATCAATGTTCCAAGTCATTGAGTGACTTGAGTCACACCCATAAATGCAATAAACTCCTGGATACTTCATCTGAACAGTGTTTACATTTTAAAGAACAGGGTTAGCAAACAAAATTTAGTACAACTAAAAAGGATGTTACTTGGCAGTGCCATGGGGTTAATATAACCGAGACTAAAGAGTGCTTGACTTTGCCTTCCCATTTCTGCCCAGCTCTTCCATTCATAGAAGCTGTACTAAAGTTTTGTGAATGAAGCAAGATCCATACATAATCCATTTAGATCCTGGTTTTATTATGGCTTCTACAAATGGAGGCTGGTCAAAAAGGGGGGCACTTGCACTGGAATATGATTGTAGGGGGTGAGGAATTTATGGAAAAAAAGCTAGAGAGCAGCACAAGTCCTACCAATTAATGTCCCTTGACTTTTTTTTTTTTAAATGAAATGTAGGCTTAACCACATGTCTCCAGGTGGATATGATATGCTCAAGTTTGTTATGATTCCAAAGCTGATGCCCTCTTGTAGAAGCGATTTGAGTGGCTATACAGACACCTGGGAACTTCTACAGGCAACAGAAGAGGGTCCTCCCCCCCCCCCCCCTCCTGCCTTTTCAAAGGCTGTCCCATCCCACGGGGGAAGGGGGGAGCCTGGGACCCCTCTGATTGGCGATATCCTGTGTACTTCACTGGGAACAGAGAACCAACTTTGTCCTCCCTCTAAGATCAGAAACTAGAAGCAACAAGGATTGTCACTTTTTGGGTTTGATGTTTACAAGTCCTTATTGGCTTGGAGGCCAGAGGAGACACTGGGGTCTAGCTTATTGCCATCACAAGGGATGAAACCGTTGATTAAGTGAACCCCCCCAATGCACAAATACAAAAAACACATACACAAGTCCCTCCCACATGCATAGGTAAAGACAGTTGCACCTTTTATGAGAAGCAAAGCAATAATTTTAGCTTCAGACCTCCTGTGTAACTTTAAACTGGTGACTTGTAAGGGCTTCTAAAGTGATCGTAAAGCAACTTCTCACTTGTACCTACAGGCAAGCCTATAAGGCTCATCTGTAGGTACCATAAACATCTAAATTTTCACTGTATAAAGAGGTTTACTTTTAAGGAGCACTGGCACGTGCTTTGAAGGAACAGCATGCCTGTGCCATTCCTTCAGAGCCAAGTAACGTAAAAAGTCCTGTGTGAGACATTGCAGCTTAGCCATTCAAGCAGCTGGAGCCTGCAAACCCAAAAGGATCAGAAGGCAAAAGCCCTGTCTGTTCTGCTGGAGGGCTTCATTTTAAAAAAGGAAAGTTTCACACAATGTGAAAGTAATGAATACTAGCACATTATGCCATTGTTCTGCAGGGTTTGTTTGTTTTTTTTTAATATAACGGTTTACTACTGCTTTAAAGTGTTGCCTATGGAGATGTTTTGGTGCCGTTCCACAGCCACACACAAATGTTAAAGTGTGACATGTTCAGCATCCAATAGACATAACATTTTACCAAAAATAAAAATTTGCATTTGGAAAACCACGGAAAAAAATTGGGGAGTCAGAATTGTGATTAAGATCTTACCAACATGTCTCTTCCCAAAGGCTCTGGGTCTTCTGAATCCTCCAAGATTTCGGAAACTGCTGCCCTGAGGTTCACAGTTCTCAGTGACACAGCATTGACAAATATCACTTGACCCTTCCACGGGGGTCCATCTGCAAAAGTCACAAGATCAGGGCAGTGAAACACTTTATAAGAAGCCAATCTTGGAATAATGTGTGCAGACAACTTTAGGTCCAGCCTCAGACTTGAACATATGCAGAAGTTTCTGTAGTGTTAGGACAGATTGTGTGCTGCAAGTCTTTTAAGCCACTAGAGGTCCCCATAGGCAAAAGTCAAGGGGGGCTCAGTTGTTGGGGGGGGTTAATGCCAGCCTGCCCCTGCACCAATCTACTGGGGTCTCTGTGGGTGGACTGGACAGTTCAATATGTAGAGTGCCCCTTGGGAAAGGAGGAAGCCTGTAGTCGGAAGGATAGTACGCATTTTATGAGACTATTCATATCCCCATGCCTTGGGATATAGATTATAGGTCACCCACCCCATTGAATATTTGCACCTTTGTTCATGGCATGGTAAACACTGGAATAGTTAGTAACTTAACTGAGTGCTGCCATCTTCAAGAGACGACGGAAGTAATTGACTCAGCTTCTATCCAGTAAACCATTAAAAAGAATCCTGGCATAGACACCATTGTAATCCCTATGAATACATGTTCTGAAAACTAAACTTGAGCCCAGGGTGTAAGGCAGAGTGTTTTGCAGGGGTTATAGCCATTTGCCATCACACAAAATCAAATTGAAGTTTTTATATCCTTTATCTGTATGGTACATATAAAGTTAACTTGCAATCTTATCTCGGTGCTGCAGAACTCAGCATAACATCTGCAAGGCAATGGTGTTCTGTTGCAACCAGAATGATTCTCACCTGTTTCTGCCGCCTCGGTTATAAGAGCAAGCTTTGTTCATGGAGTTGGGAACTTGGGAGGCAGACACTGCTCTCAAATTGCAAGTAATAAAGATCTGAAAAATAAGAGACTGTTAATACAGAAACACCTGAAACAAATACAAAAAGAAAGCCAAAGACCTCACCACAGACTTTTCTACTCCAAGGAATCGGAAAGCTTCAATGGTGAACTGCAACTTGTCTTGCTGGATCCTTGGAGATCTGAAGGCTGAAGATGTGTCATCACTCACTGCATCCACAAAGCACCTATGGAACATGATTTCATTAGTTTGAGGTAGGGCTTCTGCAAGACTCTTCCTCTAAGCAGAAGCCCTACCTCAAAGCAAGAACATACCCATTGGCTGTAATGATCTCATAGCGAGGAGATGAGTTGGGATCAGGTGAAACGGTGGCCACACAGGAGTCAACGAACAAGATTAGGCTAGCATGGTTCCGAGCGTCCACAGAGGCCTCCATGTTTATGTTCTGGCCCAACTGAAAAACAAGAGAACTTCTGGGGCCACTCCAGTCCTCTGTAGACCCATAAAAACAAGATTAGAAGTCATTCAACAATCCTGCATGCTTATGAAATTATTTCCACCTACCATTCATCAGTTGCAAGGAAAACAACAATTTGTCTTGGGATGATACAGTGGTGCTGAAAGGAGACCAAGTTGGCTTGATGGCCTCACTGCTCACATTGGCATATCTGCAAAAGGGCAATACGCATGAGTCCAGATATGTTTTAGAAATCTGGATAAAGTACAGAGGACTGAGGAGACTTATTCTAACCCAATCTTTAATCAATGGATGGCTTTGCGTTCCTAATGTTTAACTTACTTATCAGCCCCTCTGACAATGCAAAAATTCTTTGCAACCAGGATTACTATTGCCCCTAAAAAACAGTGTTCTAAAATGTCACCAAGGAGAGGGGGAAGAAATTTTTTTTTTTTTTTTTTTTTATGGACTCACCTTGAATAAATGCACTCAATTGGAACCACAACTGAGTTAGACCGGATTATATTCCCTTTAGCCAATGGACTGTAAATCAGGATGCTGGAGTAAATCAAGTAGTCTGAGGTCATCTGTTGAAATGATCAGATTATAAATTAAGATCTTTGCAATGCTGTTATTTCAAAAGGGCATGTAATACTATTTACCTTTTGTTCCTTTCAGTTAACCCTTTGAGTACCAAGGGACATTTGTCCCATGTTTTTAATTGCGTGTATCATCCAAGAACCTAAAACTTTTTTTTTTGGTTTGAGTCAAAATATTAGTTCTTAACAAATGGATCTAGCTTTTTGCCAATTATTTCATGAAATGGCTTAGTTACAGCAACTGAAGTGTACGAACTTTGAAAACAAAAATTTATTCTTTTGGTGTTCCAAAATCTTATGGTCCTCAAAGGGTTAAGCATACCATGGGAAGGGTGATTAGGATCACTAATGAAGCCACAAGTTGAAGGATTAGTAAATTGCATATTTTTCTTTGGATTTAGGCATTAAATAATGCTGAAGGGACAAACTCACAGTAGAACTTTGTAACCTGCCCAAAGTTGTTTTGTTGGGCCCCATAGGCAGTTAGCCATCATGAATTTATAAGCCATCAAGTCCTACAGCACAGGGGCTTCATCAAGCCAAAATAGACAGATGCAAGTACATAGTCTATTTGTACAGTCAAGCCTTGAAGCCCTTTTTACTGATGTACTGTACATGGCTGAAGGTATTAAAAAGTCAAATTAGGGATGTTAAAGGGCATATGCTGAAAAACAGATGTCAAAAAGGTAATCATCCCTGAGATGCATAATTAAAATGCCAGTGGGCCCTGGTGCAAGAAACCATGAAGTGCCCCCCTGACCGGGGCTCTTCACTCATTGCAAGGTTCTTTATTATGGTCCTGCAGGTGGCACCCCCTTCCCTGATGTCTTGGGGCTCCCACAGTAGCAGAACACAAAGACCCGGCTGCAAGTGCAACTCTAGTAATTCTTCCACTAGTGTCAGTTTTAGATTTTATAACTTGAGCATCATTGGGGGACATTTGTGAGATATCGGGGGGTCTAAAACCTCTGATGATTTACCTTTGAAACCATATAGAGATTCAGGACACAGCCCTCCAATCACCATCTCAGCAGCACAGAATACATACAGTTGTGTCCAAAATTATTCAACCCCCACTGAAATTGAGTGTTTTGGCCAGTTTGACATTGCTTTTGATCATTCAGTCATCTTGCTTACATTTACATTAAAGAGGCACTTGTAGGTCAGACAAATATAACATAACAGTTATAATGAAATAACCACAAATGTCTTTTCTGTGCTCACAGCATTATCAGTTTTATTCAACCCCCAAGTGACATTCAATCTTAGTACTTAGTACAGCATCCTTTTACAGTTATAACAGCTTTTAAACGTGAAGCATAGCTTGACACAAGTGTCTTGCAGCGATCTACGGGTATCTTCGCCCATTCTTCATGGGCAAAGGCCTCCAGTTCAGTCACATTCTTAGGCTTGCGCACTGCAACTGCTTTCTTTAAGTCCCACCAGAGGTTCTCAATCGGATTTAAGTCTGGTGACTGCGATGGCCACTCCAAAATGTTCCAGCCTTTCCTCTGCAACCATGCTCTAGTGGACTTGGAGGTATGCTTGGGATCATTGTCCTGTTGAAAGGTCCAACGTCTCCCAAGCCTCAGGTGTGTGACGGACTGCATCACGTTTCCATCCAATATCTCCTGGTACTGAAGAGAATTCATGGTACCTTGCACACGCTGAAGCTTCCCTGTACCTGCAGAAGCAAAACAGCCCCAAAGCATGATTGACCCTCCACCATGCTTCACAGTAGGCAAGGTGTTCTTTTCATCATAGGCCTTGTTCTTCCTCCTCCAAACATAGCGTTGATCCATGGGCCCAAACAGTTCTAATTTTGTTTCATCAGTCCACAGAACACTATCCCACAACTTTTGTGGTTTGTCCACATGGCTTTTGGCATACTGCAGTCGACTCTTCTTATTCTTTGGAGACAGCAAGGGGGTACGCCTGGGAGTTCTGGCACGGAGGCCTTCATTACGCAGTGTGCGTCTTATTGTCTGGGCTGAAACTTCTGTACCCACATCTGACAAATCTTTTCTCAGTTCCTCAGCAGTCACACGGGGACTTCTCTCCACTCTACGCTTCAGGTAGCGCACAGCAGTCGAAGTCAGCATCTTCTTTCTGCCACGACCAGGTAGCGTTTCAACAGTGCCCTTTGCCTTGAATTTGCGAATGATGCTTCCTAAGGTGTCTCTTGGTATGTTTAACATCTTTGCAATCTTCTTATAGCCATTGCCCTTCCTGTGAAGAGAAATCACCTCTTCTCTTGTCTTCCTGGACCATTCTCTTGCCTTCACCATGTTTGTAACCACACCAGTAAATGTCTAGAAGGAGCTGAGTATCACAGTCATTTTAAAGCTGCCTAATTGGTGCTTATTATGCTTGATTGCTGCTCGGTGACATCCACAGGTGTTTTCAATACCTGATGGAAAGCACCTGTATGAACCTCTGTTCTTCAGAGTGGTAGTCTTTAAGGGGTTGAATAATTGTGGCAATGAAGAAACCACATAAGAACCATTTACTACTGTATTACATAAACAATTGATGTCATTTTAGTTGCATTTGGGTAGTTACAACGTCCTTGTAGGATTTGATTCTGAATACAATTCCAAATGTACACTATAGTCCCTAAACCCCTTTACAGCATTGGGGGTTGAATAATTTTGGACACAACTGTACACAGAACAGCTCTGTACATAACTCCCTGTTCAGTCAAACTGAAGCAGCAAACAGTTTACTAGGCCTCAGTTATGAATGGAGAGTCTAATTGGTGTGGATCACCAACTCCACACATTTAGAAAAAGGGGCAGTAAATATCCCAAAAGCTTCCCTCCCCCAGCTGCTAGTGGTAGGGGGAGGCAGCATAAGGAACCATTGCCCTCCTGCAGCTGCTGAAGGATTACAGGAGGGAGAAGCAGGCTTTCAGCAGCTGCAGGAGGAAATTGAGGGCATCATTTCCTCTATATGCCTCCCCTTATTCAGGGTAGCCACATGGGCCCAGGTTGTGATTGCAACACCTATAGTTACATTGCTGATTCCTGAACAGGGGTAAGGGCCATCCAGCACCATCTATCTTCTACATATGAAAATGTTCCAACATCTCTACCTCAAACATTTTAACATTTCACACCTTCAGCCATTCAAGTCAAGGCATTAGTCCCCACAAAGAAGCCTTCTGACACCAAAGGTGGGGTCGTGCAAAAAAAAAAAAAAAAAAAAAAAAAATGTAAAAACAAAACAAAGCAAAACAAAAAAACAACCCCGGTACAAATACACATGTGGTATTGCTGCAATTGTCAGGAGATGGATCATTTATTTTAGGTTGTTCCTTGGTGGTAGGAACAAGAAACAGCTAAAATTTTATTTTTTTCACCCTTTACTATTTTGGCCAGTTTTCATTTCATAAAATAAAAAAAAAAAATCCAGGAGATATTCATTGCCATTTACCACCAAACGAAAGCCCAATTTGTCCTGAAAAAAAAGGGGGGAGGTTGTTGGAGGTATTCCAGTATCTATACCAGTTTGTAGACCCTATACCTTCCCCACAAACCAATCAATACACGGTTGGTGATTAAATATCACCTAAAGAAAGGTCCATTTGTGTGGAGACAAGACACCATTTTGGTATAGATAGGTCTTCCCCTCCCAACTTGGCCCTCTGCTCCCCAACTTAACTTGTAAACAAAGAAGTAAACAGCTTCTGTGTTTACAAGCAACAGTTTGTCTCCCAACAGCTCCCACAGACCCCATCTCCTGAGTGCAAGATGGGAACAAGGGATGCAGGTGCAGCAAAGATGCTGACACCCCCACTGGATAATCTTCCTGCAAGTGAGAGGTGGGGCCCCCTACAGTGTGCAGGCAGCCAAATGCTAGAGACAGCTGGGTACTGCAGATTAATGCACAGCAAAAAAAATCCAGAACACCCCAGGATGGAAAAATACCTCCCCTTGTGCTGAAGACCAGAGGAGAGGACAGTGTTCTGTAGTCCTGTCCTAGAGAATGTGGTTTCTCCATAGCTAGGGCAGCAAGTGAGCATTGTCACCATAAGACAGGACATGTGTTACTAGCAGCATTATGAGAGAATAAACAAGTTCCAAGAAATGAGCCCAGAACATTCCAGCAGGACAAGATCCAAAAGCACCAGTTTTAGTAGCAGGAAGAAAAAAAAAATTTGGATTAAACTAACTTCTAGAATGTTGCCGCAGTCCTGGAGGTTGTTGGAGAAGAGGACCATGGTGTCATTACTCTGCAGGCTTGGTTTGCAGGACTGAGATCCCAGGCTCAGCTCCAAGGGTTGCACCAAGATACCATTCCCATAGAAGTCCCTGTTGACCATCACTTCAATGGTTTCCTTTGTACACTGGATGCTGATGGGGTTCTTAGGGGGCCAATTCTGCAGTGCCCGTTGGGGTAGAGCCCCACTGTGCCAGTTACTGGGCTCCCCCCACCTATACTGGTTGCTACCTCTGAGAGAGCCCAGTCCCACCAGTGGGCGAGCAACATTCTCTCTATTGGACTGTCTAGGAGAGCCTTGAGCAGGGATGGGTCTCTGGTACTGCCTCCACCAATCCACATGGCGCTGCTGCCTCACTGGAGTGCCACCCAATACAAGCCCAAACCCCAGCACCACCAGTAGAAACCAAATGTGCAGCGCCATTCTAACTCCAACAGCACTATAGGAAGAATGAACAGGAACTGCCCTTTATACCCCTCCCGGCAAACAAAACACTTCCAGCTGGAGCAAATCATGACAAGCCCATCCAACTGCATTGGCTCCCAGGAAAACCTTCTTCTGAAAACTTTATGTAACATCATTTTCATCAACTAAGCTTTACAAAAAAAAACATTAAATAATAATACAAACAGTACAGATACTAAAAAATAAAAAAACAATAGATGGAACAGCAGCCAGCCAACCAGTAGGGAGTACAGGCCAGTTGTCCATCAGGATCAGGATTCTTCTGGCAAATGTAAGAATGCTCCTTATTGGTTGTCACTGGCAATAGCTCTACTTTTGGTTCTTTTTCTTTTCTTTTCTTTTTTTTTTGGCTGTGAAGCCCCATATCCACGGGCCAAATACTGTCCGAAATTGACAGGTACAGTAGAAAAAACGCAAAAAAAACGCACCTGGTGAAAACATAGAGATGTGAACATGTCCCATAGGAAATCATGTTAAATAGACTGTACTGCGTTTCTGCAAAACGCTTAGGTGTGACCCCAGGGTGACAGAGCTCTGTGAATGAATGAACTGGGAGTCCCAACAGCCTTATGACTGTTGGCTTGTAGTCCTCAATGAACTACAATGGCGTTGTGAAGCACCATGGTAGTTCATTCCTTCTTCCTGTCAGTATATCTGCTTGCACGTACATCCCGTATATCCCCTACATCCCACACATCCCATACATCTCATACATCCCCTACATCCTGTACATCCCCTACATCTCATACATCCCATACATCTCATACATCCCCTACATCCCCTACATGCCGTATATCCCGTACATCCCGTATATCCCCTACATCCCGTACATCCCATACATCTCATACATCCCGTACATCCCCTACATCTCATACATCCCCTACATCCCCTACATCCCATACATCCCCTACATCCCCTACATCCCATACATCCCCTATATCCCCTACATCCTGTACATCCCATACATCCCCTACATCCCATACATCCCATACATCCCGTACATCCCCTATATCCCCTACATCCCATACATCCCCTATATCCCCTACATCCTGTACATCCCATACATCCCCTACATCCCCTACATTCCATACATCTCGTACATCCCGTGCATCCCATATGGCCAAGCAGATATACTGACGGATCTGCAAGAGACCTGCATGGCACCAGCAATCTGCAATGCTTTCCAGACTCCTGCAACCAAAAATAATAAATGCATATTTTTTTTACCTGCAGGAAAATGTGCATTTATTATTTTTGAGCAAAAGGCAAACTTAACCTTTAGCCCTCATGCACACGGGACATTTTGATAACGCTGGTAACGTTAGCTGTGTAAAGTAATATTAAAAACGTGAGTTTTTCAGCTTTTTTTAAGCGTTTTTTCATTAGTGGTTTGCAGCGTTTTGGACACACAGGAGAACATGCCCATCCTGGCATGTTATCCTACGTGTCCATCCCCGGCATGTTATCCTATGTGTCCATCCCCGGCATGTTATCCTATGTGTCCATCCCCGGCATGTTATCCTACGTGTCCATCCCCAGCATGTTATCCTACGTGTCCATCCCCGGCATGTTATCCTACGTGTCCATCCCCAGCATGTTATCCTGTGTGTCCATCCCCGGCATGTTATCCTACGTGTCCATCCCCGGCATGTTATCCTGTGTGTCCATCCCCGGCATGTTCTCCTACGTGTCCATCCCCGGCATGTTATCCTGTGTGTCCATCCCCGGCATGTTATCCTACGTGTCCATCCCCGGCATGTTATCCTATGTGTCCATCCCCGGCATGTTATCCTGTGTGTTCATCCCCGGCATGTTATCCTATGTGTCCATCCCCGGCATGTTATCCTATGTGTCCATCCCCGGCATGTTATCCTATGTGTCCATCCCCGGCATGTTATCCTACGTGTCCATCCCCAGCATGTTATCCTATGTGTCCATCCCGGCATGTTATCCTACGTGTCCATCCCCGGCATGTTATCCTATGTGTCCATCCCCGGCATGTTATCCTACGTGTCCATCCCCAGCATGTTATCCTGTGTGTCCATCCCCGGCATGTTATCCTACGTGTCCATCCCCGGCATGTTCTCCTATGTGTCCATCCCCGGCATGTTCTCCTACGTGTCCATCCCCGGCATGTTATCCTGTGTGTCCATCCCCGGCATGTTATCCTATGTGTCCATCCCCGGCATGTTATCCTATGTGTCCATCCCCGGCATGTTATCCTGTGTGTTCATCCCCGGCATGTTATCCTATGTGTCCATCCCCGGCATGTTATCCTATGTGTCCATCCCCGGCATGTTATCCTATGTGTCCATCCCCGGCATGTTATCCTGTGTGTCCATCCCCGGCATGTTATCCTACGTGTCCATCCCCAGCATGTTATCCTACGTGTCCATCCCAGCATGTTATCCTACGTGTCCATCCCCGGCATGTTATCCTATGTGTCCATCCCCGGCATGTTATCCTATGTGTCCATCCCCGGCATGTTATCCTACGTGTCCATCCCCAGCATGTTATCCTGTGTGTCCATCCCCGGCATGTTATCCTATGTGTCCATCCCCGGCATGTTATCCTATGTGTCCATCCCCGGCATGTTATCCTGTGTGTTCATCCCCGGCATGTTATCCTGTGTGTCCATCCCCGGCATGTTATCCTACGTGTCCATCCCCAGCATGTTATCCTGTGTGTCCATCCCCGGCATGTTATCCTACGTGTCCATTCCCGGCATGTTATCCTATGTGTCCATCCCCGGCATGTTATCCTATGTGTCCATCCCCGGCATGTTATCCTATGTGTCCATCCCCGGCATGTTATCCTATGTGTCCATCCCCGGCATGTTATCCTGTGTGTCCATCCCCGGCATGTTATCCTATGTGTCCATCCCCGGCATGTTATCCTATGTGTCCATCCCCGGCATGTTATCCTATGTGTCCATCCCCGGCATGTTATCCTGTGTGTCCATCCCCGGCATGTTATCCTGTGTGTCCATCCCCGGCATGTTATCCTATGTGTCCATCCCCGGCATGTTATCCTGTGTGTCCATCCCCGGCATGTTATCCTGTGTGTTCATCCCCGGCATGTTATCCTATGTGTCCATCCCCGGCATGTTATCCTGTGTGTTCATCCCCGGCATGTTATCCTATGTGTCCATACACACAGAGACTGGAATCAATGTTTTTTGGCGGGAAAAAAACCCAGGAGTAGTGGATTTGTAGAGGAGTTTCAAACTGTAAAATGTTCTAACATTGAAAAAACATGGTAAAACAGCGCAAACCGGCATTTTTGGATTTTTTTTGTAAAACAAACGCCAATAAATGTGGGAAAATGCAGCTAATCGCGGCAAAACTCAGGTAAACGCTAATGCAAAAACACTAAAAAAAGCTGAAAAACTCCGGTTTTTAATGTGACTTTACACAGCAAATGTTACCAGCGTTATCAAAACGTCCCGTGTACATGAGGACTAAAAACGTCCCGTGTGCATGAGGACTAAAAACGTCCCGTGTGCAGGAGGACGAGAAACGTCCCGTGTGCATGAGGACTAAAAACGTCCCGTGTGCATGAGGACTAGAAATGTCCCGTGTGCATGAGGACTAAAAACATCCCGTGTGCATGAGGACTAGAAACGTCCCTTGTGCATGAGGACTAGAAACGTCCCGTGTGCATGAGGACTAGAAACGTCCCGTGTGCATGAGGACTAGAAACGTCCCGTGTGCATGAGGACTAAAAACATCCCGTGTGCAGGAGGACTAGAAACATCCCGTGTGCATGAGGACTAGAAACATCCCGTGTGCATGAGGACTAGAAACGTCCCGTGTGCATGAGGACTAGAAACGTCCCGTGTGCATGAGAACTAAAAACGTCCCGTGTGCATGAGGACTAGAAACGTCCCGTGTGCATGAGGACTAAAAACGTCCCGTGTGCATGAGGACTAGAAACATCCCGTGTGCATGAGGACTAAAAACGTCCCGTGTGCATGAGGACTAGAAACATCCCGTGTGCATGAGGACTAGAAACATCCCGTGTGCATGAGGACTAAAACGTCCCGTGTGCATGAGGACTAAAAACGTCCCGTGTGCATGAGGACTAGAAACATCCCATGTGCATGAGGACTAGAAACATCCCGTGTGCATGAGGACTAGAAACATCCCGTGTGCATGAGGACTAAAAACGTCCCGTGTGCATGAGGACTAAAACGTCCCGTGTGCATGAGGACTAAAACATCCCGTGTGCATGAGGACTAAAACGTCCCGTGTGCATGAGGACTAGAAACGTCCCATGTGCAGGAGGACTAAAAACGTCCCGTGTGCATAAGGACTTAAAGCTGCTTTCACGCTGATCCATTTTTCTTCTGCTTCTGCGTTTAAATATGCGGAAGAACAATGTGTGGCCATGTATGTATTTCTATGGAACAAATCACACTGATCCTGCTAGCAGCATTTTCAGTGCTGTAAAAAAAACCGCACCTCCGCATTGAAAGGAATGGAGAACGTGCCACAAACGCACCCACATATTTGGGGTGGTTTTTGAGTCACATATCCTGAAAAATACACATATGCGTTTTTGCTACGGATCAGGGTGATAGTAAACCTAGTAAAACTGGAGTGCAAAATCTGGTGCCGCTCAGCATAGAAACCAATCAGCTTCCAGGTTTTATTGGCAAAGGTTAATGAAGCAAGATGAAGCTAGAAGCTGATTGGCTGCCATGCACAGCTGCACCAGATTTGCACTCTCCAGTTTGAGGGCCGGTTCATACTATAGAAAAGCAGTCTAGATGTGTTCCGAATGCGTTTCTGCATGCGTATTTTTGATGCGTTCCGGGGCATTTTGGATACAATCCAGTTAATTTTTTCCCCTCCCTTTTTCTTTAATTTAAATAGGAACATGTGCATTTTTGGTGCGTTTTGGTAGGTTTTCGGTGCGTTTTTGATGCGTCTTACCGTGTTCCAGTACAGTTCTGTGCAGGAAAATTGCAGCCTACTTTTTTTTTCTTCATCCATAACGCACTGGAACTGCAATCACTGATGTGAACCATGACACTGACCACCATATCACCTACTTTCTGTGCGTTTTGGATGTGGAAACAAAGCAACTGAAATACATGGAGTGTGAACTGGCCCTTATGCAGGCCATAGACGGGTCGAACAATGCCTGACTTTTTTAAAAAAAATGAAAAATCGGTCGTTCAATCAGCCGACGTTACCACCAACGTTAAAAAAATCGGCCGATTTTCAACCCGTCTATGGCTGGAAATAGACAGAGACAGGGGAGCGCACCATATAATGTGACAGCAATACAAATACATTATTTGGATGACAATGTTTTCATTCGGATACAAATAGATACATTTGTTGCAACCGCAAGACTTTTCATATAAAATATAACAGCGCACTGGACTTCCAGTTCATAGGAAGAATTCAGGTGTCTCCCATTCCGATCATCCATTCACTTTAGCAGAATAAAATTTCTGCATCTTTTTCTTCTGCTACTTCTTCTTTTTCTTTCTTTTTCTACTTCTTTTTCGTTTTTTTTTACGTTTTCTTTTTCGTTTTCTTCTTTTTCTTTCTTTTTAATTTTTCTTTTACTTCTTTTTCCTTTTCTTTTTCGTCTTCTTATTCTTCTTCTTCTTTTACTTCTTCTATTTCTTCTTTGTCTTTTGCTTTTCTTCTTCTTCTTTTTTCTTTTCTTCTTTTTCTTCTTCTTCTTTTTCTTCTAATTGCAGGTCACTGCTCATGCACAGATATTTTTATTGGTAAAACGATCGGCCGATTTGCTCATCATTGCCGGGAAAATCGTGCGATCGTCAAAATCGGCTGAAAAATTTTCCAACATGATCAATAAAAAAAATGTGCAAAAAGTCAGAAAAACAGTCGACCAATTAACCCACTAACGGTGCGAAAATCTACCAATTTTTTTCTCTGGGCGAAAAATCGCCCAATTTTCATTTGCACTCTCCAGTTTGAGGGCTGGTTCATACTATAGAAAAGCAGTCTAGATGTGTTCCGAACAGGAGCGGACTGACCATTTGGAAACTCGGGCTCCGCCCCAGTAGGGGGCCCCATGAGATGCCCCTGGTACCTTTATCATAGGCTTTTTTAGGTTTGGACAAGGACACAGGGGCCCCATGATCCCCTATTGCCCGGGGGCCCCATGAGTTGTCAGTCCACCCCTGGTTCCGAATGCATTTCTGCATGCGTATTTTTGACGGATTCCGGTGCATTTTTGATACATTCCAGTTCATTTTTTCCCGTCCCTTTTTCTTAAATTTAAATAGGGACATGTGCGGTTTTGGAACGTTTTGGTACATTTACAGTGCATTTTTGATGCGTCTTACCGTGTTCCAGTACAGTTCTGTGCAGGAAAATGCAGCCTACTTTTTTTTCTGCATCCATAACGCACTGGAACTGCAATCACTGATGTGAACCATGACACTGACCACCATATCACCTACTTTCTGTGCGTTTTGGATGCGGAAACAAAGCAACTGAAATACATGGAGTGTGAACTGGCCCTTATGCAGGCCATAGACGGGTCGAACAATGGCTGTTTTTTTTTAAAAAAAAGAAAAATCGGTCGTTTGATCCGCCGACGTTACCACCAACATTAAAAAAATCGGCCGATTTTCAACCCGTCTATGGCTGGCATTAGGCAGAGACAGGGGAGCGCACCATACAATGTGACAGCAATACAAATACATGATTTGGATTAATATGTTTTTATTCGGATACAAATAGATACATTTGTTGCAACCGCAAGACTTTTTATATAAAATATAATAGCGGACTGGAATTCCAGTTCATAGGAAGAATTCAGGTGTCTCCCATTCCGATCATCCATTCACTTTAGCAGAATAAAATTTCTTCTTCTTTTCTTTTTCTTCTTCTTTTCTTTTTCTTCTTTTTCTTTTTTTTTTTTTTTCTTTTCTTCTTTTTCCTTTTCTTTTTTCTTCTTCTTTTTCTTTTCTTCTTTTTCCTTTTCTTTTTTCTTCTTCTTTTTCTTCTTATTGCAGGTCACGGCTCATGCGCAGATTTTTTATATCGGTAAAACGATCGGCCGATTTGCTCATCATTGCCGGGAAAATCGGCTGCAAATTTTCCAACATAACCAATAAAAAAAATGTGCAAAAAGTCGGAAAAACGGTCGACCAATTAACCCACTAACATTGCGAAAATTGACCAATTTTTTTCTCTGGGTGAAAAATCGGCCGTGTTTCTATCCGTCTATGGCCAACATTAGCGGCTGATTGGCTGCCATGCACAGCTGCACCAGATTTGCACTCTCCAGTTTGAGGGTCGGTTCATACTATAGAAAAGCAGTCTAGATGTGTTCTGAATGTGTTTCTGCATGCGTATTTTTGATGCGTTCCGGTGCATTTTTGATACATTCCAGTTAATTTTTTCCCCTCTCTTTTTCTTCAATTTAAATAGGGACATGTGCGTTTTTGGTGCGTTTTGATACATTTACAGTGCATTTTTTATGCGTCTTACCGTGTTCCAGTACAGTTCTGTGCAGGAAAATGCAGCCTACTTTTTTTTCTGCATTCAGAATCTGCTGCAGCTGTGCATGGGAGCCAATCAGCTTCTAACTTCAGCTTTGACAATAAAATCTGGAAGCAGATTGGTTTCTATGCAGATGTGAGTCTGATTTTGCACCCTGCAGCTTTAATAAATAAACCCATGTGTTCCTGTTGTGGGTATCACATCGATTTTTGTAATCGAATTGCACTGCTCTTGTGAGATGGATGGGGCTGCCATTCTGAATGGCACCCCATGCATCTCAATCTGCAGCGCCATTGTGGGTGCAGGAACCGCATGGTCAACAATACCTTGCAGCCACGTTTTTAAATTGGTGCATGAACCTTTTTTTGTGCGATTCCCATGGCACAGCAGCCCATTCATTTGCGGCCGAGCAAACGTGGGCCGTGTAGCCGTGTGAACCAGGCCTGAGTGAATCAACCCCAAAGATGTTGCCATATATCAGAGATATGAATGGTACTGATCAATTGATTTGCAGATGGAACAAACCTGCGCAAGTGTTTGCATTCAATAGGCGGTGACTACTTGTAGTGAGTGGTCACCACCAATTTCAGTAGCGCAGTTGAGCTGCTCAGATAGTTTTCTTTGATTTATTTCCCAGCACACAATTGTTGGGGAGGACAGGTGAGGTAGGTGTGATGATTCTATGATCCTGATCGGCCCAGCTGGTGGGAGGGCTATAAAGGGCAGCTCCCTCATTGTAATGTTTCTCTTGCAGTCAAGATGGGTTGGAGTATGAGAAGCTGGTGGAGTCTGGTGCTTCTGCTTGCACTGGGGTTTGACGATCTTGGAGTTTCAGCAAGACACAGGCGCCAGTCTGATTGGTGGAGTAACTATCAGAGGGCTGTACCTGGCCAGGGATCTTCTAGAAGGGGATTTGGAGAGCTCTACTCTGGAGGGGATGCTCCTGTATATGGGTTTGGTGGTTCATCTAGGGGACATGTTGGTGGGAGGCTTCGAGATCTGCCCCAGGCTGGGAGCTCCCCTGTTAGTGTCCGTTGTGGAGAGGATATCATGACCATCAGTGTCAGCAGGAACTTTAATGGGAATGGGAGGTTGGTGAAACCCTCTGATCTGAGCCTGGGATCCCAAGGCTGCAAGCCAAGTGCCCAAAGTACTGATCCCATCATCTTTCAGGTTGGCCTTCAGGACTGTGGTAATGTTCTGCAGGTAAATCGCCTTCCACCCCTAACCTTTTCTTTTAGTAATCTCCATGAGCTGTTACTGCTTGGATATGTAACTCCTGTTCAGCCTGTGTGTGCTCTTCAAATTTCTGAACAGCTAAAGTTGGCCATACATGAAGATTTTCTGTAATACAGAGATGTGTTGGGGGGGTATGGAGGCATGCTAAGGGGTTGAGACATGTGCTGGAGGGCAATGAGGTGTCTTGGGGCTAAAAGATGTGCTGGGGGGCAATGGAGGCATGCTAGGGGTTCAAGCATGTGCTGGAGGGTTCAGAGGTGGTGGTGCTCCTGGAGGGTTCAGAGGTGTGCTGGGGGTATGGGGTGCTCCTGGAGGGTTCAGAGGTGTGCTGGGGGTATGGGGTGCTCCTGGAGGGTTCAGAGGTGTGCTGGGGGTATGGGGTGCTCCTGGAGGTGCGAAGATGTGCTGTGGGATGCAGAAGTGTGCTGGTGGGTATGGAGGTGTGCTGTGATATTTGCGATGGAGCAACTGGTAGGTGTTTCATCATACAGGGGATGGGTGTTGGGGTGGGGGGCAGCAAAATGCACCTTTACCTGTATAGACAAAAAACCTTGCACTGTTCCTGGATGGGGATGTGCTCAATCTGAGGTCGTGGTGTGACTGGGTTGAGTAGAGCGTGTCAACTGAGCGGTATACTCAGCCAGCAATACATGACTGATTAGGCTGCAGACACCTCTATCCTAAGTCTGAGTTATTGCAGTTTAGCCTAGAAGTCATGTTAGCTGATGGGAAAATGTTTCATATTGCACTCCAAGGTTGAATCACACCATGCCTGGAGCTGAATCCCCCAAGAATGCATTGTGTTCCTGTGTGATTCACACGTGTCTCTGTGCGGTGTGACGTCAAGCCTATTAATTTGGAATGGGATAAAATCACACTGCACAAAGTGCATGCACTACTTTTTAAAACCCACTGCAGCTGGATTGCATGGTATAAAGGTACCATGTGAACTGGTGTGGGCAAATGCACTGTTTGCACTCTGCATTTGGGGTGTAGCTAACGTTGTTCACACCCGCTGCAGATTGCAAAAAAAAGTGACTTGCATGCGGGTTGAATCACACAGGAATGCTGCACGTTCCTGCACAATTCAGATGTGGGCATTGCCAGTCTTCACTGCCCCTGTACTGTGCCCTCCCAACCCCACTGTACTGTGCCCTCCTCACTCCCTACACTGCACCCTGTGCTTTCCTGAGCTTTGGTATGGAGGGGGGGGGGGTAGTTTCACACTTGGAATCTTTGCCCCTTTGTTCAGCACTGTACATTCCCTATTTAACATCACCACAGTCTGCGCTACACAAGTCATCTGGACTCTATTTAACCACGTTTCCTTTAAGCCACACCCAGTATTTGGCATAATTTATACCAGGACCACATTTCACTGCGGCACTCTGCGCACCAAATTTTTATCTCTCCAGCTTTTTGTAGAGCTACACCCTAATTAACGAATGCCTTATCCCTAATTACAGTAATGCCCCACCTACAGTGGCTTTCTGGATACCCAGAAGAATAGGTGCCCCTAAAAACTTTTTGGAAATGTTGGCAACTATGATAGTGTCAGATTGCCCCCTACACTAACGCCCACTGAGTGGGAACTGACATATCTAGTGACCCTAATACCATGATCGGTCATAGTACTATACCCTGTTGCTGTACTAATGTACTAACTTTTTCCACATCACAGCTCCATGCATAGAGCCCTGTTAGTAAACAAACTATGACTGACAGATTGTAAGAAGTATGGCCATGTAAAAGGGGATTGTGCAATATGCTTGTGACCAGATTGGGCTTTTCCTACCTCTTGGGCTGCATGGTGTTGGCCATGGCTTGTGGTTGGTCTAGTAACCCTCCCCTTGGGTACAGAAGGATCCCCATGTGCAGATCATGGCAGCTGTTGCTAAAGCTGGAAAATAAAGGCCAATGA
Organism: Staurois parvus; assembly: GCF_062004578.1. Taxonomy (NCBI): domain Eukaryota; kingdom Metazoa; phylum Chordata; class Amphibia; order Anura; family Ranidae; genus Staurois; species Staurois parvus. The sequence continues at coordinate 1,541,057 of NW_028318266.1, forward strand.
ATAGCAAATGGAAATGTGAAGTCCTGGCTAGATTAATGCTGTGAGACGTCTTGTCATCGATTTAAGACCTTCCCAGTCTTCATCTACTGGATATGCATGTAACTGTTTTTTTCCCCCCTAGATGAATCCAGACTGGATGATCTACTCCACCAATCTTACCTACAGCCCAACCTCTTCCACAAATGTCCCTATTACAAGGACCACCTCGGCTGTCATCTCCATCAAGTGTTACTACACCAGGTGAGCAATGAGGGGAATTGCACATGTGGGAGGGTGTTCTTGTCTTGTATACACATCACTTGCTCAGACCTGGGAAAGAAACCCTTAATGACTATGGCCATGGACATAAACGCTGCAAAAATGGTATTCCTTACCTGTCTCAATCTTTGCTCTCTTAAAAAGTTATGGTGGCCAACAAGTTTCAACATTCCTGACTTCAGGTGTCCTGCTCCTTGACCTCTGCTGTGTACTGGGGTTCCCTTGGGACCACAGTACATGGTGGAAGGCAATGGTGTCCTGCATAGGAGATAACGGCGACAAAGCTTGAGGGAGTGAAGATCCGAGGTCTAGGTGGTATGAAGTTTAATGGATTTTAACTGGAACCAGGGGTGGACAGACCATATGGAAACTCAGGCACTGCCTGGGGTCAGTAGGGGGCCCCATGAGATGCCCCATGTAACTTTTTTCATAGGCTTTTTTGAGTTTGGGCAAGGACACAGAGGGCCCCATGATCCCCTATTGCCCAGGGGCCCCATAAGTTAGTATGCCCCTGACTGGAACAGTCAGTATTGATGCAGCAAAAATCTGGTTGTGGTGAAAAGACTTGTGGAAATGTGCCAAGTAAGCTGCTTCTGGTTTCAATCAAAGCTAAAATTCTCTTGCCTGGAAGAATTTTAAAGCAGGGGTCTCCAAACTTTCTAAACAAAGGGCCAGTTTCCTGTCCTTCAGAATTTAGGGGGCCAAGATATGGTCAGTAGGAGTAGAAAAGGTCCTGACATCAATGGGGGAAAAAACATGTCCACCTTTTGGTATCATTGAGAGGCATTGTGTCCCTTCATTGGTGTCATTGGGTGGGCAATTGTACCCCATTGTTCATATCAATGGCTGAAATGGTGCCAAAAGTGTTGAATAAAGGCAAGCAAAGGGCCACATCTGGCTCCAGGGCTGCAATTTGGAGACCACCATTTTAGTATTGAACACTAAAAATCTATTCTCTGTATTCAGTCGTAGTCTAATAAATATCAAATGAAAGGACCATACCCTATCCCAACTGCTCCATCCAGGATTCAAAAGTTCAAGATTGGTGCTCTAGCTGGGATGTTCTTTCCCTGATGTAATCCATAAGAAAGCCAGCCACTCGGTATACTCTCTGATACAAATCTCTACTGGTGTAGCACTACCCCCTTAGGGGTCGCTAAAGAATTGGTTCCCCTATAGTCCTGCACAGCCAGTTAGCACACACTTTCCATACAAACTTACTTCAGGGGACAGAAGACCAGTCCTTGGGCTTTGTTTCCAAATTTTATTGGATGTAGAACTGGGATGGGGTAAGGGGTGTATGGAATGCCCAAAGGTAATGGTAACCTAGGACAAAACTTCCTGAACTATATTACACATCTTTACCTAGAAATCCTCTTCTAGGAGAGCTCTTCTGGTGTACCACTCCAGACCCCAGAGATATATATTTTTGTTTACCTCCCAGTTTGTCTGGAGGACAGTTTAAACCCTGACCAGTCTAGCCAAACCTTGGACCAATGTAAAAATGCATCATTCATATTGCTTTGCTTTAGCTCAACAGGTTTGCAGTTACAAAATTTAAAGTTGCTAAACCCCGGACCCTGCATTCACTATCTGGTCTCCCACAGTAAACAGAACATGGAAATGCAATTTTAGTAAATATAAACTGCTAAATACCATTTCTCATCTGCAGTTAGAGCAGTCTTGTGACTTCTATCAGTCTGGCTGAGCACTGGTTAAAGCTTGTAGGTGTTTTCCTTCTCCCCTGACTGTCCTATGAGGCTGCATGACACTGGCCCTGTGCTGATCACATGCACCCTCCCCCAAAAAAACTTCTAGCAATACACACCAAACTGAGCATGTGCAACTTGCCCCCAAGGCTCTGTTCTTATAGCAGATGGATTAACAGTAGAAGGGGTAGATCAGAGAAGACTGGATTAAACTACCTTTACACAATGCAGAGGATTAACCCCCAAGGTTCCAGTGAGTATAGTGAGCATGCTTTACTGCTTATACAGACTGATTGTATTATGGGTTTTGTAACCCTTTAAGTGCATCAGACACAACAGTGTATGCCTGCATTCTGTAATATTTGGCAAACCTATTGGTAAAGGCAATGAGAAGCACCTTCTCTTGCTCCCACTGCTCTGTCCAGCCATATGGCTGCTAGCTGGGTATGGAGAAGCATGCATCCGCCCTGGTGACTGGCCTTTTGAAGCCTCATGGGGGGGGGGGGGGGAGTACTCTCCTCTGATCTGTATGCTCTTGTTACCCCAACATTTCCTATTCCAAATATGTGCCTTCTGTATTATGTACTTGTATGAAAGTCTCCTGTCATTTGTATTGCTTACTGTGTGAAACCCCTAGTGTTCCTGCCAGTCCCTCTGATTTCCTATTAAAACTGACCACACTAGACACAAGAGCATAGCATGGTCAGCTTAATAGCTTTGCTGGAACTTGGTCTGCTCTCCAATGATCATATTTGTTCCCCCCCCCCCCCCCCCACAGCACAGCCATTCACTGGGAAGAACAGTGCTTCAGTTTCTCCTCCCTGAGCTCCTTATATAGAATAGAACAGGGGATATGTAACTGCTTATAAAAAGGGGTATTTATAATTTTATCCGTAAACACATATTTTGCCTTTCACTTCTATTTTAAACTTGGTTTTAAAGGTGAGGGTTTACATATAATTTAACTGCAGTGACTCGGTTACATATGAGTCTACGCCTGGTGGTGGGGAATCAAAGGGGAGAAGGCTTTTGCCCACATGGGTTCATAGTCTCACTTGTCACAGAAAACCAATCCATTGACTCAGTCTGGTGGTTTCTGTCACCTACCTGGGCAAGACCAATACAGTGTGACTTAAAAGTGACAAACTAGGTTTTATAAATAAATTCTACTCAGAATGCTCTCAGCTTCCTCTAAACTCCTTTTTGTTGCTGTGCTTGGACTCTGTCAGGGGGTGGCTACCTTTCTCCCTGGCCCCACTGTAGGTAAACCATGGCCACCTGCATATTCATGTGGTGGACTATGGGATTTGTAGTATGCAGTTGTGTGCGCTCTATACAGCTAACACCCACTGCTCATTCTGAACAAAGTGAGGTGAGGAAAAGGAGAGGTTTGAGAGCTTCTGGAAGCAGAAAAACACTGTAAACCACCTCATGAGAAAACAGATTGGCCATCAAGTCAGGGGTGCTCAACCTGTGACCTGCACCCTCAATCCAGGGAAGCGCATGCCTGGGGTTGGTAACCTGTTGATCAGTCTGGTCTTGTCTTCCCACCATCCCAGAGCATCAGATTGCAGTGAGCTGGGGCTGGCCATGGAGGGAGAGGAGCCGCATAAGCCAACGATTACTTTGTAGTACTAGCTCCTGTCCTAGGCAGTGATACCTACCAAGTGCACTCTTCCCTTTTTTTATCCTTTCTAGCAGCATAAAGAGCCATGCCAGCCACAGGTGCAAGAGGTCCGTGTATTAAACACCCTACACTGGGCATAACTCCTGCAATGGGCATACTGGCAACTATAAAAGGGTCAACCACTATTGGGCTGCTTTTACACTGCTCCATGGGTGTAGCGAAGCACACCTGTGGGTTAGCTGCACTGAGCCATGGACTTCTATCATATCCTGTGGGCAGGGGCGGACTGACCATTTGGAAACTCCTGCACTGCCTGGGGTCAGGGGGCCCCATGAGATGCCCCTGTTTTTTTTTTTTTTTTTTTTTAAATAGGCTTTTTTGAGTTTGGGCAAGGACACGGGGCCCCATGATCCTCTATTGCCCGAGGGCCCCATGAGTTGTCAGTCTGCCCCTGCCTGTGGGTATGGTGCTCTTTCTGCAAGTTCACACACCTGCAAGATGTAATAGAACTCTATGGCAAAGCCCAGCTAACCCACAGGAAAGTCAGATGCTCTGAGCTGCACCCATGGTGTGGGTAAACTGCAGCACACCAGTGTGAAAGCAGGCTTATAGGGGGCTCAGGGTAGTAAGGGCTCACTTAAATTTTTGGCGTGGGGGGTGCTAAAACCCTAAAGTTCATTGCTGCCCACAACCGGTTACCAAATCACTTAAGTGTCCCTTGCTGTTCAAAAGGTTGAGCACCCCTGCATTAAGCAGTGGATATGTATGGATTATTTTTGAATAGGTATTTGATGTGTACCATTTAATGTCAACCAAGGCTGCTCTCAAATGAAACTACATAACTTTGTAGCTGAAGTACAGCCAGCAAAGGTAGCTTGGGTAGACCCAGAAGCTGTTTTAAACTGGCCAGGTTTCCTTTTTTTGACTGAACAGGATTACCAGGGGAAAATAAAGGAGGTAAAAAAAACACTAATGCAGTGCCTACATCTAAAGACTGGATAACCAGCAATATTTAGTATGTTGTGCTTGGCCATACTGAGAAGTACTTGGGTCGCCTTTACTTTCCTTCTAGAAATGCTAGTTGCCTGGCTACAAGATTTATACTGAAATTGGATGCAGCACATGCATGTGAACTGGTGTCAGAATTTTCTATCTGGACTTGTTCAGTCAATGAATTGAAAAGCAAAGGGCAAACTTAAGCTGGAGAACCATATCCTAAAAGTGGGGATGGCAATGGGCTCTCCATGAATATTTTTTTGCCACTGCATTATATTTGTCACAACAATGCACCCAATTTATTGGTAGACTACTATAGCTTTGTGAACAGAGCTTTCAATTTAGTAATTGAGTCACTCGGTCAATTAACATTTTTAGCTTGTTAAAATAAGAAACACATAGGGTTTTGTCTAACACTTCAGTGCTTGTATCTCCTTCCTTGTGTCCAGGGAAGGCAACGTCAGCAGCAAGGCTGTCAGACCAACATGGGTTCCATTCAGCACCACAGTGACCAATGAAGAGAAACTCAACTTCTCCTTGCATCTGATGGCTGGTACGTATGTATTAGCAATGGGTGTTGGGCCTGAACCCATTCAGTTCTTGGTCAAAGTCTACATCTGTCATTCTAACTTTGTCCACAGATCAATGGAGTGGCCCCAGAAATTCCACAGTCTACCATTTGGGTGATATAATCTACATAGAAGCCTCTGTGAACACTCAGAACCATATCAGTCTGATCCTGTTTATTGACAGCTGTGTGGCCACTATATCTCCAGATCCAAACTCCTTTCCTCGATATGAGATCATTAATGCCAATGGGTATGTTCATCAGGTGAAGGGAGGTAGGGTTTCTTGGATATTAATCTCTATGAATGTTCCTGTTTTTTTGTAGGTGCTTGGTGGATGGAAAAGAGGATTCTTCTTCAGCCTTCATCTCTTCAAGAATCAATCCAAACACATTGCAGTTCATGGTTGATGCTTTCCGATTTCTGAATGAGGACAAGTCTATGGTAAGGGCTATAGGAACACTAGTTTTTATGAATTCTACTTGTACTACAATTTCAGAATTTATTGCTCTTCTGTTATAGATCTACATCACATGTGAGCTGAGAGTTACTGCAGCCTCCCAAGCCCCAGACTCAATGAACAAAGCCTGTTCCTACAGAAAATCTACAAGCAGGTGACCTTAAGACTTGTGTACAAAGATTTGGCTATCAAGGGCTTCATGAGTTGCTCCTCTAAGTCTTTATGTACTGCCTACCCCGCAGGAGCTGCTTGGTAATTTGGGTTCTGTGCATTGACTCAGAACACCCTCAGACCCTCTGACACACCTGTAAGAACTTATAAGAACACAAGTGTAGATCCTTTTAACTTGGGGCATATTGGTATCAGAAAATACACAAGACCATTTACCAATACTCAATGCATTGGTATGGGTTAGAATAAATGGTGATTTTAGCATAATTGACCCCACAGAAGGTAGGATCAGACAGTCCACTAGACTGTAAAATCACTGGCAAGCTAACTTAGAATATTTCTGTACCTCATAAATTGGCAACGTCGGCAATGAACTGTGCATATGAGAATTTACTGCATTGTGACTAATACTAGAACTATAATTAACTCTAGGAGAGTCTAGGATATGGTGTAATGTTCCCTGAAAGGTACCTCCAGAGCAGAAGCATTAGGCAAAGACCTCTGTGGAACAGTTGTAAAGCATCAGTCTTTAGCCCCAACTCTTCAGCCGGCTTGTGTTGGGGCACTATTGTACTGCTGGTGCACATGAGAACAGTACCAGTCAAACCTGCAGGCAGCAATAAGCCAACTAGATGGCTGTATAGTTCTTTCCTAAAGGGCTCATTCTTTTGCAGCAGATAAATACCCCACCATAGCAGCAACTCACAAATCACAGCAATATTGCAGCTCCCATTTTTGTCGCACACAAATTAGTCTGCTCTGCACCCAGAATCTGCACAGGCCACAATTACGCAGTGGTGGTGTACAATGGACTGTAATGTGGTCTCCCCATGGCAAGAGGAAGCTTTGTCCTGTACAGCCTAGGAAAATGCATCTTTTCCATCCTGGCTATCTGAACTTTGGAGATAGCCATTCAAAAGCTCAGGACTACAATTCCCACAGTACATTGTTGCTTGACTCTTCCTGCTCAGCAACTCCTTCCTTTTGCTAAAATGTATGTTAACCAGCTCACCACCACAGAACAGTGGCTACAGAGTGCAGCTACAGTCAGTTTCACTCTTGCGCTCTGTCAAGAATCTGGCTACATTTAGCTGGGACTCTGACCAGTATAGCCTTGTATTGAGGATTAGAAAGTAACTCGCATGCATGTAGATCTCTATTGTTCCCAGGAGCATGTGCACTAACTTCAAAGTTGTATATTACAGCAAAAATCTACATTCTTGTAGATCATTAACTGGTTCCTGGTCTGTAGAGCATCCATGGTTTAAGGTATCCAGGGAGTCAAAGAATTGATTACCACTGTTGCACTGATCACCTCCCAACTGGCCAAACAGGATATCGCTTAGTGGTCATTTGGTAGTCCAACCATAGGAGCGCTCTGGTCAACCTGCCTAAACTTGCCCTCTACTCTGACTTATTTCCCTGGAGCTACCTGCTGTAAAATAGGCATGTTCCACCCAAGTCTTCCTATCCATCTTGGGATACTAGGATGTACAACATGCCTTCTCTTAAGGAAAGCTCTATGATCACAAAATGATCCATTGGGCTCCATTCACACCAATGCGACTTTTGGTCAGTCATGGCAAGTCGCAGCCCATTGTTTTCAATAGCACCAGTTCAGATCTATGCAACTTAGTCACAGCAACTTTGAAAATGTTCCTGCGCTTTGATGCAACTGGAGTACCAGAGGGTGTAAAGGCACATCAGTCTAACTTCAAAGTCACACCAAAAATCCTGCAACTTTGGAATCAAACAAGTGTGAATGGAGCCATACAACTGAGAAATTGGCTGTTCCCATGCTTGTGAGGACTTTAAGAAGCACACCAGGCATGTCTGCTAGTGCTGTATTGCAGCAATAAGTACAAATCGCCTAGCAACAATGATAAATCAGGAGATTCAACCCAACATCTAGAACTTTATTAAATGGATTAACAATTTTTCTACACTCGGTATTCAACGCTGTCCAGCACCTGTAGCTTAATGACAATAGAGACTGGGGGAACAGCCTACCATAGCACTCACCTAGTTGGGCTGCTAGGTACTACTAGTGGTTTTCACTGAAAGGAGCAGACCAGTGACTTTGTTTTAGAGTAGCATTTCCCGAGCTGAGAATTTTAATTGCCTCCTTCCCACACAGGGGGTTCTGTTGCCCCTAGGGGCAGCTGAGGTGAGGGAGATTAGTCTGGGACTTGGCAGGTGCTGAGTATTTGCCAAAGTATTCTATTTGCTGGACAGCATCTTGAAGTCCTAGGCTGGAGAAAAGGGGCTTTTTTTTTCCCCTCATGGAGGATCTACCTGTGACTGCTGGGAGGGCAGATGGCTCATGAGCAAAGAGCTGGCTGTTGGACCTCACCCTATGGGATCTAGTCTGGGGAAGGTTTCTTCACTGAGAAGTGTCCAGTGGAATCTGGAAGGTGTGCAGCTGTCCTGGGACTTGAGTACTGTCCCTGAATAGTGATCTCTGGTGACTGTGCTTTTGGGATGTACTGTGCCAGAGGTAGATTTGGACTGAGATGGCTCTCATAGGGTGTCAGAGTACTGGTCACTTCCCTGTGCTCACTGCAGAATCCATGTACCTCTAATCTTGTGGGTGATCTGGTTATATTCTCAGCAGCCCCTCATGGGTAGTGCTACACTACAAAACCTAAAAATCTAGCAAGGCCATCTATTGTGGAAAATGTGGTGAGATGTTGGCAGGTTTTGGTAAACGCTACATGACAATGTTTCAAGGCTTAATCGTTGCAGACTGCCTTTTCTTGCAATAACTGTCACTCTTGCGCCTAGCTGGTCTGCTTTGGAAGGTTCCAATGACATCTGCCAGTGCTGTGATACAGGAACCTGCAGTGCCTCTTCTGGTCCACGCTGGTTTGGGGGATCATCTGGAAGAGAGAGGGGACACTGGAAAAGAGACATTGGTGAGTTCAAGTGAAGCCTCTGAATCTGTATAGGAAGCTTCATAATTTTGGGTTTGCTTTCAGCTGTCAATGACTTGACAATTCATTTCCTAAGCAAACATCCAGTGAAGTCAGGATGCCTGACACATACTGATATTTGGAGATGGAGAATTTGGCATTCTGGAGATTGCCCAATCATACAAATCTACAATGGCATCTCCTGACGGGTTCCTGTCAAGTGCTTTTGATAGAAAAAGTTGCTGTGTAGTCATGCAACAAGTGAAATGTATCATCTTATATGTACATTGTTGTAGGAGAGCACAGAAGCCTCCATAGCTTTCAGTCTCCTGGCCCCTTGAGGACAAATGGGGATAAAATCTCTCCAGTTTAGGGTCCTTTCACACAGGCACAATCCGTTCACTCACTGTTTTTCAAAAGAAAAATGGATTAAGTTTTCATACATTTACATCAGTCAGTGGGGAATTATCTGCTCACAGGAGCATGTAAACAGGGGGGGAGTGTGAACAGAGGCTCTCACTTTACATTGCTGGTTCTCCCTGCTTCTAAAATAAAAGGGTGGGGTCATCCTGTGACATCACCTGGGGACTCGGCCACTTTGTTTACATTAGCACTGGAAGAAGTGGAGCTGTCCTTTGGCCCTGCTGCTAAAGTAAACAAAGGCTGTCACCAGGCAACCCCACCCCTTTGTTTATATTAGCAGCAGGGCCAAATGACAGCACCACTTCCCCATGCTAATTTTGGAGCTAACAATTGATAGAGCCTCTGTGTACACACTCCCCACGCTCTGAAAACACTGCCCCTATCTGTATGTACTCCACCCTCCATGAATACTGCCCCTTCTCCTGTGCACACTGCCCCCTTTGTTTACATTTTCCTGTCATTGGGGGAATTCCCCCCCCCCCCCCCCCCCCCGACAACACAGAAGTCTCCTAACAAATACAAAAATGGACCATTTCATCTGTTTGCATCCCTTTTTTATGTCGGGTGTCAAACTGGTGGCCCTCCAGCTGTTGCCAAATTACAAGTCCCATGAGGCATTTGACAGTTACAAGCATGACTCCCAAAGGTAGAGGTATGATGGGACTTGTGGCCCTCCAGCTGTTAAACTAAAAGTCCCATCATACCTCTACCAGTGGTGTATTTTGGTTTTGTGCTACCCTAGGCAAGACTAAAATCGGACACCCCCTCCGCATCTAAATTTGTCCCACCTTTATATCTGCAAACTCCTCTCCTTCCTCTTTAGGCTCCACCTCTTGCTATTAGAGCTCCACCCACTGACAACGATGGGGCGCTATTCCTCCCACTGACACCAATGATGATGTCCCGTCAGTGTGTGAGGAATCGTGCCCCATCATTGGTATCGGGGATGCCTGGAGGAATAGTGCCCCTTCATTGGTGTCAGTGACACCAATGAAGGGGCACTATTCCTCACACACTGACACTGATGGGGCATTATTACTCCCACTGACACAAATTATACTTGCATCGCTGTGCTGACCCCTGCTCCAGCCCGGCCTCCCTCCTTCAGGCACACACTTACCCATCAGCAGTCTTCCTTCTCGAGCCACTCTCCTCCTCTTCACCGGCTCCAGCTGCTCACTCATCTTCAATCTTTGCGCAGCCGCTCAGCTCCTCTCCATGCTCTGCCTCCTTGCCTGTGATTGGCCGCCTGTGTGCCTTTTCTGAGCTACAGATCTGGTGGGGGCAATCACCGGCGGAGGCAGAGCTTGCAGAGGGAGGGACAGGCTGCCCAGTGATCCTAGGGGTGTGGCCAGATTAGAGGGGCGGTTTTTTGTCCCACCCACATCACGATAAAGATCCAGGAAGATTAAGACACCGGACGGACACCATCTGCACTCCTCCAGCAGCACCTTGTGGACCGGACCGACATCGGACATAGTCAGGTAAGACAGCAGCCCCTGTCCCTTTCCCACGGAAGTCTCCCTTCTGTGGGAAAGGGGGGGTGGCACTATCGCTGTGCCACCCTAGACAAATGCCTTGTTTGCCTTGTGGCAAATACACCCCTGACCTCTACCTTTGGGAGTCATGCTTGTAACCGTTAATCTTGCAATGCCTCATGGGACTTGTAGGTTTTTTAGGTTTTGACCTCGCATATATGGCTTGGTAAAACTTTCAATTTAAATGCAATCAGGCATTACATGGTTGAAAGTAATCCTAAAGGGAATTGAACAAGAGATTTGTATAATGTATGGCCAGCCTTAGTTTGTCTATAAGAGCATCCTTTTATTGATCAGGTGAAGGCTTCAACACAATCGGCAGATATGACTGATATGCTTGATTCTCAGTTGTGTTTATTCTTCTACTTTGGTATCATCACTGGAGATTTTTTGGAATGCTATTTTCCTGCCACAGATGTGAAATGTAATGGGGTGGTTTTCCCTACAGTGAGCAGGCATGCATGGTCGTGATCTGTGACACCATCGGCTCTATGGAAATGAATGCGTATGTTCTAAACCAGTGGTTCTCAACCTGGGGGTCCAACGACCCTTTCACAGTGGTCACCTAAGACCATCGGAAAACACATATTTCCAATGTGTAGAAAGCAGCAGTATTGGAGGTAAAAACGACACTTCATGAATTATAATTACTGGGTAAATTTTATTGTTGGGGGTCACCACAACATGAACTGTATTAAAGGGTCGCGGCATTAGGAAGGTTGAGAACCACTAGTCTAAACAGACCTCAAGTGTGACCTACCCGGCAACAAGCTACTTATCTTTACTATAATATAGTGCCACAAAAATGAATAATGCAAACCAAAGTGCAGCTATCGGTCCAATACCTGAAGAAAAAATGTTTACTCCTGCCCTTGACTTCAGTGACTGTAACCATACATAGCCTATGGAATGCACACCTTGCTGCCCTCCACAGACCAGGGGAATCCAAATTAACTGCATGCAAAAAGACAGAGGGTGCACATGCCTAGTGCATTACCTTTTTAAAAATTTGGTTTGTCTAAAATGCGCTATACTCCCAAAAGAAAAGTCAAAGGCACATCAGAAATGCAGCAAGGTCCAATCTCCCTGGAAGGTGTCTGGTCAGGGATTATAGAACTCCAAATGGCTGACTCATTTCGTGGTGGTGCCTCTTCCTCAGAGCCAACAGTCTCAGTCATATATCCCCCCGGGTAGAAGTCTGTTATGCCAGCAACAGTGCACCACTTTGTACTCCAATCTTCCTATCTTCCCATCAAGATCTCCTTGGCCAGAATGTGCTATATGCCATGCAATCTGTGATCTTCCAATGTGCTGATCCAAATCTCTAAAAGAAGAACTAAGTATTTTATACACATTGCAATGTGTACCACTCTTCCCTAAATACTTACCCTCTAAGGGTGAAAATGTACATTTCACTCTTAAACTGAATCAAATCCACATGAATATCCATCCTTCATCCACCATATGTGTGCAAAGCCAAAAACATGCTCCATCCCTTCGCCTTCAGTCATGCACCTTACCCTGCATGTCTTGTGAATAGCCTTTTTGCAATACAGTATCAACATGCCCAATCACCTCCTCGCTTCATAAATTCTCAGTAATCATGAAAGATACATGCTCCCATAGTGCAAATCAAATTTCACTGCTTAAGGACCACCCTATAGCAGACATACTGAAACAGGGTGGCACCTGTGTGCAGAATCGTGTGTGTGTTTGCATTTATGGGTAGGGGTGTGCTTAAGCCCTACCTGCACCACCGTTCACAGCCATGGGTGTCAATCACCAGGTCCCAGCCAGTAATTACCCACTGGTGATTGCTGAGCATCTCCAATAGGGAGGTAGATTGTTTTGTTTAAAAATCTACTCCCTGTTGGCTCTAGCACAGTACAGCCATCCCTCCCTAGTAAAACACTCCCAGCACACAGTTAACCCTTTGATCACCCCTCACATTAACTTCTTCCTTCCCAGTGCCATTAGTACAGTCAGTGCTTTTTTTGCCACTGATCCCTGTATTGGTGTTGCTGGGGTTTCAGTGACAGTTTTCCCGCCCCCAGTGTCAGTCTGCTGCAGTCCCACTAAAAGTCGCTGATCATCGCCATTTGCTAGTAGAGAAGAGAGAATCCCAGTATCTATACCACCATTTGTAAACTTTCACATAAACCAATTTAATTTACAAGTATTAGGATTTTTATTTATCCAACCTTGTTGGGTTGTAAAAGGATGTTTTAGGAATTAAGAACATGGGGTTATAGGACAGTAGGTTAGTGGTGCATTCAGATGTCTTTCCAAGCAGTAAGATGGAGGCCATGGGATGTGGGCAGGATGGTGCAGTCTGATGCCTAATGTCAATTCAATGATGAAATGCGTCATACGGATGTGATGTCAGCTGCAAGTGCTGCAGTGACCATTTTGGAAATTGGTAAAATCAAGCTGCTTGTATTTCAAACACATGTAAGCACATTTTTACATTTTTATTTTAAGCAATATTGCACTATGGGAGCATGTTTCTTTCATGTTCACTAAATTTGAAGTGAGTCGATTGGGCATGTTGATACTTGATTGCAAAAAGGCTATTCATAAGACATGCAGGGTAAGGTGCATGACTGAAGGCGAAGTATCTAGCACATTGTTTTTGGCTTTGCACACATGTGGTGGATGAAGGATGGATTTGTATGTAGATTTGATTCAGTTTAAGAGTGAAATGAACATTTTCACCCTTAGAGGGTAAGAGTATTTAGGGAAGAGTGGTACACATTCCTTTATTGCACATGCAATTTTCGTGTAAGAAATACTACTTGTCTTTACTGATCCCTAAACCCAATGTTCTTGCAGGTCATACTTCAGAAGAACGTGGCCTGGTCACACTTGGTCCTCTCCTGGTGATTGAACCTCAGGATCAGTCAGCTCTGGAACAGTCTGCTCCAAGAACAGGTCATGGTCATCCTTCCAAGATATCTCAGGAGCCCGGGCCTACACAACTGTGGATGTTGGTGACAGTAGCTTCCGTCAGTCTAGTTCTGACTGTTGCTGCTTTCACTTGGGTTGGAAAATGTGTCATCAGCAAAATGTCTTCCTGAACTTTAGTGCAATAAAAATTTTGATATTAAATTCTGATCTGAAGTTTAATTTTAGGTTTAAGAATTTTGCACATGGTGTGGAAACTTGGCAAATCTCATTACTGCAAATTTTCTAGTGTGGCATGTAAAAAAACAGTAGCCTATGTGGCTGCAGCATCTGAGCTGCATCAGTTTCTGCCTCTTCTAAGACAAGAACTGAGTGATCACGTGACCACTGGGCTCTCTGCTCATGTGACCGTCAGTCACTGGCTCTGCCCATCCAGCACTCGCTGGAATACAGAGTTGTGGAGGGGGTGGCAGTGGCAGGCTCTGGCTCTTGGAAGCATGCAGATGCTTGAGTAAGCTGCCTATTGGGCATCTTGGTTTACCTCAATGACTCCTGAACCAGCTCTGACCTTTGCCAACTGGCTTTAGACAGCTGTCAACTGAATCTGGGTCACAGGAGTGTGAAACAAAGTCCACTTTTTTTTTTTTTTTTTTTTTTTTTTGGCCCACATGAGAACTGTGGCCAAAAGAGCTTTGGCCATACTTGTCTTTAACCATGTGGCTACTAGCACATAGTCCTGCATTACCAGTGGAGTCGGGTTCAGTGCTGTGCTCATTTGGCTAGCTTTTGGTTATGCGGTGAATACAATTTTAGCTGGTTCAGCATGGACCAGGCAAATTTTTGATCTGTGGCCATCCCTGCTCAGCAGAATTTTGATCATTTTGTTTAACATCTGTTAATGGGATAGGAGTATTTATTTTATTTTTTTTCCTTCAAGCAGCAGCTGAAGCAAATATGATAGCGGCAGGTGCTGCTGTCAGAAAATATTGTCCTGGCAGCTAGAAGTGTTTCCTTTCAGCATGTGGGCTAAATGGGAGACTAAAGCTGGCCATTCGTGGGTTGAATTCCAAATTCTTTTGAACTTTGCACCATTAGTGGGGCCACAGAAATGGCCAATTTTCAAGTGACCATTGAATTTGAGTCATTTGGCATGTTGTACATTTTCCCAAAAATTTCCAATCAATGATTGGAGAATAGTACAAGAAATGTAGTTAAAGAAATGAGCATGAGTTGTGACCTGGAAAGAGAATTCTTGGCCACTAATATTCTGTAGCAACAGGAGGGGAAATTTAAAGGCTTGGTTAGCCAAATTTTTAAATCTATGGTGGTACCATCAGATTATAAAGTTCACAAGTTCTACATTTTCTTTGGGGGGGGGGGGGATTAGTTTGGCATTCAACCCTTGTATGGCTTGCATAACGGCATATGGCCAGTTTTAGCAATTCAACACTAACAAAGCTCTCATCTTTTGAGATGGCTTTCTTTTGGTGGCAATAACCCCTTCCTGCTGTGCCTCCAAGCTCTTTAATTGCTGGAGGTGGGCATTCTGGTCATATGACCCCCCCTCCCTTCCATATGTATCAGGAGCTTTCAGGTCCCTGCTGGTAACTTCACAGCGCACTCTTGGCACAGGTGTTTTCTATATGGGGCCATGTATATGGAGGCATTTAAGCCCACCTGCTGACAGTATGCATACCTCCAGCCCAGCAGGAAGAGGTAAATTAGTGTGGTGGTTTCCTTTTTTAATGGGAGAGACTACAAATTTGTGTTTGCTTAAACTTGTGTTCATTTCTTGAACTTAAAAAATATCACCCTTCAGTTGTTCAGTGTCACTTTAACCTCCCTTCCATGTGCACCTTACTGTAAAGGCTAGTTATAGGTTGGGGTGGTTGCCACTTCTTGTACAGTTGGAAAGAGTGGTTGCAGTGACACCCTGAATGCCTTCACTGCCATTTTGCTTTTGCTGGGTGTTGCACAAATCCAAAGGCCTTTTAAAGAGGGGTGGGCTCCCTCCAGTCAAACCTGCCCTTAATATATCCATTCTTATGTACTCCTACTATGGAGGTTCTGGAAATTTTAGAGTTGGGACTGCAGTATATACAGTGCCTTGAAAAAAGTATTCATACTCCTTTTTTTGAAATGTAGTAGTTCAATACAGCTGTTTTTGGTTGTATGTGATAGAGCCACACAAAGTGGCACATACTTGTGAAGTGGAAGGAAAATTATATAATTTTTTTTTGTTCTGAAGTGGCATTTGTGTTCAGCCTCCTTTACCCTGATACCTCCTAACTAAAATCTGGTGGAACAAATTGCCTTCAGAAATCACCTAATTAGTAAATAGTCCACCTGTGTCATGTAATCTCTGTATAAATACAGCTGTTCTGTAAAGCCCTAAAAGGAGTGTTGGTGAAATAAACAGCATCATGAAGGCCAAGGAAGACACTAGGCAGATCAGGGATAAAGTCATGAAGATGTTTAGAGCAGGGTTAGGTTATAAAATAAAAAACCAAAGCTTTGAACATCTCATGGAGCACTGTTCAATCCATCCAAAAATAGGAAAGGTTATGGCACAATTGCAAACCTACAAAGACATGGCCGTCCACCTAAACTGACATTCCAGACAAGGAGAGCCTTAATCAGAAGCAGCCAAGGAGCCCATGGTAACTCTGGAGGAGCTGCAGAGATCCAAGGCTCAGGAGGGAGAATCTGTCCACAGGACAACTATTAGTTGTGCACTCCACAAATCTGGCCTTTATGGAGGAGTGGCAAGAATGCCATTGTTGAAAGAGAACCATAAGACATGAGAAGCCATGTGGGAGACGCAGCAAACTTGGAAGAAGATGCTCTGCTCAGATGAGACCAACATTTGCTTTTTTTAGCCTAAAAGCAAAACTGTGTGGCAGAAAAATGAAAATTGCACCTCAATCTGAACACACCATTCCCACCATGAAACATGGTGGTGGCAGCATCATGTTGGGGGGGATGCTTTTCTTCAAGGGCAGGGAAGCTGGTCAGAGTTGATGGGAAGATGGATGGAGCCAAATACAGGGCAAACCTGTTAGTCTGCAAAAGACGTGAGACTGGGGTGGAGGTTCACATTCCAGCAGGACAATGACCTGAAACATCCAGCCAGAGCATCTTCATGTTAGAATGGCCCAGTCCAGACTGAAATCCAATGGGGAATTTGTGGCAAGACTTGAATTGCTGTTCACAGACGCTCAATCCAATCTGACAGAGCTTGAGCTTCTTTTGCAAGGAAGAATGGGCAAAAAATTTCACTCTCTATGTGCAAAGCTGGTAGCTACCCCCCAAAAAGACTTGCAGCGAAAGGTGGTTCTACAAAGTATTGATTCCGGGGTGCTGAATACAAATGTCGCCACACTTTGCACATATTTGTAAGATGTTAAACCATTTCTCATTTTCCTTCCACTTCACAATGATGTGCCACTTTTGTGTTTGGTCTATCACATCAAATCCCAATAAAATATATTTAAGTTTTTGGTTGTAACATGACAATGTGGAAAATATCAAGGGGTATGAATACTTTTTCAAGGCACTGTACAGAGGAGCCTTGACATGGGCACTGCAGATTATGCATATACAATGCTTAAAAAAACAAAAATGAAGCTTTTTTTAAATCCAAGTCTAGCATCAAGTCAAACTCCTGGGATGTTGAACTGGTCAGTGAGGTATCAGAGGGGGTTGTTAATCAGTTTCAGCTGTTTTGGTGTTTAATGAAATGTAACAGGTGTACTAGATGGGCAACAATGAGACAACCCCCAAAACAGGAATGGTTTTACAGGTGGAGGCCACTGACCCTTTTTTTTTTTTTCTCCCCCCCCCCCCCCTCCCAATTTTTGTTTTTTTCCTGACCTGTTTTTCATGAGTTTTGCATTTGGTTAGGGTCAGTGTCACTACTGGTAGCATAAGGCCATACCTGGATCCTACAGAGGTTGCACAGGCAGTCCAACTCCTCCAGGATGGCACATCAATACATGCCATTGCCAGAAGGTTTTCTATGTCTCCCACCACAGTCCCAAGAGCATGGAGGAGATTCCAGGAGACAGTTACTGTAGGAGAGCTGGACTGGGCTGTAGAAGGTCCTTAACCCATCAGCAGGACCAGTATCTGCTCCTTTGCAAGGAGGAACAGGATGAGCACTGCCAGAGCCCTACAAAATGACCTCCAGCAGGTCACTGGTGTGAATGTCTCTGACCAAACAATCAGAAATGGACTTCATGAGGGTGGCCTGAGGGCCCAGCATCCTCTAGTGGACCCTGTGCTCACTGCCCGGCACCATAGAGCTAGCTTGGCTTTTGCCATTGAATACCAGAATTGGCCGGTCCACCACTGGCACCCTGTGCTTTTCACAGATGAGAGCAGGTTCACCCTGAGCACATATGACAGACGTGAAAGGGTCTGGAGAAGCCGTGGAGAACATTCTGCTGCCTGTAACATTGGTCAGCATGACCGTTTTGGTGGTGGATCAGTGATGGTCTGGGAAGGCATATCCATGGAGGGACACACAGACCTCTACAGGCTAGACAATAGCACCTTGAATGACATTAGAAATCCTTGGACCCATTGTCAGACCCTACGCTGGTGCAGTGGGTCCTGGGTTCCTCCTGGTGCAGACAATGCCCGGCCTCGTGGGAAGAGTATGCAGGCAGTTCCTGGAGGATGAAGGAACTGATAACATTGAATGACCCCCACCCTTGCCTGACCTAAGCTCTTCCTAGTCTTCAGGAGCCTTGCATTGCAAATAATAAATGCAATTTTTTTTATTCACATGTGGGTGTATGTATTACTATTATTATTTCTGTTATTTTTGTCTAGTAAATGGTGGACTTGGCTGTTAATACCTTTTACAGATTTTAATAAGTTTGGAGTTTTATAGCAATATCAATGTATTTTATTTGTTTTACATTGAATGTGCCTAATTTTTTTTTTTCATTATAATTTTTATATAATAAAATCATATATTAATCACTTTAATAACCCTAGGCAGTTGCTTATTTCCCACTTGAGTTATAGATTTCATAAGTGCAGTTAAATTCAACAAGGGTTTCAAATGAGCCCAATACAAATATAAATTGATCCGTTTCACCATTACAGAATAATGGATCTCTGATACTGAAGAGACTGCGTGTACCTGTGGATGTTTTTACTTCTGTATTTTACATCCAATGACCATTTTCCAGTGATAATATAGATATGTCATTATTTCCGCCCTTCTCATTCTGAACCATACCAAAACTGTCAATGTTGCAGAGGAACTATTCTGTAACTGAATTTTATCTCATTGGGTTTCAGAATCTTAACTCCTTCAAAATCCTTCTCTTCCTTCTTCTTCTTATTACATACATTATGGCTATAAGTGGAAATCTTCTCATTGTTGTGTTGGTGTCAACCAGTCATCTCATCAATCCTCCCAAGTATTTCTTTCTTTGCCATTTGTCTCTATGTGATTTTCTACTCTGCTCGATCATTCCAAAAACCCTAATGGTTATAAAAAATGGGGGAAACAGTATATCTTTCTTGGCCTGTTTCATTCAGTTTTACATTTTTGGATTTTGTCCCACAACAGAATGCTATCTCCTGGTGGTAACGTCCTATGATCGATATGTGGCCATCTGCAACCCCCTTAGTTACATCTTCATCATGAACTTTAATATTTGCCTTTATCTTGTTGCAAGTTCTTGGCTTGCTGCATTTCTTCTTTCCTTGATTTCTCTCTTTGTGAGCTATAGGTTGGAGTTTTGTGGCCCCAACACTATCAATCATTTTTATTGTGACCGTGATCTTATATTAGAACTTTCCTGTTCAGATACTTTTGCGGCTAAAATGGAGGCATCACTTCTTACCACCATTGTTGTCCTTTTCCCTTTTGTCTTTGTCATTGTGACCTATGCAGGGGCGGACTGACCATTTGGAAACTCGGGCACTGCCCGAGGGCCCGGGGTCAGTAGGGGGCCCCATGAGATGCTCCTGGTACCTTTTTCATAGGCTTGTTTGAGTTTGGGCAAGGACACAGGGGCCCCATGATCCCCTATTGCCTGGGGGCCCCATGAGTTGTCAGTCTGCCCCTGGACCTATGTGTATATTTTTATCACCATTCTTGGCATCACCTCCAACATCGGGAGGCAGAAAGCCTTGTCCGCCTGTAGCTCCCACCTTTTTGTTGTGTGCGCATTTTATAGTTCATTAATCAGCATTTATCTAAGTCCTTCCAAAGGAAACTCTCTTGATACAAATAAGGTCTTATCTCTTTTATATACATTGGTTTATTGGTTACCCCTTTTGTTCAATGCAGTTATATATACTTTGAGAAACCAGGAAATAAGGAAAACATTGACTGTATTTTTTAAAAGAATATCACAATCTGATATGCATTCCTTTTGCTGATTTTTTTTGCACATACTGTATGCTTCTAAGGGTAAGGATTGATGTCATATTTTTTTTTTTTTTTTTATACTTTACAGCAAAAAAAAAAAGCAAGATGATTGGTCACTTCAGCTCTTGTGCAAGTATACCTCTTACGGACTAGAGCAGTGGTCTCCAAACTGGGGCCCGTGGGTCTGATGTGGCCCTTTGCTTACCTTTATCTGGCCCTTGGGGCACTGTTCCTCCCACTGATATATGACACAAATCCTTCCACTATCACCAATGATGAGGCACCATTTCTCGTGCTGACACCAACATTGGAGCATTATTTCTTCTTCCATGGAAACCAATGATGAGGCATTGTTTCTTCCACTGACACTAATGATGAGGCATAATTTCTCCGACTAATTCCAATGATGGGGTACTATTCCTCCTCCTATTGACCATAGGTGTTATGTAATTTTTACTCTTACTGACCACAAGCCTGAGACATGGTCTAATCCCACTGATGCTTGGGCATTTTCTGCTCTCAATGGCTACAGTCTAGCCCCCCTAAAGTCTGAAGGACAGTAAACTGGCCCTCCGTTTAGGAGGTTTGGAGACCCTTGAATAGAATAGGGGTCTCTAAACTTTCTTAGCAAAGGGTCAGTTTACTGTCCTTCAAACTTTATGGGGGCCAGACTGTACCCAGTGGAGGCAGAAAATGCCCAAGCATTAGTGGGCATAAACAGTGCCCTATCATTGGTTTTGAATGGAAGGAATGCTGCCCCATTGTTGGTATCAATGGGAAGACTAGTGCCCCATCTATGGAGTCAGGGGGAATAATAGTGCCCCATTGATGGTGTCAGTGGGAAGAATAGTTCCCCATCTCTGATGTCAATTGGTGGAATAGTGCCCCATCAATGGTGTCAGTTGGTGGAATAGTGCCCCATCAATGGTGTCAGTTGGTGGAATAGTGCCTCAAAGGCCAGATAAGACAAGCCAAGGGCCACATCTGGCCCACGGGCCACAGTTTGGAGACTGGACTAGGGAATTATTTACCCATGAAAATGAATTACATTCTTCTGCCTCCTTCCCCCTTCCTTCTAACACAACTGGGAAAAAAATACCTTTTTTAAAATATATTTTTGCTTTATACATCTCCACCTAGGCAATGATGATGAGTGAAGCACAATATCTTGTGCAGACATGCCATAAGTGTGGTAGAGGCTTGTGGCATGTTCATGCATGCAGAAATTCCCCCAAAAACCTGCGTGTATATGCAGGACCGGATCTGGGGGGGGGGGGTGCTGGGGTGGGCTGTGCCCTCCCCATTAGATTTTATTTCAGCCCCTCAGGTCTCTGAGAATGCATCCACTATTCCAAGAGTCTGCCTGATGAGGACAATTGATGTAAGGGAGGACTCTGATGGAGACAGTTAATGTAAGGGGGAAAACTGAAGATGTAAGTGAGCACTCTGATGGGGACAATGATGTCAGGGGGGACTCTGATGAGGACCCTGATGTAAGGTGGGTCTCAGATGAGGACCATGATGTAAGGGGGCACTCTGATGGGGACCATGATGTAAGGGGGCACTCTGATGGGGACCATGATGTAAGGGGGAACTCTGATGGGGGACACTGATGTAAGGGGGAACTCTGATGGGGACACTGATTTAAGGTGGGTCTCAGATGAGGACCATGATGTAAGGGGGCACTCTGATGGGGACCATGATGTAAGGGGTCACTCTGTTGGGGACCCTGATATAGGGGAGCAGAGTTTCTGCTTAATCATCCTAAGCTAATGACAGATGAATGCATATTAGAGTTCTTTGTTCATTCTTTTATCACCTTGGCAGTACCTGTAAGACATTACTTCTGGGTCATGACTCGTAGTACAGAAGTATGATGAGTATACAGAGAATACTGGTTTCCTGCATCTCTGTCACACTGTGTAACTGACTGTTGGTGACACGCACACTGACGTTTTACGGATCAGGTAGGCTAGATCTGGCCCTGAGTATATGGGATCCAGGAGAGAAGTGCAACATGTTTTCTTTTCTTTCTTGGGTCCCACTTACCTGGCAGAGACCCCCAGCATGTCTGTGCATGCATGATATATATGTCCAAGATGGCAGCACCAAAGCAGAGACAAGGAAAAGATCCTTGGGCTGAAAGGAAGACAACACAGGGCTCTATGGACTAGTTAATATGATTTTGTGCTTACATACAGAATCAATATAGAGTACTAGAAATACAATTTTAGGTAGCTGAGGTGAAATTCTGCTTTAAAATAACAAAGTTATGTACAGTACATGTTATTTTTGAGACAAGCAAGGCTTTCTTTTGTCAGTACTGTCTTGCAAAAGTTAGTTTTTTCTTGAAATTAAAAAAAAAATGCATTCTAGTATTTTCTAATCTGACCTTGTGTCTGAATGGGGGTGAATTTTTAATAAATAGCTTGTGGTGCTCTAATGAGGAAAGTTGCATATTCTGCAAACCTCTAAAAGTGATAAACCCTTTTGGGGAGATCTCACCAAAAATTACATTTTTGTTAGAGAGGGGGGAGAGAGTGAGAGGGGGGCGGGGGAGAGAGAGGGGGGAGAGAGTGAGAGAGGGGGGGAGAGAGAGAGAGGGGGGAGAGAGTGAGAGGGGGGGGGTGAGGGGGGAGAGAGTGAGAGGGGGGGGTGAGGGGGGAGAGAGTGAGAGAGGGGGAGAGAGAGGGAGAGTGAGGGGGGGGAGAGAGAGGGAGAGTGAGGGGGGGAGTGAGAGGGGGGGAGTGAGAGAGGGGGGGAGAGAGTGAGAGGGGGGGGAGTGAGAGAGGGGGGGGGAGAAGAGAGGGGGGAGAGAGTGAGGGGGGAGGGGAAGAGAGGGGGGGAGAGAGGGGCGGAGAGAGAGGGGGAGAAGGAGAGAGGGGGGAGAGAGAGAGGGGGGGGAAGAGAGAGAGGGGGGGGGGAAGAGAGAGGAGGGGGGGGAGGGGGGGAAGAGAGAGGAGGGGGGGAGGGGGGGAAGAGAGAGGAGGGGGGAGGGGGGGAGAGAGGGGGGGAAGAGAGAGGAGGGGGGGAGGGGGGGAAGAGAGAGGAGGGGGGGAAGAGAGAGGAGGGGGGGAGAGGGGGGGGGGGAAGAGAGAGGAGGGAGGGGGAAGAGAGAGGAGGGAGGGGGAAGAGAGAGGGAGGGGGGGAGAGGGGGGGGGGAAGAGAGAGGAGGGAGGGGGAAGAGAGAGGGAGGGGGGGAGAGGGGGGGGGGGAAGAGAGGGGAGGGGGGGGAAGAGAGAGGAGGGGGGGAGGGGGGGAGAGAGGGGGGGGAAGAGAGAGGAGGGGGGGAGGGGGGAAGAGAGAGGAGGGGGGGAAGAGAGAGGAGGGGGGGAAGAGAGAGGAGGGGGGAGAGGGGGGGGGGAAGAGAGAGGAGGGAGGGGGAAGAGAGAGGAGGGAGGGGAAGAGAGAGGGAGGGGGGGAGAGGGGGGGGGGAAGAGAGAGGAGGGAGGGGGAAGAGAGAGGGAGGGGGGGAGAGGGAGGGGGGGAGAGGGGGGGGGAAGAGAGAGGAGGGAGGGGGAAGAGAGAGGGGGGGGAGAGGGGAGGGGGAAGAGAGAGGGGGGGGAGAGGGGAAGAGAGAGGGGGGGGAGAGGGGGAAGAGAGAGGGGGGGGAGAGGGGGAAGAGAGGGAGAGGGGGAAGAGAGAGGGGGAGGGGGAAGAGAGAGGGGGGGGAGGGGGGGGAGAGGGGGAAGAGAGAGGGGGGGGAGAGGGGGAAGAGAGAGGGGGGAAGAGAGAGGGGGAGGGGGAAGAGAGAGGGGGGGGGAGAGGGGGAAGAGAGAGGGGGGGGGGGAGAGGGGGAAGAGAGAGGGGGGAAGAGAGAGGGGGAGGGGGAAGAGAGAGGGGGGGGGAGAGGGGGAAGAGAGGGAGAGGGGGAAGAGAGGGGGAGGGGGAAGAGAGAGGGGGGGGGGGAGAGGGGGAAGAGAGAGGGGGGGGAGAGGGGGAAGAGAGGGGGGGGGAGGGGGTAGAGAGAGGAGGGGGGAAGAGAGAGGAGGGGGGAAGAGAGGGGGAGGGGGAAGAGAGAGGGGGAGGGGGAAGAGAGAGGGGGAGGGGGAAGAGAGAGGGGGGGGAGGGGGAAGAGAGGGGGGGAGGGGAAGAGAGGGGGGGGAGGGGGTAGAGAGAGGAGGGGGGAAGAGAGAGGGGGGGGGGAGAGGGGGAAAGAGAGGAGGGGGGAAGAGAGAGGGGGGGGGGGGGAGAGGGGGGAGAGGGGGGCGAGAGAGAGGGAGGGAAGAGAGAGGGGGGAAGAGAGAGGGGGAAGAGAGAGAGGGGGGGAAGAGAAAGAGGGAGGGAGAGAAAGAGAGAGGGGGAAGAGAGAGGGGGGAAGAGAGAGGGGGGAAGAGAGAGGGAGGGAAGAGAGAGGGGGGAAGAGAGAGAGGGGGGGAGAGAGGGGGGAAGAGAAAGAGGGAGGGAGAGAAAGAGAGAGGGGGAGGGAGAGGGGGAGAGAGAGAGAGGGAGAGAAAGAGAGAGGGGGGGGGGAGAGAGGGGGGGAGAGAGGGGGAGAGAGAGAGGGGGAGGGAAAGGATAGAGAGAGGGGGAGGAGAGAGAAAGGGGGAGAGGAGAGGGGAAGGGGGGAGAGGAAGGGGGGAGAGAGAGAGACAAAAGTCCATCAAACAACAGAGGTATACGTAATCCACGGTTCCCTTGTGTACTCAGATTTAGAGGTATTATTGTTAATGATACCAGTAAATTTATCATGAATCATAATCCAATGAAGTTTCTGTTTGCCTGAGTCTAGTGGAATTGTTGACTGTCTCCAACGTCTAGCTATAGTAATTCTTGCCGCCAACAAAAGATAAAGAATTCATTGAACGGACTTCTTAGGACTATAAGTGGGCAATAGCTGGAATAAGACTACTTCAAGGGATCTGAGTATATTGCTGAACTATTTTAATATGAAATATTTTCTTAGTTTGTTGTGCAGTCTAAAAACATTTGTTTTCTTCCTCACCTGCGTTCTATGGAGACACCTCCAATTAAAATAAATAAATAAGAGACACACAAACTAAGGACCATTGGGATTTATTAGTCGCCCTCCCTGCCCAATTAATATTCTATTTACTTACAGACAACAGGTCTATAAATATGAGCAGAGATAATGATAGACTAGCATTTGTTTCTTACTGCAGGGTTGTGAGATTCATGCCGTACCTGCAGTTTACTGGGCTGTTACCGGAACGCGAGTTATCTGAGGTCAATGAGTGATGTAGACATGAAGAAGACTTTTTAAAAGACATCTTTCTTCTCGGTCCAAATACTTTCCTCCTGATCTTCCCTTTTCTTAATCCCATATACACGGAACATAAAGATTTGTGAAATAATATTACATATTATTTTGGCAATTGGCTGGCATCTTTGTAAGTGGGAGAAACAGCAATTGGCAAAGATCAAGGTATTCATGTTATGTATGTTAAATATCCCTTTCAGTCTCTCTCCATCTCCCATTGAATTTGCAATTCATCAGACAGCAGGATGTTGATGGCAGGCACTTCCATGTGCTTGTGATGTGCCTCTTATACAGTGCCGTGAAAAAGTCTTCCTACCCCTTGAAATTTTCCAAATTTTGTCATGTTACAACCAACAAAGTATATATTTTATTGGGATTGTATGTGATAGCCCACATGAAAGAAAAATATATTTGAAATATATTTTAAGAATATGCTTCCCAAATATATTCACATATATTTCAAATACTACTACTACCAAATACTAATTTTGTAATTTTTGCCATTTTCAATATATTTCAAAATATATTTAAAAAAAAAAAAAAAAAAATATATATATATATATATATATATATATATGGTAAAATTATTACTTTTGTATATGTTAAAAGAAATCTGAAGAACATATTTTTAAAAGATATATTTTTACAAATATTTTTCATATATTTTGTATATATACTGTATTGAAATGCATTTTTATTACAAAACATGAAAAACATTTTTCAAAATACATTTCAAATTTACTGTATGTCATTAAAAGTACAAATCTATACATAAACATATTTTTCATATAGTTTGTATCATATAAAAAAAATGCATTTCAACATGCAGTGTATGTATGTATGTATATGTGTGTGTGTGTATATATATATATATATATATATATATTGAATATGTGTGTGTGTGTGTATATATACAGTTGTATTCAAAATAATAGCAGTGTATTGAAAAAAGTGAATAAAGCTCAAAATCCTTCTAATAGCTTTTATTTCCATCCACACAAATGCATTGGGAACACGACACATTCTATTCCAGATCAAAACATGAAGAAAAATACATCAAATTTCTGTTGTTCCCCTAAAAAAAATTGAAGAAAAGTGAATATTAGACGGTTCAAAAAAATCGCAGTGTTTGTATTCTTCTTTACAAACTCAAACATTCACTATATAAACTGAGAAATGTTTGAAGATTTTGCTTTCCTTTGAATGACTTCATGAATATTTGGTTGTAGTCGCACTGTTTCTGAGAACTGCTGTACATCTGTGTTGCATGGAGTCACCCAACTTCTGGGGCCCCTGTGATCAGGTTTTTTTTTTTTTTTTTTAAGTCCGCAAACGTGAGACTATAACGAAAAAACCCGTAAGTGTTCACAAAAAAGTGCAAGTGCAAAACACCACACAAAAAGTGCACTTAAGGGTGTGCTTTTGTCCTACCCCCGAAGGGGTTGAACCGTTACCCTGATCCCCCGGGGCACGAAGCTCCTGACAGGGACAAGGTTCCCATTTGGTCCTCCTGGCCAAAAGGGCCCCTGTGATCAGGTATTCCAGCCCAGGATGATTGGACCACATTCCACAGTTCTTCTCTGTTCTGCATTTTTGATGTCAACCCACCAGGGGCTGACTGATAACTCATGGGGCCCCCAGGCAATAGGGGATCATGGGGCCCCCTACTGACTCCGGGCCCTCAGGCAGTGCCCGAGTCTCCAAATGGTCAGTCCGCCCCTGCACCCCACAAGTTTTCTATTGGATTAAGATCCGGGGATTGGGCTGGCCACTCCATAACGTCAATCTTGTTGGTCTGGAACCAAGATGTTGCACGTTTACTGGTGTGTTTGGGGTCGTTGTCTTGTTGGAACACCCATTTCAAGGGTATTTCCTCTTCAGCATAAGGCAGCATGACCTCTTCAAGTATTCTGATGTATTCAAACTGATCCATGATCCCTGGTATGCGATAAATAGGCCCAACACCGTAGTATGAGAAACACCCCCATATCATGATGCTTGCACCACCATGCTTCACTGTCTTCACAGTGTACTGTGGCTTGAATTCAGTGTTTGGGGGTCGTCTGACAAACTGTCTCCGCCCACTAGACCCAAAAAGAACAATCTTACTTCCATCAGTCCACAAAATGTTGCGTCATTTCTCTTTAGGCCAGTCAATGTGCTCTTTGGCAGATTGTAACCTCTTCAGCACACGTCTTTTTCCAACAGTGGGACTTTGCGGGGACTTCTTGCAGATAGCTTGGCTTCACATAGGTGTCTTCTAATTGTAACAGTCCTCACAGGGAACGTCACACCTTCTTTCATCTTCCTGGAGCTGATTGTTGGCTGAGTCTGCGCCATTTTGGCTATTCTTCTATCCATTCCAAGGGTAGTTTTTCGCTTTCTTCCACGTCTTTCAGGTTTTGGTTGCCATTTTAAAGCATTTGCGATCATTTTAGCTGAGCAGCCGATCATTTTCTGCACTTCTTTATATGTTTTCCACTCTCCAATCAACTTTTTAATCAAGGAACGCTGTTCTTCTGAACAATGTCTGGAACGACCCATTTTCCTCAGAATTTCAGAGAGAAATGCACTGTAACCAGCATGTACAACATTTACTGCCTTCCTTCCTTAAATAAGGGCAATAATTGCCACCTGTTTTTCAAAGAATGAATGACCTCACTAATAGAACTCCACACTGCTATTATTTTGAACACGCCCCTTTCAATGAGTGATTCAATGACACAGAATCAGCAGCATGCATGTCATGACTGTTGGGTCTGTTGGATTTCTATTACTCTACTACACCTGCTAGGAAATTATTTGCCATGAAGAAATATCATTTCTACCAAAAACAGTGATTGATCCGGTTAGTGATGTCTGACTGCTATTATTTTGAACACAACTGTATATATATATATATATATATATATATATATATATGTATATTTATTTATTTGTTAAAATGTGTTTTTAAATATATTGAATATGGCCAAAATTGTAGTATTTAAAATTTATTTTTCATATACTTTGTAATAAAAACGCATTTCAACATACAGTATATATATATATATGTGAAGTTTAGACCAAAAAGTTCTACTTTGGTCTCATCTGACCACATGACTTTCTCCCATGCCTCCTTTGCATCATCCAGATGGTCATTGGCAAACTTCAGACGGGCCTGGACATGTGATGACTTGAGCAGGGGAACCTTCCGTGCAATGCATGATTTGAAACCATGACGGCGTAGTGTTCTACCGACAGTGACCTTTGAAACTGTGGTCCCAGCTCTATTCATGTCATTGACTAGCTCCTCCCTTGTAGTTCTGGGCTGATTCCTCACCTTTTATCATCAGTGATACCCCACGATGTGAGATCTTGCATGGAGCCCCAGTCCGAGGGAGACTGACAGTCGACTTTAGCCTCTTCCATTTTCTAACAATTGCTACAACAGTTGATCTATTTTCACCAAGCTGCTTGGCAATTGCCCGTAGCCCTTTCCAGTCTTGTGGATGTCCACCATTTTGTCTCTGGTGTTTTGACAGCTCTTTGGTCTTGCCCATGGTAGTAGTTGGCGTCTTACTGACTGTGGGGTGGACAGGTGTCTTTAAAGAGCTCAGACAGGTGCTACTAAGTTAGATTAATGAGTGGAGTAGAGGTGGACTTTTTAAAGGCACAGTAACAGGTTTCTGAGAGCCAGAATTCTTGCTGTTTCTTAGGTGTTCAAATATACAGTTGCAAGAAAAAGTATGTGAACCCCTTGGGATTACGTGGAGTTTTGCATGAATTGGGCATAAAATGTGCTCTGAACGTCATCTAAGTCACAACAATAGAAGAACACAGTCTGCTGAACATAATACTACACAAACATTAGATGTTGCCATGGTTTAATTGCACATAACATGTAAACATTCACAGTGCAAGGAGGAAAAAGTATGTGAACCTTTGGACTTAATAACTGGTTGACCCTCCTTTTGGCAGCAATAACCTCAACCAAACGTTTCCTGTAGTTGCAGATCAGACCTGCACAACGATCTGGAGTCATTTTGGACCACTCTTCTTCACAAAACTGTTTCAGTGTAGCAATATTCTTGGGATGTCTGGTGTGAATCGCTCTCTTAAGGTCATGCCACAGCATTTCAATCGGGTTGAGGTCAGGACTCTGACTGGGCCACTCCAGAAGGCGTATTCTGTGC
This sequence comes from Staurois parvus, assembly GCF_062004578.1. Classification (NCBI taxonomy): domain Eukaryota; kingdom Metazoa; phylum Chordata; class Amphibia; order Anura; family Ranidae; genus Staurois; species Staurois parvus. The sequence continues at coordinate 1,570,411 of NW_028318266.1, forward strand.
TGTTGCAGCCATTGTTTTGTTGAATTACTTGTATGCTTTGGGTCATTGTCCTGTTGCATCACCCATCCTCTGCGGAGCTTCAGTTGGGGGACAGATGGTCGTATGTTTTCCTGCAAAATGTCTTGATAAACTCTGGAATTAATTTTCCCATCAATGACAACAATCCCTCCAGGCCCTGAGGCAGCAAAGCAGCCCCAAACCATGATGCTCCCTCCGCCATGTTTTACAGTGGGGATGAGGTTTTGATGTTGGTGTGCTGTGCCTTTTTTTCTCCACACATAGTGTTGTGTGTTCTTCCCAAACAACTCAATCTTGGTTTCATCTGTCCACAGTATATTTTGCCAGTAGTGCTGTGGAACATCCAGGTGCTCTTTTGCAAACTTCAAAAGTGCTGCAATATTCTTTTTGGACAGCAATGGCTTCCTCTGTGGTGTCCTCCCATGTACTCCATTCTTGTTTAATGTTTTCCTTATTGTAGATGTGTCAACAAAAATGTTAGCATGTGCCAGAGATTTCTGTAGGTCTTTAGCTGACACTCTGGGATTCTTCTTTACCTCATGCAGCATTCTGCGCTGTGCTCTTGCAGTCATTTTTACAGGACGACCACGCCTAGGGAGAGTAGCAACAGTGCTAAACTTTCTCCATTTGTAGACAGTCTGTCTTATCATGGACACATGAACATCAGGGCTTTTGGAGATACTTTTGTAACCCTTTCCAGCTTCATGCAAGTCAACAATTCTTGATCGTAGGTCTTCTGAGAGCTCTTTTCTGCGAGGCATGGTTCACATCAGACAGTGCTTCTTGAAACCAGTAAACCCAAAACAGGCGTGTGTTTTTTAAGGGCAGGACAGCTGTCAGCAACACATCCAATATCATCACACTGATTGGAGTCAAGGTTGGCTCACTCCTGGCTCCAATTAGCTCTGGGAGAAGTCATTAAGCTAGGGCCTCACATACTTTTTCCTCCCTGCACTGTGAATGTTTACATGTTATGTGCAATTAAACCATGGCAACATCTAATGTTTGTGTAGTATTATGTTCAGCAGACTGTGTTCTTCTATTGTTGTGACTTAGATGACGTTCAGAGCACATTTTATGCCCAATTCATGCAAAACTCCACGTAATCCCAAGGGGTTCACATACTTTTTCTTGCAACTGTATGTTCAGCAGTGCGAGACAAATACATTCTTTACAAATCATACAATGGGATTTCCTGAATTTTTATTTTTAATTCTGTCTCTGAGTGGGAATGCACCTACAATGTGAATTTCAGACCCCTCCATGATTTCTAAGTGGGAGAACTTGCAAAATCGCAGGGTGTTCAAATACTTCTGTTCCTCAGTGTGTATATGTATATATATATATATATATATATATATATATATATATATATATATATATATATAAATACATACACACACACTGCATGTTGAAATGAGTTTTCTATATATTAAAAAATTTTTTTTTAGAAGTATGTTCTTCAAATATATTTCATAAAAAGTAATTTTAACATATATCTTTACACATATTTGTAAATGCATTCCAAAAATGTAGATTTGTATTATTAAAGACATACAGTATTTTTAAAAATATTTTTCATATATTTTGTAATAAAAATGCATTTAAACATGCAGTATATATATATATATATATATATATATATATATATATATATATATTTTTTTTTTATATATATATATATATATATATATATATATATTGGAATATATATTGGAATATATTTTTGAATATGGCCAAAATTGTAGCATTTCAAATATATAGCAAAATATTTGGGAAGAATATTTTTAAAATATATTTAAAATATATTTTTCTTCCATGTAGGAAAGATCAATATATATGCCCATTCTGAAGCTGCTGCACTCCGGTCTCCAGCAACGGCTGTCAACTGCTGGGAAATGCCTGGGAGATGACCTCACCCATAGACTTACTATGGGGCGTCCATTGTCAGCTGCCCATTCTGCACACAGAAGCTGCTGCTGACAGCTGAGTCTGGGACCGGACCGGAGCCGCTTCAGAATAGGTAAGGCTACGTTCACACTAGCCTTGTGTGCAGGCGGCAGAGAGGCGTTTGGGAAGCGTTTTTACCGCTTCCCAAACGCCTCTGCCAATTCTGCACATTACAGCACATGGTGCTGTTCTAACAGGAGCGTTTGCGTCGCGTCGCGGCAAAACGGACGCCTCTGGTCGAGTCAGGAGGCTTTGAAGCTATTCTCGTCTATGGTGCCGCTCCGCAAACGCCCGGCCGGCGTTTGCGGTGCGGTTGCGACGCGGTTGCGGGGTGTTTGCGGAGCGGTAACACCACTCAAATGCATTATAGGCGTTTGTGGGGCGTTATTAACGCTCGGCAAACGCCTAGCAACCGCCGCTAAACCGCGCATGCGGCGTTTGCGGAGCATTTGCCGAGCGTTAAAAACGCTCCGCAAACACCGGACCAACGCTTGCCAAACGCTATAGGGGCGTTTGGCAAGCGTTGGCAAAACAGCCTAGTGTGAACGAGCCCTAAGTGTCGCAAACTTTTTCAGGGTTAGATAGACTGGGCCAGGGGTGGACTGACAACTCATGGGGCCCCCGGGCAATATGGGATTATGGGGCCCCTGTGTCCTTGCCCAAACTCAAAAAAGCCTATGAAAAAGGTACCAAGGACATCTCATGGGGCCCCCTACTGACCCCGGGCCCTCGGGCAGTGCCCGAGTTTCCAAATGGTCAGTCCGCCCCTGGATTGGGCTTAGAATGAGGGTGGGAGTAGGTTTACCGTTAGATAGATAATGATTGGAATTCCACTTTAAATTTTTCCGCTTTTATTTGTTTTGTTTGTTATTTTTTTTTCATTAATTAATGGATTAACCACTTCCAGTCCGGACACTTTCCCCTCCTTCCAGTCCGGACACTTTCCCCCCCTTCCAGTCCGGACACTTTCCCCCCCTTCCAGTCCGGACACTTTCCCCTCCTTCCAGTCCGGACACTTTCCCCCCCTTCCAGTCCGGACACTTTCCCCCCCTTCCAGTCCGGACACTTTCCCCCTCTTCCAGTCCAGGCCAATTTTCAGCTTTCAGCGCTATTATACTTTGAATGACAATTGCTCGGTCATGCAGCACTGTACCCATATGAATTTTTAGCATTTTTTTGAGACAGATAAAACTTTATTTTGGTGGTATTTATTCGCCACTGGGATTTTTATTTATTTATTTTTTGCTATATAAATGAAAAAGTCCAAACGTTTTGAAAAAAAGTGTTTTTCTTATAAAATTTTGCAAATAAATAATCTTTCTTCATAAATCTTGGCCAAAATGTATTCAGTTATCTTTTTAGTAAAAAAAAATCCAAATTAGTTTTTAACCAAAAATTATAATTTTTAATTTTTTTTTTACATTTTATTGTATTTTTTTATATTATTATTTGTTTTGTTTTTTACATACATTTTTTTACATAGTGTCACGTTAGCAGTACAGTGTCACCATAGTGGGTGTAAAAGCAATCAGTATAAAAAAAAAAAAATCTTCATAACCCCCCACAAGTAGTACAGTGTCACCATTGTGACACTGTACTACTTGTGGGGGGGTCACCATTGTGACACTGTACTACTTGTGGGGGGTGATGAAAATTTTTTTTTTACACCAATAAAGGCTGTAAAGCAATCATTTCTCCTTCTCTCTGGCTGAATTCTTGCAGCCATTGAGAACTACTGTGGGAGCTGTGATTTGTCACAGCTTGTCACATGGTACAAGGCTGTTGTGAATAGCCTTGTACCATGTGACCTCAGTAATCATTCACAAATTTCACAAGTAGTAAGCAATGATGTCAGAAGTGATATCTTGCTTACTCCTATTCATGTGATCACTGATTGGCCAATCAGTGATCACATGATCGGGACCTCACACAGAGGTCCTGTACAGCGATCAGTGTTCCACTGTGTCTGGAGGACACAGCGGGCACCGGTTCACGGTGCTGCGTGCTCCCAGGGAGATCGCACAAGCAGGGGGCGGAGAGGCCGTTTATAAATGGCCACCCGCCCCTGCACTGCTCCCCTCTAGCCGTTTATGTACATGGGTCGGACAGGAAGTGGTTAATGTCTAAATCGTTGGCAACAAAAGTGAGTACACCCCTAAGTGACAAGGTCCAAATTGGGCCCAATTAGCCATTTTCCCTCCCAGATGTCATGTGACTCATTAGTGCTACAAGGTCTCAGGTGTGAATGGGGAGCAGGTGTGTTACATTTGGTGTTATCACTCTCTCATACTGGTCACTGGAAGTTCAACATGGCACCTCATGGCAAAGAACTGTCTGAGGATCTGAAAAAGAGAATTGTTGCTCTACATAAAGGTGGCTTAGGCTATAAGAAGATTGCCAAGACCCTGAAACTGAGCTGCAGCACAGTGGCCAAGACTATACAGCGGTGTAACAGGACAGGTTCCACTCAGAATAGGCCTCGCTATGGTCGACCAAAGCAGTTGAGTACACGCGTTCAGCGTCATATCCAGAGGTTGTCTTTGGGAAATAGATGTATGAGTGCTGCTAGCATTGCTTCAGAGTTTGAAGGGGTGGTGGGTCAGCCTGTCAGTGCTCAGACCATACGCCGCACACTGCATCAAATTGGTCTGCATGGCTGTCGTCCCGGAAGGAAGCCTCTTCTAAAGATGATGCACAAGAAAGCCTGCAAACAGTTTGCTGAAGATAAGCAGACTAAGGACATGGACTACTGGAACCATGTCCTGTGGTCTGATGACACCAAGATCAACTGATTTGGTTCAGATGGTGTCAAGCGTGTGGTGGCAACCAGGTGCGGAGTACAAAGACAAGTGTGTCTTGCCTACAGTCAATCATGGTGGTGGGAGTCTCATGGTCTGGGGCTGCATGATTGCTGCCGGCACTGGGGGGCTACAGTTCATTGAGGGAACCATGAATGCCAACATGTACTGTGACATACTGAAGCAGAGCATTATCCCCTCCCTCCGGAGAGTGGGCCGCAGGGCAGTATTCCAACATGATAACGACCCCAAACACACCTCCAAGACCACCGCTGTATTGCTAAAGAAGTTGAGGGTAAAGGTGATGGACTGGCCAAGCATGTCTCCAGACCTAAACCATATTGAGCATCTGTGGGGCATCCTCAAACGGAAGGTGGAGGAGCGCAAGGTCTCTAACATCCACCAGCTCTGTGATGTTGTCATGGAGGAGTGGAAGAGGACTCCAGTGGCAACCTGTGAAGCTCTGGTGAACTCCATGCCCAAGAGGATTAAAGCAGTGCTGGAAAATAATGGTGGTCACACAAAATATTGAAACTTTGGGCCCAATGTGGACCTTGTCACTTAGGGGGACTCACTTTTGTTGCCAGTGGTTTAGACATTAATGGCTGTGTGGTGAGTTATTTTGAGGGGACAGCAAATTTACATGTTATAAAAACTGTACACTGACTATGTCACATTGTAGCAAAGTGTCATTTCTTCAGTGTTGTCACATGAAAAGATAGAATCAAATATTTACAAAAATGTGAGGGGTGGACTCACTTCTGGGAGATATTGTATATACTGTATATATAGTACATTCGCATCAGTACCTAACCCACAAGGAGCTTACAATCTAAGGTCCCTAACTCACATTCATACATACACAGGAGTCAATTTACCCACCAGAAATGTCTTTAGAGTGTGGGAGGAAACCGAAGTACCCGGAGTAAACCCACGTAGGCACAGGGAGAACATACAAACTCCATGCAGGTAGTGCCGTGGTTGGGATTCATACCAATGACCCTAGTGCTAGGCCATTGTGCTGCCGGGTAGCTTCCAGTTTCTTAGACCATAGAGATGATCGTGGATGTTAACTGGATATAACATTTATAGGGAAAATTGATCCAGGGAATATTCTATTGCCTCTCGGGGGATCATGAAGGAATTTTTCCCCTACAGGAGCAAATTGGATCATGCTTTGCTGGGTTTTTTTGCCTTCTTCTGGATCAACTGTGGGTGTAGGATTATAGCTTTTTTTATGGTTGGACTGGATGGACTTTTGTCTTTTTTCAGCCAGACTAACTATGTAACTATGAATGTTCCCGGTGGGACGGGAGAGCCCGGTAAGGTAGCAGAAGGCCAGTAGGATCACTTTTACAAAAAAAAAGCATACCGCCAGCTGAAAACAACAACATCAGGATGATGCATCGCATATGAAAGACGGGTATGCCGTTCCTTCAGAACGCATGCGCCTGTGATGCTGCTGGCTGCTGCTCTGTAGAGTATCTCCTGAACGTTGAATCTTTAGGAGCTATTCATTGGACCGACAGGGAAGCTTTATTATGGGCTTGCCTGTCGGTAAAAATATAAAACGAGAGTTTACTACCACTTTATCTATAATAAATGCTGTATTTATACAACTTATTTTCTTTTATTACACAGGGACCCCAACCTTCCAATAGACTGCCTGGTAAAACCTTACTTGATATAGAATGTTGGGTAACAAGACCATCACAGAAATTTCTCTTCTTGGTTTTAGGAGTTGCGGACCTTGCAATGCCATATTTTTTGCTTTGTTTCTCGTGGCGTATTTAATTACTTTAGCCGGTGATTTCCTCATTATTACTCTTGTCTCTACAAGCCAACGGCTACAATCCCCCATGTTTTACTTCCTCAAACATCTTTCCATCTCAGAAATCTTGTTTACCACCAATATTACCCCTAACATGCTTCACGTCTTGCTGAGAAACGGTAGCGCCATGTCTCTCACCGGATGCATTGTCCAGTTCTACGTCTACATTGCCTCGGGAAGTGTAGAGTCTGCTCTTCTCACAATAATGTCCTATGATCGGTACACGGCTATCTGTAACCCCTTGAGATATGCAGATATAATGAACCTCCAACTATGCCGGACTTTTGTTTCTGTCACTTGGTTCCTTTGTTTTTCAGTTGTCCTCATAACCGTAAGTCTTCTATGCCAGCTGGAATTCTGTGGGCCCAACACCATCGACCATTTCTTTTGTGACTTTGATCCTCTCGTGGACCTTTCTTGTTCAGACACCTTCGTGGTGAGAACAGAAGTTGTCATACTCTCCATCCCTGTGGTGGCCTCTTCATTTTCGTTCATTATCTGGACGTACATGTATATTTTTATCACCATCTTCAGGATCTCCTCTTCTGCCGGAAGGCAAAAGGCTTTTTCCACTTGTAGCTCACACTTGGCTTCAGTATTTTCGTATTATGGTCCTCTGATTGTAATATATATGGTACCTTACCAAAGAAACTCCCTGAATACAAACAAGTTCCTATCAGTACTGTATACTGTGCTGACCCCATTGTTTAACCCATTAATTTACAGCTTGAGAAATGAAGAACTTCGTCTCGTCTTATGGAAATGTTTGAGACTCAAAAAAACAGTGAAGGTGCCTAATAGTGCATCATGAAGGTCATAGGAACCCATCACATCCCATCAAAACCATAGGAACCCATCACATCCCATCAAAACCATAGGAACCCATCACATCCCATCAAAACCATAGGAACCCAGCACATCCCATCAAAACCATAGGAACCCATCACATCCCATCAAAACCACAGGAACCCATCATATCCCATCAAAACCATAGGAACCCATAGGAACCCATCACATCCCATAAAAACCATAGGAACCCATAGGAACCCATCACATCCCATCAAAGCCATAGGAACCCACAGGAACCCATCACATCCCATCAAAACCATAGGAACCCATCACATCCCATCAAAACCATAGGAACCCATCATATCCCATCAAAACCATAGGAACCCATCACATCCCATCAAAACCACAGGAACCCATCACATCCCATCAAAAACCATAGGAACCCAGCACATCCCATCAAAACCATAGGAACCCATCACATCCCATAAAAACCATAGGAACCCATCACATCCCATCAAAACCATCGGAACCCATAGGAACCCATCACATCCCATCAAAGCCATAGGAACCCACAGGAACCCATCACATCCCATCAAAACCATAGGAACCCATCACATCCCATCAAAACCATAGGAACCCATCCCATCCCATCAAAACCATAGGTACCCATCACATCCCATCAAAACCATTCAATTTGTATGCTTTATCCATGATTTTATGGAGTTTCTTCCTGGCATGTTTCACAAACCAAAGACTAACTGGTAGGCTGAGTAGTTTCATATACATTGACCCAAGAGCCCTAATGTTTAACCTGGGGCCTGGGAGCCCCTATTAGTTCTTTGGTGCTTACTGTGCAGTCCTCAGGTACAGCTTCAAGTACTGGAAGTGGAACCATTGAAATGTAAAGTGATTGTAATGGCAGAGATCTCTAGCCATTTCATGTAACTGTCCACCATCTCTTTCTTTTTTTTTTTTGTAGTCTCTGATGTATTTTTAACAACATGCAGAATATTTGAAATGTATTTTTAAAAATAATTTTCATATATCTTGTAATAAAAATGCATTTCAACATACAGTGTGTATATGTATATATATATATATATATATATATTTATTTATTTATTGAAATATATTTTGAAATATATTGAATATGGCCAAAAGTGTAGCATTTCAAATATACAGTATGGCAATTTATTTGGGAAGAATATTTTTAAAATATATTTCAAATATATTTTTCTTCCATATGGGTATGCAGCACACTGGGGATGTCAAAGGCCACAGTTAAAGTAGAACCAAAGCCAAGACGTTTTTTTCTTGTTTCAGATAGAATGTAGAGTGATTATATTAGATTAGAGGTATTTATTGCTGTCTGTGCCCTCATTAGGGAGATTCACCCTTTTTATTTGTCTTTTTTACCATTATTATCAATTACTGAACTGAGTTTGGGATGCCCCATGCAGCCCTGGTGGACAATTCAAGTGGCCATGCTGAGAAACATTCTGGGTGCATAACCCACTCACTATCAGTAAATTGGTCCAAAGCAATGATATGATAGGGTGAAAAAAACAAACAAAAAACTTTAGTTTATTAAATAAAAAAATGAAAATTTAATATTATACCCAGAGTTCTTCCAACTAAAGTAGAAATATTTTTTTATTTTCTTTGGATTTCCAAATTTCCATTTATCATCTCCAAGCTCCAGGACTGTCCCCAGCTTCCTCCTCTGTTCAGCGATTACAGTCCTCTTTACAGGAAGTGCCTGCACACTAAATGGCAGGGTCAGTGTTTTTTTTTTTTTTAATTTCCATTTTTATAGTTGTACACAGAATTTGACACATACATATGTAAGTGAGAAATCATAAACATCAGGAACAAATGACCATAAGAAACTGCCTCGGTATTGAGGCACGCACATATACAGTAGATGAATAAACAGTAAGGCCCCATTCACACCTAAGCAATGTGTAGCTCGAAGCTGCAAAACGCTTGAGGAGAAAAAAATCTATTATTTTCAACAGAGATGGTTCACATTTCCACTCCAGGTCGCATGGAGCCAAACGCCTGAAGCACTTTCTTGCACATTTTGTTGTGTGTTTTTCTGCTCAAATGTAAAAATGTAAAAAAAAGGAAATAAATATATAAATACATCAAATAAAATGTAATAATGAATAAATAATGACCTTAACCCCCAGCTACTGTTACTACTACTACTACTACTAGTACTTAAAATTTTCCAAAAAATATGACAAAAAAATTACAACTTCAAAAAACTCGCCATGCCTCTTATGAAATACGTTGGACTGTCCACTTTGCAAAATGGGTCATTTGGGGGATATCTGTACTTTTCTGACATTTTTGCACCTCAAGAAATTAGATTGGTTGTCACTTCAGGATTGATCAATATTCAGATCTATACCATAGTTTGTGAACTCTATAACTTTCCTACAGACTAAATAATAAATACTGATTTGGGTTATTTTCACCAAAGACATGTAGCAGAATACATCTCGGCCTAAATTTATGAAGAACAATTATTTATTTGCAAACTTTTATAACAGAAACAAATGAAAAAACTTGTTCTTTTTTCAAAATTTTCAGTCTCTTTTTGTTAATTTTGTAAAAAATTAAAACCCCAGCGGTGATTAAATACCACCAAAAGAAAGCTCTAGTTGTTTTTAACAAAATGATAAAAACTTTAGTTTGGGTACAGTGTTGCATGGCCGCGCAATTGTCATTCAAAGTGTGAGAGCGCTGAAACCTGATAATTGGCCACGGCAGGAAGGGGGTGAAAGTGCCCGGTATGGAATTGGTTAATAAAAGAGGGCAAGGAAGCTCTTAAAAGAAGAAGTTGGTGAATAGCTGCGCCTTCAATGCTCCTACCACTCATACCACTTGAAGCGAATCCCACACTACAATAAAACCAGAACACAGTGGGGAGAGTCGCATAACAAATATTCCTACCCTGAGAAAGAGACACTGACACTAGCCAACCATAAAGGTAGGAATCCAAAATGTCTGACAATGGCCATCAGTGCTCCAAAGCCCAAATGAAAGTCAACAAAAAAGCAATTACAAAGTTACTATTAAAACAATATAAAACCACTTCCCTTCCGGCCCATGTATATAAATGGCCAGGCGGGAGCAGTGCAGGGGCGGGTGGCAATTTATAAACATCCTCCCCACTCCCCGCCTGTGTGTGGCACTGCGATCCGGTGACCGCTGTGTCTGGAGGACACACCAATCGCTGTATAGGACCTCTGTGCGAGGTCCCGATCATGTGATCACTGATTGGCCAATCAGTGATCCCATGAATAGTAGAGTAAGTAAGATGTCACTTCCTGATATCATTGCTTACTACGTGTGAAATCTGTGAATGATCACAGAGGTCACATGGTACAGGGCTATTCACAACAGCCCTTTACCAAGTGACAAGCTGTGACCAATCACAGTTCACACAGATATTTCTCAATGGCTGCAATAATGCAGCCAGAGGGAAGGAGAAATTATTGCTTTTACAGCCTTTATGGGTGTAACAGCAATCAGTGTAAAAAAAAAATAATAATTTATGGAGAAAAATCATTTATTTACAAAATGTTATTTTTCAAAAAATTTTTTTCAAAATGTTTGGAGTTTTTCATTTATATAGCAGAAAAATAAAAATCCCAGTGGTGAATAAATACCACCAAAATAAAGTTTTATCTGTCTCAAACAAATGCTAAAAAATTCATATGGGTACAGTGTTGCATGACCGCGCAATTGTCATTCAAAGTGTGATAGCGCTGAAAGCTGAAAATTGGCCTGGGGGCAGGAAGGGGGTAAAAGTGTCCGGACTTGAAGTGGTTAAAGTGAATCTAAACATTTTTTGGGTGAAGGGAATGTTTTTTGCAGTCTCTGTATACACAACCACTCTTTTTTTGAAAATTGGGGTAAATCTAGACTTTTTAGTCACCAAAAGAGAAATAGAGGGGAAATCTTCCAGTGGGGATTTCTGTTTTTCGGGGGGATTTTCCTCACTAGATCTCTACACACTTTCCGCTGCTCCTAAAGACAGGAAGTGAAGAAATATTTCTGCAGTGAACAGAGGCAGCAAATAAAACCCCCTCAAAGTGCCACTATAGCTAGAGAGGAGAGGCGCTGTGCACAGCTGCATCTCTTCTCCCCTCTCTTCTTCACACAGGGACTTGAACAGAAGCAGGAGCCATTGGCTTTTGCTGCTGTCAATCAAATTCAGTGAGGAGGAAGTGGGGGCATGTGTGTCTATGGAGTAAAGTTGATCCAGGGAATATCCAATTGTCTCTCAGGGCATCAGGAAGGAATTTTTTCCCCTACAGGAGCAAATTGGATCATGCTTTGCTGCGTTTTCTTGCCTTCCTCTGGATCAACTTTGGGTATAGGATTATAACTTTTTTTTTTAATGGTTGAACTGGATGAACTTTTGTCTTTTTTCAGCCAGACTAACTATGTAACTATGTAACAGCTTGGGAGTGAGAAGATACTGTGTGCCCCCATAGCAAACAGCTTGCTATGGGGACACATGAAGAAGATCCACAAGATTGCATATGGGGGACCTGAGAAGAAGAGGATTGGGTCCAATACCACTGCACAGAACAGATGAGTATAACGTGTGTTATTTTAATAAAAACAAAAAAAAACAGACTTTAGCAACAAGTAAGATTTATAAAAGTGCAGCGCTTATAATAAATTGGATAAATGACTGAATAATTTCCAAAATAAAGTGCTTAATATCCAGAAAAAGTGCTAAATAATTTAGTACCATAGGTAAAAATAATTGATATTCCAATTAATGAATAAATGATTATTAATGTCCAGATAAAGAAATCGTAATATGTGATAGTCCCAATAAATGTGAGTGATCTGGATATAAACTAATCTTGTTATCCCAGTGGCATATAACCAAATATCCTGGTGACGTGTGGGGTATAGTAAAAATGCACACTCACCAGATGCGCATATTAAAAGCGCAGTGTATTAATATGTTGTAGTCAGCCAGAGGTCCCCTTTAAGGTGGGATGAAATACAGCCTGGTGTGGATATCCCTCCTCTGGAGTCTGGGGTGGTTAGAAGTCAGCCAGAGGTCCCCTTTAAGGTGGGATGAAATACAGCCTGGTGTGGGTATCCCTCCTCTGGATATCACAACAATAAAGCAAAAGCAAGCCACCAAAAATGACACTAATTGTTAATGTCATAAGCACCTCTCCGACTCACTTGTACAAGTGTGGATACATAAACCCAGGGGACAGCATACTAAACAATATGATAGTGTGACAAGAACACGCCTATCTGAAAAAGAAGGTTTCTAAAAGGTTTCCTGCTTAATATTTGTGTGAACCGTATATTCAGTGGGTGTGTTCCCAGTATATATCAGGGACCTCCTGGAATGTACAAGCTGGAACACAAAAATACATGGTATGTATCTAGCAATATGGAAACCAAATCACATCCAAAATTTACCAGGCCTCCCTCCACAATAGTCAATGGATACTGCTGTTACCTTCTCAGAGGTGAGACTATCATACCCGCCTCTCAAATGTAGGGACTTCCTGGATAGCCACCCCAAATGGAACAAGGTCCACAGTACCAAATGATTCTGAGGATATACATAGAAAAAGATAATAAATGTGTAGAACATGGGCATCAGGTAACCCCGAAAACAAAACACACATAGAGATGTGGATATATTACCATCAATGAGGATCAAGAAGACTCCTGTCGACTTGAACTAAGATCAGGTCCTTGATGCTTTTCCAAAAATGCATATGGGGGTGAGGGACCAGGTATACACGATGCGTGGAAACCTACGGAAATCCAGGATAACTATTCCATCATTACACTACTCTGCCTTATATGGTGCTCTGTTGGCTAAGATGACCCTTAATTGAAGACGCTAAGTGTTTTTAAACATGATTTTATTTTTTTCATATGTACACCGTGCTCATGTTTAACCTCCCCATGATCTATGTGATCAAATAAAGTATTGTTAAATTCATTTGAATTCATACTACTCCGCGTGGATCTTTTAGAAACCTTCTTTTTCAGATAGGCGTGTTCTTGTCACACTATCATATTGTTTAGTATCCCTCCTCTGGAGTCTGGGGTGGTTAGAAGTCAGCCAGAAGTCCCCTTTAAGGTGGGATGGAATACGGCCTGGTGTGGATATCCCTCCTTTGGAGTCTGAGGTGGTTAGAAGTCAGCCAGAGGTCCCCTTTAAGGTGGAATGGAATACAGCCTGGTGTGGATATCCCTCCTCTGGGGTCTGGAGTGGTTAGAAGTCAGCCAGAGGTCCCCTTTAAGGTGGGATGGAATACGGCCTGGTGTGGATATCCCTCCTTTGGAGTCTGAGGTGGTTAGAAGTCAGCCAGAGGTCCCCTTTAAGGAGGGATGGAATACAGCCTGGTGTGGATATCCCTCCTCTGGGGTCTGGAGTGGTTAGAAGTCAGCCAGAGGTCCCCTTTAGGTGGGATGGAATACGGCCTGGTGTGGATATCCCTCCTCTGGGGTCTGGAGTGGTTAGAAGTCAGCCAGAGGTCCCCTTTAAGGTGGGATGGAATACGGCCTGGTGTGGATATCCCTCCTCTGAACACTGGGATGGTCACCTGGATTCCTGGGGATTTAAAGGCTCGGCGCAGAGCAAAAAACTCTTTTTAGACTTTAGTAGCTCATTAATAGGTTTTAATAATAATAGGGGTATAAATCATCCATCCATCATCATTTGCACTCTGTCCAAACTGAACAAAACGTTTTGTCTTTAGATACAAAATCAGCAAAATAAAATTCACCAAAACACTTTTGGCTTTTGTGTAAACTTTGAAAAAAAGGTCAACGCTGAAAAAAAATCACTTTAAAAGGACAAACACCATTCTAACAAATACAAGAAATGTAATAGGACACAAGGGGATAAAGAAATCCTTCAAAGATAAAGCCATTAGGATAATTGTTCACAACAGTAACAGGCAATGGGAGGTGAAGTAGTAGATTTTTTTTTTTTTTTTTTTTTTTTACATATAAAGACTGCAAAAAACAGATATGAGATTCAGTAAGGCTCAATCTCTGGATACAGGGAAGGAGAGTGTACTTTATACCTTTCCTTTACAGGAATCTCAATATCATTATTATACAATGTTTAAACCTTTTATTGCTTTTTCTGTTCTCTTGTCCTGAATTCATAATTTAAGGAATCAATATTTTTTCAGTATATCTTTGTATGATCCTATCTAAACGGTATGCCTTTAGCTGTAAATATTTTCTATGCAATAGTAGGGTGTAGGGGTGAACAGAATTATTTTAGCAAAATTTCTCTATTAATACAAAATTTTGTCACAGACAACATTTTGCTAGATTGGAAACTCTCAGTTTCACTCATTGAGCTTCTTAGGCAAAATTACTCTTTCCTTTATTGGGTGTTTTTTTGAAAATGGGTGTATTTAGTGCTGTTTATTTTATTTAGTATGTTTGTATTATTTTGTATGTTGTGTGTTTTTGTGTTGTGTTTCCTTTAGTGTGTGATTGATTTTTAGTTAAGTGTCACTTAAAGAAATGTGAATGTCACATCACTTTTATTATACTTTTTTTTCTATTTTTTTCTGGTAAAAAGAAAAAAAAATATATATATATATTTAATTTACACACACTATATTGCCAAAAGTATTGGGATGCCGGCCCTTACATGCACATGAACTTTAATGGCATCCCAGTCTTAGTCCGTAGGGTTCAATATTGAGTTGGCCCCGCCCTTTGCAGCTATAACAGCTTCAACTCTTCTGGGAAGGCCATCCACAAGGTTTAGGAGGGTGTCTATGGGAAGGTTGGACCATTCTTCCAGAAGCACATTTGTCAGGTCAGGCACTGATGTTGGGGGAGGAGGCCTGGATTGCAGTCTCCACTCTAATTCATCCCAAAGGTGTTCTATGGGGGTGAGGTCAGGACTCTGTGCAGGACAGTCAAGTTCCTCCACCCCAAACTCGCTCCTCCATGTCTTTATGTACCTTGCTTTGTGCACTGGTGCGCAGTCATGTTGGAACAGGAAGGGGCCATCCCCAAACTCTTCCCACAAAGTTGGGAGCATGAAATTGTCCAAAATGTCTTGGTATGCTGACGCCTTAAGAGTTCCCTTCATGAGAACTAGGGGGCCAAGCCCAACCCCTGAAAAACATCCCACACTATAATCGTCCCTCCACCAAACTTTACACTTGGCACAATGCAGTCAGGTAAGTACCGTTCTCCTGGCAACCGCCAAACCCAGACACATCCATTGGATTGCCAGACAGAGAAGCGTACTTGGTCACTCTAGAGAACACATCTCCACTGCTCTAGAGTCCAGTGGCGGCGTGCTTTACACCACAGCATCTGACGCTTTGCATTGCACTTGGTGATGTAAGGCTTGGATGCAGCTGCTCGGCCATGGAAACCCATTCCATGAAGTTCTCTACACACTGTTGTTGGGCTCATCTAAAGGCCACATGAGGTTTGGAGGTCTTTAGCTATTGACTCTGCAGACAGTTGGCGACTTCTGCGCACTGTGCGCTTCAGCATGCGCTGACCCCACTCTGTCATGTGACGTGGCCTACCACTTGGTGGCTGAGTGGCTGTTGTTCCCAGTTGCTTACACTTTGTTATAATCCCACTAACAGTTGAGTGTGGAATATTTAGTAGCCAGGAAATGTCACGGATGGACTTATTGCACAGGTGACCACCTATCACGGGACCACGCTTGGAGTCACTGAGCTCCTGAGAGCGACCCATTCTTTCACCAATGTTTGTAGAAGCCGTCTGCATGCCTAGGGGATGGATTGTATACACCTGTTGCTATAGAGGTGATTGGAACACTTGAATCCAAAGATTTGAAGGGCTGGCCTAACACTTTTGCAATATAGTGTATATATATCTCTATATAAAAGTGCGGTAACTTTTTGAAGACCCCTTGTGTGTGTGTATATATATATATATATATATAGACGCTAATGAGGGACATAAGAATGGGTCCAGGATTGTTATAAGAAATTTTAATGCATTTTATAGGGTGCATTCACACTTGAGAATACACCCTGCCTGCGATTATAACTGAGAACCACAACAAGAGTTCCTGCGATTAGCTGTGAGAGGCAACCCCATTAAAAGTCAGGCACTGGGCACAATTTTTAAATCAGAAAAAACCACAGCGCCCAGGACCAATCTATTGACAAACAGTTATAAGTGAAATGCTGCTGTGCATAGGTATATAAACCAAAACAAATATTCCAATATAAACCAGCGCAAAACACAATTAATAAATAATAAATAAATATAAAATAATTTTCAAAGTCCAGTGATGAAAATAAGTGACCACAATACCGTGACACAAAAATCTAAAAAAAATATATATATAAAAGTCCAGTGATCTAAAAAAAACTTTCTTAAAAAATATAATAAACTTCAGTGCTTCAAATAATTCTTCCACCATCCACCAGTGCCAAAAACCAACATAAACCGCACTCACCAGATATTGGTGAGTAAAACACCTTTCAGGATTATTTAGGGCTCCTGGACCCCCTTTGAGGACTCCTCTATTTTCCACCTCAGATCTATGGGTGATTCTTCAATCGTCTCCTCGCCACACCACCAAGTTCCAAAAGGGAGAAAAAAAAACGAATAGTGTGATACTGTTATGCCCCTTTTATAATTAATTCATGCCAAACCACTCACATTTCAAAGGATAAAAACCAGCATTTATTTAAGGACATCATACGAATTTTCGAGTAACAAATACGAACTTCCACAGCTCCTAGGAACTCACAGCCTTGTATACAGCAGGATGACAGCCTCCATAACAAACGAACTTTCTTACGAACTTTCTTTGCTCGTCAAAAAAATGACCGCCTGGAACACATCCCTCGGCGAGCGTTCCACTCACAGAAAATGACGTCGAACGTTCGGGGATCCGACCGGAAATACGTCAACGCGTTTCGCCCCACCCACAGGGCGTTCTCAAGACAGGTCTGGAGAACGCACTGTGGGTGGGGCGAAACGCGTTGACGTATTTCCGTACGGGACAGGTCTTGAGAACGCCCTGTGGGTGGGGCGAAACGCGTTCGCAGATTGGTCATGTGTGCCAGGTCATCAGGCCTCTTTTCCCACATGTTGGTGGTGGCAACCATTGTGATTGATGATGGAATTATGAGGAACTTTTTGGGAATTTTCTTTTTTTAAATAAAGAGCTTGTCAAACATTTGGGTGTCTTTATTTTTAGGTTGCTTTTTTTTTTTTTTTGGAAAAGAGTTGGTATACTATGAACCCCTTACTCATTCCCAATGGGGTGTGTGTCTGAGGGCTCTTTATTTTTAAAGGGGGCTTCCCAATTCTAAACTCCCCCACCCACATACCCCCATATCCACCAGCCAGGGTTGTAGGGAAGAGGTACTTGTCCTCATCAACATGGGGGCAAGGTGCTTTGCTAGTGGAGTGTTCCCCCTGGCAAGGTGTCCCCCCTCCCCCATGACAAGGCTGTGAGTTCCTAGGAGCTGTGGAAGTTCGTATTTGTTACTCGAAAATTCGTATGATGTCCTTAAATAAATGCTGGTTTTTATCCTTTGAAATGTGAGTGGTTTGGCATGAATTAATTATAAAAGGGGCATAACAGTATCACACTATTAGTTTTTTTTTCTCCCTTTTGGAACTTGGTGGTGTGGCGAGGAGACGATTGAAGAATCATCCATAGGTTTGAGGGCGAAAATAGAGGAGTCCTCAAAGGGGGTCCAGGAGCCCTAAATAATCCTGAAAGGTGTTTTACTCACCAATATCTGGTGAGTGCGGTTTATGTTGGATTTTGGCACTGGTGGATGGTGGAAGAATTATTTGAAGCACTGAAGTTTATTATATTTTTTAAGAAAGTTTTTTTTAGATCACTGGACTTTTATATATATATTTTTTTTTAGATTTTTGTGTCACGGTATTGCGGTCACTTATTTTCATCACTGAGCACTATTTGCACCCACGTTCATGTAACCTGCAATCACATGCGAGTGATCGGCCCTGCTTTCAATGGGGCTGCCTCTCCCAGCTAATCATGGGAACTCCTGCTGGGATTCTTACATATCATTTTAGGAAGGGTGCATTTGCAAGTGGGAATGCACCCTAAATCAAGATATAAGCTATGCAGCCATTCTTAGTCGTTTATTTAAAAAAAAGTCCTAATTTGTACATTTTGTAAAGAATTTTTGCAGTAAAATTTAAATTTTGTAACTGTATTTGCTCATGTAGACTATACAATTAAAGTTGAACTTTACCTTACACATTTTCAAGCAGGAAAGCCTAAGGCAGGAAGGAAAGCAGGTTAAAATGGACAGCAGTTTTCTTTAGCACTTTTAAAAACATATTTATTTGTGCTGTAGAGATGAATATTTCATTGTTACTATCAGGTAATTTCTGTCTCTGTGGATCATGAATGGTAATCATGAACAGGAAAAATGGCACAGTAGGAGAAGATTTTATTCTGTTGGGGTTCCAAGGCCTTGGTGGATTAAAGACCATTCTTTTCATTTTCATATTTGTAGCTTATACAGCTGCAATTTTTATTGATGTATTGATTATCATATTGGTCTCAACCATAGAATGTTTAAGCTCCCCTATGTACTACCTTCTCAAAAATTTCTTATGTTCAGAGATTTTACTAGTGACCCTCGTTGTTCCAAACATGTTACGGGTCATATGGCTGAATGGAGCCACCATCTCCATCTCTGGTTGCATCGCTCAGAGTTATCTCTATTGTGCCTCAGGTAGTACAGAAAGCTATCTTCTCGCAGCGATGTCCTATGACCGGTACTTGGCCATATGTAAGCCTTTACTCTATAACAAAATTATGGGACAGAAGCTTCAGAATTCTCTGGTAACCTTCTGCTGGTTGCTTGGATTTTTGTCAACGCTGATCACAATGGGTATCCTGACTCAGCTTAAATTCTGTGGAAACTACATCATTGACCATTACTTCTGTGACCTTGCTCCCTTCGTAGATCTTGCTTGCTCGGACACCTCAGTCCTGCAGATAATAATAATCATCTTCTCCTTTCCTATCATGATCATACCATTTTTCTTGGTTTTGGTGAGCTACAGTTGTGTTGTGGTAGCCATTCTTGGTATGTCATCAGTTATCGGGAGGAAGAAGGCTTTCTTTACCTGCAGCTCTCACCTCTCTGTGGTGACTATGTTTTATGGATCTTTAATAATCATTTATCTGGTTCCATCAAACTCAAAAACTCTTAACAAGATGATATCAGTTCTGTACACAGTGGTGACACCTTTGTTCAATCCTCTCATATATAGTATAAGAAATCAGGAAATTCGAGCTGCCATATATTCATTCATTTCTAAATATAAAAACCTCACAATAATGCCATGCAAATGATGAGCAACTATTACCTGTACACTTCCAATCATTTTTAAAATAAATGTAATATCCAAATACTTGATTTTTTTTTCTTGGCATAGATATTGCATTAAAGAGACCCGTCAGATGTGGGGGCCTTTGAGGAAGACCAAACTTAGCTCACTGTTGCTCACCTAGGGGCGGACTGACAACTCATGGGGCCCCCGGGCAATAGGGGATCATGGTGCCCCTGTGCCCTTGCTCAAACTCAAAAAAGCCTATGAAAAAGGTACCAGGGGCATCTCATGGGGCCCCTCGGGCCCTCGGGCAGTGCCTGAGTTTCCAAATGGTCAGTCCGCCTGTCAGGGACCATCACGACGCATGGGTCTACACAGGCGAAGGTGTCTGCCAAGACGTGTAGGTGGCAGGGCACTAGGACCCAGGCGCACCCGTCGTCTTGACAGTACTAGGCAGGCACTAGGACCTAGGCTGCGCCTGTCAGGTGCAGGGCGGGCTATTTAAGCCAGCTCTGCAAAAACACTTGTTGCCGAATGGTCTTTGTATGCTGTTACCTGTGTTGTGAGTATCTTGATCTGGATTGTTTGACCTTGCTGCCTTCTCCTGTCCTGACCCTTGGCCTGCCTGACTCTGCTCCTGGATGTTCCCCTTTAAATCTGATCTTTTGGTATTGACCCTGCGTGTGACCCGACTATCCTTTGCCTACCGTTTTGTACCTCACCGACCCGTTAGTTACCGACCCGGCCTGTATGACTCTGATTTAGCTCATCCATCCATCCTGCAGGGATCACTATGCTCCCTCACATCAGACTCTTAGCCCCCTGGAGCTCCTGTCAGACTCCGCTACCCCTGTTGGAGATACCTAGCAGCTGCGACCTGGTACCGGAGCGCCCCAAGTCCATCCCCACCATCAGGGGCCCTGGTGAACAAGTGCTCCGGTGCTTAGACTCCACACTCTGGGGAGGCTCTGCCAGGGGATTGATAGAGGTGCTGTCAGGCGGTCCATTACACCGCCCCTATTCTCACCACATCTCACAACTATATATTTTACTTAGGGTTCACTACACACCCGCTGAATTATGTACTATGGGGTACGCCAGGACTCTCTTTGTGGTAGATGCAAACGGGATCATGGGGATCTTATCCACATGCTATGATGTTGCCCAAAACTTCATTGGTACTGGGAGGGGGTAATCAACATTCCTTATTCAGTGTTTTAAACTAGTAAAGAGGTAATATGTGAGCGCTATCTAAAACTATATAAAAGATAGCTGCTAGAACACCAAAAAAGGTAACCAAGAATGAACCTTCCAACAGAATACATATACATATAAAGGTGCAGCGCTAAAATAACATAAATACGGACAGCATATTATAGCATAAAATAAAGTGCAGAGTATCGGATCACACTGAGGTGAACTTGAGTGAATAAAAAGTCCCAAGATAAATGAGGGCCCACGTGGGGATCCGGTGGATCCTAATGAGTGCGTGGGGCAGGGTTCCAGTGTACCACACGGTGAATCTAGGGTAAAAAAGTGCGCACTCACCAGAAGTGCATCAAAAGTACGCATGTGAAATTATCCTGTTTCATCAGGTAGCGGTCATCTACTGCCAAGGTAAGGTCAGGATCATACACCTTCCAATTGCAACTCAGGGTAGGTACTCCAAGAGTCTCAAACGTGTCTCAAACGTGTCACCATCTGGGGTCCCTTTGAATAGGTTCAGATACTGCCCACCATCCTTTGATAACGTTGATCGCACGAAACGCGTCAGTGGAGCTACAGTATCCGGACGTCTGACCACCGCTGGTGGCCATCCTGAACGGTATCTGAACCTGTTCAAAGGGACCCCAGATGGTGACACGTTTGAGACACGTTTGAGACTCTTGGAGTACCTACCCCGAGTTGCGATTGGAAGGTGTATGATCCTGACCTTACCTTGGCAGTAGATGACCACTACCTGATGAAACAGGATAATTTCACATGCGTATTTTTGACGCACTTCTGGTGAGTGCGCACTCTTTTACCCTAGATTCACCGTGTGGTACACTGGAACCCTGCCCCACGCACTCATTAGGATCCACCGGATCCCCACATGGGCCCTCATTTATCTTGGGACTTTTTATTCACTCAGGTTCACCATAGTGTTTTAAACTACCCTAACTCTAGACCCTAAGCAACGCCTTTTGGGAATTTTAGACAGTTTTACCCAAGATACCTTTTTGATAGAAGCCCTCTCTAAGGCCCTGTTTCAGGCCATTCTTATGCATTGGAAATTTCCCCAAATATGGAGGATTCGAGACTGAATATTGGAACCATTTTGTGATATGATCTCTTAATTTGCCAACAGCGTGAGTGCCCAGGCAAATGTGAGAAATTTTGGGAGATATGGCTGGCCACTCCGGGTCTTGCATCCATTTGATTCTGTAATGTACATATTGTTGTAGCTGTCCTCTTATAATGTATTATGCCTGCTGCCTTTAAAACCTGCCCAGATTTATCTAGATTGTTACACAGGGAGATTTATGCACTATACGCTGCATTGATGGTAGAGTGGGATCTGCTGCCCTACGTGTGGGGTTTTATATACGACTTTGCTGCATAATATCGCTGTTCCTTCTCTTCATTTCTTTTTGTACACTAGATGGCTGGTAGTACTGGAAATTCTTTTTTTTTGTGTGTTGTTACTTTCTTATTGTTTTTCTTTTGGTTGTGTGTACCAAATGCCTTAAACACTAATAAACACTACGTTTGATTAAAAAAAAAAAAAAGTAGACCTATCACTTACACTAGTTTCATCAAATCACATACCTATGAAGAAGAGACTAAATACTTACCTCTGCTGCCTGCACCACTCAATGCTGTTCTGTTGCAGAGAACTGGTCCAACCAGGGGCGGACTGACAACTCATGGGGCCCCCGGGCAATAGGGGATCATGGGGCCCTGTGTCCTTGCCCACACTCAAAAAAGCCTATGAAAAAGGTACCAGGGGCATCTCATGGGGCCCCCTACTGACCCCGGGCCCTCGGGCAGTGCCCGAGTTTCCAAATGGTCAGTCCGCCCCTGGGTCCAACCAAGGCTGCTGGAAAAACAACATTTTTAGGCAGGTTGATCCCTGTAGTCCCCCAAAGTCTCATTGGTCCCTCCTACTGACCTTCACCTAACTTGCAGGAAAGAGAGTAACAATGTGGAGGTCAGTAGTTGGGATTAGCCGATTGTTCAGTCCCAAAGTCTCATTGGTCCCTCCTACTGACCTTCACCTAACTTGCAGGAAAGAGAGTAACAATGTGGAGGTCAGTAGTTGGGATTAGCCGATTGTTCAGTCCGGCTGTTTGGGCGTTCAGATGAATGTCTGAACTTTTGCCAGTCCAGTCTCCTGTCTGGCGGAAGCCAACATCATATGGAGAATCTGTATTTCTACTGTTTCTCTATGCGACAGCTTCCTACTGTCACTGGTTTCCTAAGGAAGCAGCAGGTGCTTTCATCCATCACATCCCTAGGACCTTCTAACCTCATGGAACATTGCTTTACATGGTCGAAATTCCCTGGCAACAAACAAAAGGGCTAGGATAGCAGTGACACCACTGCCCAAATATGACCACTGGCCATGATGTCACCACTACCATCTCCCTTTCCTTATATAGCTAATAAAGGGGAACTGTCATTCAGCTAGTGGTACTGCCAAGATTGGTCATGTGTGCCAGGTCATCCGGTCTCTTTTCCCACATGTCGGTGGTGGCAACCATTGTGATTGATGATGGAATTATGAGGAACTTTTTGGGAATTTTCTTTTTTTAAATAAAGAGCTTGTCAAACATTTGGGTGTCTTTATTTTTAGGTTGCTTTTTTTTTTTTTGGAAAAGAGTTGGTATACTATGAACCCCTTACTCATTCACACTGGGGCGTGTGTCTGAGGGCTCTTTATTTTTAAAGGGGGCTTCCCAATTCTGATAAACTCCCCCACCCACATACCCCCATAACCACCAGCCAGGGTTGTAGGGAAGAGGTACTTGTCCTCATCAACATGGGGGCAAGGTGCTTTGCTAGTGGAGTGTTCCCCCTGGCAAGGTACCCCCCTCCCCCATGATGAGGCATGTTTCCTGGTATGGTTCAGGAAGGGGGAGCTGCACAATTGTGTCCTCCTTTCCTGACCAGCAAGGCTGCATGCTTGGATTAAGGGTCTTGTATAGAATTTTAGTGGGACCTCAACCTTTTTATGTTTTTTTTTTGCATGAAGATCCCCTTAAAATCCATATCAGGTTCAAAGTGTCTGGGTATATATTTTGGGAGGGGACTCTACACATTTTTTTCATTCTTGCTGTAGAATAGAATGCAACAAAAGTAACATTTACAAAGAAAAAAGATACATTTTAAATTTCTGGCAAATTACATTTCATTGCCAAAAAAGAGCACACAGACCCCTTCAAAGGTCCCCCAAAATACATAGCAAACTCTTGGATGAGCATGTGTGCTGTTTTTTAAAGAACCTGGCAATGAAATTTAATTTGTCGACAATTTTAAACACTTTTTTTCTTTTTAGATGTCAGTGCTGCTGCAGCACCTTCTGTACATGAGAGAGATGACCCCTTCACAGACAGGATTAGGGCACTCCCAGCCATGTTATTTATTGGAATAGGACATTTTGAATATTTCACATTTTAACAGAAAACGGTCTTTCCTAAACTGTTGCCAAAAGCTTGGAAGTGCCTAACTATCTAAAATGTATTTGTATGCTGAAGCAGCTCCCCTCACTGGAAACATCTAAACTCAATAATTTGGAGGTGGGTCCACATTTTTGGTTGTATAGTGTATATATATGTATATGAATATTTTTAGCAACAGCTTGAATATTAGAAAAAATATTTCCCCAATTCTGCAGATCCACTTCCATGATTTCTAATTGTGTTATGGACTCCATTGTCCTCTTATGCCTGAGTTTATCTCTGTTTGTCTTAGACTGACCTTCTATTTCTGACCTTGGCATTGGATGGTAGTTCTCTAGAGATCTGGCTTCTAAAATGTTCCATGCCCCTGCCTTTTAACACCCTGTGCCTTATCTCCGCATTCACCTGTACCGCTAGGCTTTTCCACATCCCATCAATCACAGCCATCGGCTCTCTGCTATGCCATTTATTATAACTTGACAGTAAAGTGGACCTTTATCCCTTTTTAACCTCCCTAGCGGTCTGATTACGTACATATTTCTGTGCTCAAAGCGGTACATTTTTTTGCATGGAAATACAGTTGCAAGAAAAAGTATGTGAACCCCTTGGGATTACGTGGAGTTTTGCATGAATTGGGCATAAAATGTGCTCTGAACATCATCTAAGTCACAACAATAGAAGAACACAGTCTGCTGAACATAATACTACACAAACCTTAGATGTTGCCATGGTTTAATTGCACATAACATGTAAACATTCACAGTGCAGGGAGGAAAAAGTATGTGAACCTTTGGACTTAATAACTGGTTGACCCTCCTTTGGCAGCAATAACCTCAACCAAACATTTCCTGTAGTTGCAGATCAGACCTGCACAATGATCTGGAGTCATTTTGGACCACTCCTCTTCATGTTCAGCAGACTGTGTTCTTCCATTGTTGTGACTTAGATGACGTTCAGAGCACATTTTATGCCCAATTCATGCAAAACTCCACGTAATCTCAACGGATTCACATACTTTTTCTTGCAACTGTATGTTGCTTTTTTATTGTAGGCCTGTAATTTTTAGGAATAACTCACTGAAATCTGTCCGAACAAGAGTCTATTAAACATCCCGGGTATGTTAAAATTTGAAACACAAAATCATAAATTATAATTTAATAAATAATCATAAAAAATAATAATATAATAATAATACATTTAGTTCAATAATATAATCAAACCAAAAACACTGAAATGTGAAATAGAGCGCCAAGTTCGCCCATCGCTGAGCTCAGTCGCAGAATCGTTTTCAGTGTCTGATGAGGAATTTCCCCCACGAATCATTATCACTCAATTCTGCAAGTGGTTCTGATTTACTATCGCTGTTCTCTAGCCGGTCTAAAACGGGAAAAGGGACGCTTTTTGGACGCCATGGACGTTTCTCAGTTTCCAGGCAGAAAGGACAGTAAAAATGCAGGCAGGACACAGGACAAAGCACTCGGGACAAAATGTATGTGAAATGGTTTGATACAGGAATGTTATACTATGTGATTTTAGTGTATTTAGTGAATGTCACTTTTACAATTTTCAAAGTTCCCACCAATTCCATCCCCCGTACGTCCCGACGTCGCAGGGAACGGAACCCAGAAGACAGATGCCGGGGACGCTGCAGGGGGGACATCGGGGGAGCGCAGGACAAGGTAAGTGAAGAACAGATCCCGGAGCAACGCTGCAGTGTATTCCCGAGTGTAGCTCGGGGTTACCGCTTTTGGTGCTGAAACTTTACCCCGAGCTACACTCGGGAATACCGCCAGGGGGGTTAATGCTCCTCTGTTCTGACTCCTCTCCCTCCTATTTTACAATTGAAAAAAATAAATATATTTTTTTTTAAGTTCTAATACTTACTTCTATGTAACTATGGAATTCGCACCTAGGCAAGAATTACATACCAGAACCCCACACATGTGCAGGAATGGTGTGGGTCACTCTGGAAGCCCTTGTGGAATTTATGCACATCCACAAACTGCCTCCTGGGATTTCTACAGAATGCATCCCAGAAGCCATCTTTCAGGATCTCACTTATAAATGGTGTAGGAGTCTCTACTAGTGTACTGGTTGGGCCCATCGCATTTCTCCACATCTCTACTCAGTTCTAGCACATGTGCAGACATGTTGCAGGATCTGCCAGGTCCCATAGACTTCACAAAGGTCCCTATGGCATGTCTGCACATGTGTTGGAACACAATTGAAAATGACGGTGCCGGAGAAGATCAGTAGAGAGAGAATTTCCCTACAAGTAAGACAATGTTGGACTCTGTGGACTATTAAGTATATTTTTTTAGAGGGACACGTTTTCAGATTATTACATTTTACTTTTGATAGTAAAAGCTGAGTGCCCTGCTCATGGAGCTTACAATCTAAAGGGAGGGGTAGGTGGTACAAAAGATAATGGTACTGCGGGGGATGATCTGATGGAGGTGACCAAAGTATAGTTTTTAGGTGGAGGTGGGGTAGGCTTCCCTGAATAAATGAGTTTTCAGGGATTGTCTAAAGGTAGACAGGATAGGAGCTAACCAGACATAGTGAGGTAGGGAATTCTGGAGGATGGGAAAAGTTCTGAAGAAGTCCTGAAGGTGTGCATTGAAGGAGGTAACAAGGGTGCTAGTAAGCAGGAGTTTCTAATATAAAGAGCACAGTACAACAATCCAATGCAAATATATACAAAATGCATCAAATCAAACAAAATATTCAGAAAAAAAATAAAAAGTACGTATACAGTACATCGAGTGTCCAAACATTCAATTCAAAATCCAAAAACTCTCCTTTCTGTGAATTCTAATTATTCATATATTGCTGTGTTATCCTCCATAAGAGCGCCAAATTATGTGTAAAATCATTAATTGGTCACCACTAATGGCTTAGAGAGTAGGAGGCCTTGGGAGGAGCGGAGCAGACAATTTGGGCAATATCTGCAGATGAGGTTGGTGATGTAGCTGGAGGTGATGTTGTGGATGGCTTTGTATGTTGTGGTTAGTATTTAAAATGTTGTACATTGGGCTACTGGAAGTCAGTAATAGGATTGGCAGATGCAGAAGCCATGGAGCTGTTAGTGAGGTGTATAAGTCTAGCAGCAGAATTCATAATAGACTGAAGGGGGGAATAGCCTGCGTAAAGGTAGGCCAGTGAGGAGGGAGTTGCAATAGTCAAGAAGGGAGATAACCAGGGAGTGAATAAGCTGTTTTGTGGTGTCATTAGTTAAGAAGGGGTGAGTTCTGGATATGTTGCAAAGGTTAAGGTGAGATTTAACTAGTGATTGGATGTGGGGCTTGAAGGAGAGGCCAAAGTTTATGATTATACCCAGGGTCTTGGCATGTACAGAGGGACCAATAATTGTGCTGTTGATCTCAATGGTAATCACAAGATGTGGGGGGGGTGGGGGGTTTAGACAGACTGAGTTTGAGGTAATGTTGTGACATCCATACTGGTAAAATTTGTGATATGTGAAGCAATCAAGGAGGTGAGCTGGGGAGCAGGAAAATAGATCTGGGTGTCTTTGATGTAGAGGTGGTATTGGAAACTGTGACAGGTTATCAACTGGTCCAGAGAAGAGGTGTAGAGAGAGAGAAAATGGGGGCCCAAGGGAAGAGCCTTGGGGTACCTCAACAGAAAGAGAAGTGCAGGAGATAGAACTGTAGGTGACACTGATAGTGCACTGAGATAGGTAAGAGGAGAACCAAGGAGCAGAGTCATGGAGACCAAGGGAGTGGAGTTTAATAAGGAGTAGTGGGTAGTTGATTGTGTCAAAAGCAGAGGAGAGGTTTAAGAGTGTGAAGTAATGACCATTGATTTTGGCAATTAGTAGGTCTTTAGTGAATTTTAATATGGCAGTTTCAGTGGAATGTTGTGGACAGAAGTCAGATTGTAAGGGGACAAAGAAGGTTCATATCAGTGAGGTAGCAACTCGTACAGTTGTGGACAAGTCATTAGAGAACCTTGGAGACAAATGGAAGTAGAGAGATGGTGTCAGGAATGGACTCACCACTGGTGGTGGGACTCACCTGCCGTGTGGGCTGCAGTACCAGGGCTGGCGAGCGGGTGCTCTCAGCAACCAGAAGCTCACTCCTGCAATCAAGTCATCACCTGAGGCTGATTGCAGGAGGTGTATTTAAGGAGTGGCCAGGCCTGCAGTCAATGCCTTGGTGTATGTTTCCCATGAGCCCCTGTACCTGCATCCTGTCTGCTTCCTGTCTGATCCTGTTTCTGCTTTGATCCTGACTCTGAACAAACTCCGCCTGTCCTGACCTCGGTCATTCCTGACCACTTTTCTGCCTGCTCCTTTGTGTCTTGTCTGCCCGATGGTTCCTGACCCGGCCTGCCTGACCACTCCACCTCACCAGCCCTGTCTGCTCTTGTCTGTGTTCATTCCGTTATCAGTTGGAGGTTTGGTTTTGTTATATTGTGCGTTTTATATTTGTGTATAACCTTTAATAAATTATATTGTTACACCATACTTGAGCCTGCGTTTCCCTGTGTCAGTTCACACATCTCCGGTCTTACCGGGAGCCCTGACAGATGGGGTCCAGTAAGATTTTTTTTTAAGTTTGGGGGTAACCAGTGCATGCTTAAGAGTGGAGGGAAAGGTGCCAGTGGAGAGGCTGAAAATATGGGTTAGGATAGAGCAGCAAGGGGGCTGTAGTATTTTTAAGGGGTTAGGGTCCAGGGCACAGGTGGTGAGGTGGGTCTTTGGAAAATTCCTTGTTAACAGAGTCAAAAGAAGAAAGTATTGAGTGTGGTATTGGAACTGGTATGTTGGTTGGAGCAGAAAGCTGGACACTGGAGATCTCTTCAAGAATGATATAGTTCTCGTTTCTGAAATGATTGGCAATATTCTGGGCAGTAAGTAAGTTAGTGGTGGGGCAGTGGGGGATGAAGTAAGAAATTAAAGTCAGAAAGAAGTTGATGAGGATTGGATGAGAGGGTTTTGATGAGAGGGGTGTAGTAGCTTTGTTTAGTAGCATGGAGGCAGAAGTTGTATTTGAGAAGGGCAGATTTTTAGAGGGTGAAGTCTTACAGTGATTTAGTTTTATGCCACACTTGCTGAAGAGCACAGACGTGTATCTTAAGACTTCTGGTGTCTGTTTGTCATGGTTGTAGCAGGCAAGGCCTGCTTCTGTGTGTAGACAGTGCAGCAAGTGTGTACAGGGAGTAAGTTAATGTAGACAGATGTGGCCAGGTCTGGGCAGGAAAGGGTTGCAATTTTTTATAAAGGCAGTCAGTATCAGAGTGAAAAAGGAAAGGGTTGATAGTGGCAAAGGTTTCTATGGGTAACTGTTTGCTGGTTGGAGGCATAGGAGGTAGAAGACCTGGTTACTAACATTTATAGGTAAAGTTGATCCAGGGAATATCCGATTCCCTCTCGGGGGATCAGGAAGGAATTTTTTCCCTGCAGGAGTAAATTGGATCATGCTTTGCTGTTTTTTTTGCCTTCTTCTGGATCAACTATGGGTATAAGATTATAACTTTTTTTTTATGGTTGAACTGGGTGGACTTTTTCAGCCAGACTAACTATGTAACTATGTAACTAAGACAGGGAAAGTGTGAAATGGATAAGATTGCGATTAGCGAGAAGAAAAGGGGTATTAAAGAGGTTGTAGGGAATACAGAGGTGGGAGAATACAAGGTCGAGGGTGTTGACATTGGAGTGAGTGGTGGTTTGTGCTCATTGCTTTAGGTTAATAGAGGAGGTTAGGTTGAGTAGTTGAGAGGTGGTTGAGGTGTAACCATTGACTTTAATGTTTAAAGTCACCGAAGATGATGGTGGGTACTTCAGAGAAGAGAAAGTATGGTAGCCATGCAGAGCAGTCAACAAAAAAGTGTGATGCTGGTCCCAACTGATAAAAGACTGCAGTCCTCAGACAAACTGGAGGAAAAGGACGAATATTGTGAGATTCAAATGAGCAGAGGGACAAAGAGGGAGGTATAGGAAGAACCTGGAGAGTTAATAAAGTTTTAATATTACCATCCTGCATTATGAACATCACATCTCTGAAATCCTTCTACTGGATGGGAATACTACAGTCATATCATGATGTCCTAACATAGCAGTCACACAGAAAACTGAGAAAGTGCAGGAGTACAGTTCTACAACCAATCCTAAGCTTTATGTTTTATTATGATATATACTGTATATAGGATTATTAGCCAATAACAGTTTCTGGATCTGTTGATGATCAACCTTTTGTGGAGCAGCAGCCACAGCCTCCCAGACATTGTTCAGAGAGGTGTACTGTTTTCCTTCACTGTAAATCGAAAGTTCCCAATAGGGTTTAGTTCAGGTGAGGAAGGGGGCCATGTAATTTTTCTTTCTTCTTTAAGGCCTTTACTTGCTAGCCACACAGCAGAGTACTTTGATGCATGCAATGGAGCATTGTCCTGCATAAATATCTCGGTCTTTTTGAAAGATGCAGACTTTTTCCTGTACCACTGCTTGAAGAAAGTGTCTTCTAAGAACTGGCAGTAGGTTTGGGAGTTGATTTTGAGTCCATCTTCAACCAAAAAAGGTCCAACTAGCTCATCTTTAATAATACTAGCCCATACCAGTACCCCACCTCCACCTTGCTGGCATCTGTGTCGAAGTGGAGCTCTGTGCCCGTTACTGATCCAGCCATGGGCCCATCCATCTTGTCCATCAAGAGTCACTCTCAGCTCATCAGTCCATAACACCTTTGAAAAATCTGTCTTCAGATATTTCTTGGCCCAGTCTTGATGTTTCAACTTATGTGTCTTGTTCAGTGGTGGTCGGGTTTTAGCCCTCCTTACCTTGGCCATGTCTCTGAGCACTGAACACCTTGTATTTCTGGGTGCTCCAGGTAGGTTGGAATATGACAGCACTGGAAGATAATGGGTTTCTGGTAGCTTCACGTTTGATTTCCAGTGTCGTGTGACCACTGTGACCAATCAGGGCAGTTCACATGTCAATTGTATACAATGGATGGCTTCCTGGCATGCCATCCATTGTATACTATTATGTTGAAAGCTGTGATTGGTCAAGGCAGTCACACGGTACAGACAGGGCCAATCACAGCCCATCTGTATCATGTGATGAGCTTTGCCCAATCACAGCTAATCACAGCAAAAGACTGAATGAATCAGTTTCATTCAGTAACAATGATTGCAAATATCAATAAAATACATTGGTATTAGCAATCATAATTGGTAAAAAAAATCCTGATCACTTGCCCAGAGTAGTTCAATGTTACTATAGTAACATTCAGGGGCGGACTGACAACTCATGGGGCCCCCGGGCAATAGGGAATCATGGGGCCCCTGTGTCCTTGCCCAAACTCAAAAAAGCCTATGAAAAAGGCACCAGGGGCATCTCATGAGGCCCCCTACTGATCCCGGGCCCTCGGGCAGTGCCCGAGTTTTCAAATGGTCAGACCGCCCCTGGTAACATTGTATTGCTTTGGTCAGAGCGTGTTAAAAAAATAGTGAAAAAAAAAAATAATGTAATTAAAAGATAAAAAAATTTGAAAATAAAAAATTTAATTATTAATAATTTTTTAATTTTTTCAGCAGTCAGTGTCCCTGATCACCACCACACCAGTTACATAATAAAGCTGTACCGGACTGGTGACAATATAATTTCTACATTTTCCAAAAAATGTTATCAAAAAATCACAACCTCCACAAAGCTCAATATGCATTTACTAAAATACCTTAGACTGTCTATTTTCCAAAAATGGGTAATTTGGGGGGGCATATGTACTATCCTGGTGTTTTCAGGACTCAAGAAATGAGATGGTCCATCAGTACATCAGGACTGATCGATTTTCAGATATATATACCATAGTTTGTGGACTCTATAACTTTTCTACAGACTAAATAATATACATTAATTTGGGGTATTTTCACCAAAGAAATGCAGCAGAATACATTTTGACCTAAATTTATGAAGAAATGTTATTTATTTGCAAAATTTTATAACAGAAACAAAGAAAAATCATTTTTTTTCAAAAGTATCAGGTTTTTTTGTATATTTAGAACAAAAAACTCATCGGTGATTAAATACCACCAAAATAAAACTCTATTCTTGTGAAAAAAATGATAACTTTTTTTATGGGTACATTGTTGCATGACCGCACAATTGTCATTCAAAGTGCAACAACACTGAAAACTGAAAATTTGGCCTGGGCGGGAAGGGGATAAAAGTGCCCGGTATTGAAGTGGGTAAAAAGTACTGCAATTTGTTTAATTACCTATTCAAACATTTTATAACATACAAAAATTCTATACAAACATATCTATTAATGCTGTCTGTGCTCAAGGAAATTCATGTTCCTCTTCATTTTTTTTTTCTCTTTTTTTGTTTTAATTTTTTTTTTTTATTCCAGTGCATTTTCTGTTTGGTGCTTTTATGTAAAATTTTAAAATTCATGTATAATTTTATTGATGCAGAACCATAATGTTAAAAAATGGACAGAAACAAAGAATGAATTGTTTTTTTTCTAGATTTGATTTTTTTTTTCTTATAAAAATTAAAGTAATAAAATAAAATATATGACATGTCAATGTATTAATCTGCAAACCTTTAAGTGAAATGAAATTGACCAACACCATTAAAACATCTAATAGATTTCCTTCATACAATAGCAAGGGAAACACTCTTCGAGTACAAATAAAGGTGTCCGTTTATGAACCAGCGATAAATGATCGCTGCTCAGTTCTCCTGTGAATTCCTTTTATGAAGCAGTTCTCTGAACGAAGGGAGAACGGTCTACAAATGCTGGAGAATGGTCTACAAACGCTGGAGAATGGTCTACAAACGCTGGAGAATGGTCTACAAACGCTGGAGAATGGTCTACAAACGCTGGAGAATGGTCTACAAATGCTGGAGAACAGTCTACAAACGCTGGAGAACGGTCTACAAATGCTGGAGAACAGTCTACAAACGCTGGAGAACGATCTACAAACGCTGGAGAATGGTCTACAAATGCTGGAGAACGGTCTGCAAACGCTGGAGAACGGTCTACAAACGCTGGAGAACGGTCTACAAATGCTGGAGAACGGTCTACAAATGCTGGAGAATGGTCTACAAACGCTGGAGAACAGTCTACAAACGCTGGAGAACGGTCTACAAACGCTGGAGAACGGTCTACAAACGCTGGAGAACGGTCTACAAATGCTGGAGAATGGTCTACAAATGCTGGAGAACGGTCTACAAATGCTGGAAAATGGTTGATTTTACTATAATCTCGCGAGATTACAGTAAAAGATCAGTTTACTAAGCAGAGGTAAATTATCTCTGCGGAGTTTGCGGTCCCTCCGATTCTCCAGCTCTGGGCTGGAGAATCTGGAGGGAGAACACAGATCTCCAGTGAAGAGCTGAACAGTTCTCCGCTGATCTCCTGAGTGTCATAAACTGTGAATGACCAGAGAATAGCTGCGATCCTCCGAATCGCAGCTATTCTCTGTGTCATAAACGGACACCAAAACTATAAAAGCTACAATTTCTGGGGAAATTGTGTGAAGTGTTCTTGCCTCCACCAGGGGTGGACTGACCATTTGGAAACTCGGGCACTGCCCGAGGGCCCGGGGTCAGTAGGGGGCCCCATGAGATGCCCCTGGTACCTTTTTCATAGGCTTTTTTGAGTTTGGGCAAGGACACAGGGGCCCCATGATCCCCTGTTGCCCGGGGGCCCCATGAGTTCTCAGTCCAGACCCAGACCTACATTTTGATGCATAGTATGTCTCTGAAATATTAAAAATGAAGGCACAGTCGCAGTTGAGAAATTGCCCTTCAAATTTGAGGTGGCTAGAGTGGAGTTTCAATGAATGTCAATGGGCGGCGTGAGTTGCAAACAAATGGTCATATTGTGAAAACTCGGGAACAATCCACACGTTTCGGTATATTACTGTCTATGTGGTGTAAAAACTGTGGGAGGAGTTAGGGTGGTAAATTTGGCTATAATAATAAGAATCTAAATGTGAGATAACAATAAGTGTTCTTGCAAGAACACTTAAAAAGAACTAGAAAATCTACAATTTCTGGGGAAATTGTGTGAAGTGTTCTTGCCTCCACCAGTAGTCTACAACTGGAGTGGGCGGAGTAGCTTTTGTCACTCTGCTAGCTGCTGACCCCCCTTGGGTTGCTATGGCAACTCACTCCACAGCAAGCTCAGAGGAACTTTTTTAAACAAACTGCTCCAACTTGCTTACTTCACTGGCAGCTGCCATCTTCAAAGGATTGTAGTTTTAAAAGTATAAATCCTACACTGAAGAGCTTTATATTGTGAGAATCACAAGACCCAGACCTACATTTTGATGCATAGTGTGTCTCTGAAATATTAAAAATGAAGGTACAGTCACAGTTTAGAAATTGCCCTTCAAATTTGAGGTGGCTAGAGTGGAGTTTCAATGAATGTCAATGGGCGGCGTGAGTTGCAAACAAATGGTCATATTGTGAAAACTATCAAGATTATGGATTAGCCGTGGCCTTTGTTTAGTGACAGCAGGGTTAGCTGAATGTTTTGATAAAAGATTTGTGTAGGTGGGCTTGAAAATGAGGGAGTGATGGCAGTTTAGAAATCATGTCCTGATTTTTCAGCTCACACTCTAGCTTTTGTCAGCTCCCACTCTAGTTTTGAACATTCCGCCATTCATTCCTATGGGACCAATTTCACTACAAAAACGCCGATATTTTGTGAACCGTTTGGCGAAATGTTCCACAAAGTAATAGCAATCCAATCGGGAACAATCCGCACGTTTCGGTATATTACTGTCTATGTAGTTTAAAAACTGTGGAGGAGTTAGGGGGGTAAATGTGGCTATAATAATAAGAATATATATGTGAGATAACAATAAATGGTTGCCATGCAAGAACACTTAATATGAATTAGAAAATCTACAATTTCTGGGGAAATGGTGTGAAGTGGTGTTCTTGCCTCCACCAGTAGTCTACAACTGGAGTGGGCGGAGTAGCTTTTGTCACTCTGCTAGCTGCTGACCCCCCTTGGGTTGCTATGGCAACTCACTCCACAGCAAGCTCAGAGGAACTTTTTTAAACAAACTGCTCCAACTTGCTCACTTCACTGGCAGCTGCCATCTTCAAAGGATTGTAGTTTTAAAAGTATAAATCCTACACTGAAGAGCTTTATATTGTGAGAATCACAAGACCCAGACCTACATTTTGATGCATAGTATGTCTCAGAAATATTAAAAATGAAGGTACAGTCGCAGTTTAGAAATTGCCCTTCAAATTTGAGGTGGCTAGAGTGGAGTTTCAATGAATGTCAATGGGTGGCGTGAGTTGCAAACAAATGGTCATATTGTGAAAACTATCAGGATTATGGATTAGCCGTGGCCTTTGTTTAGTGACAGCAGGGATAGCTCAACATTTTGATAAAAGATTTGTGTAGGTGGGCTTGAAAATGAGGGAGTGATGGCAGTTTAGAAATCATGTCCTGATTTTTCAGCTCACACTCTAGCTTTTGTCAGCTCCCACACTAGTTTTGAATATTCCGCCATTCATTCCTATGGGACCAATTTCACTACAAAAACGCCGATATTTTGTGAACCGTTTGGCGAAATGTTCCACAAAGTAATAGCGCAGCAATCGGGAACAATCCGCACGTTTCCGTATATTACTGTCTATGTAGTGTAAAAACTGTGGAGGAGTTAGGGGGGTAAATGTGGCTATAATAATAAGAATATATATGTGAGATAACAGTAAGTGGTTGCCATGCAAGAACACTTAATAACAAAAAAACCAATTCTCTCATGACCACAGGAATCATATACACAGTGAGAATTGAAGTCATCCTTGTGTTCTTTTTAATTCCCTCTGTACATAGAAAGACTGAATAAATACAGTCCATGTGATTCAGTGATACAGTCCAAGGGCCAGATCTCTAGACTGCAATGAACAATTTGGACTTTGTAAACACAATATTCTTTCTTGTCCCTGTCTTGATCTGTGTTTTAATTCAAGGATTTGAAAGTTTTTGTTGTCAAGCAATATTATTTATTATTATTATTAATATTAGTATTATTTATTCTGCTGTAAACATGTATATTCTAGAAAGTTACCTTTTCAGTTATTTTTTTTTTGTTTAGCTTTTCTTTTTTTTTTGTAAAAATGAAGCATTTCACCGAGAACAAGGATGATAGGTGGCTGCAGAGGATGAAGATTTCAACTAGAAATTAGTAACATTAAAACCTATAAACAGGTCAATACAGGTAAGCTGCACTATTTCTCAATAAATAGTAAGTCTCAATAAGTCCATCCTGAATACGGCTGCCAGATTCATTCACCTTTCCAACCGCTCCATCTCCACCACCCCCCTCTGCCAATCCCTCCACTGGCTTCCGATTGCGCAATGGATCAAATTCAAACTGCTAACACTGACGTACAAAGCTGTCCACCATACTGCCCCGAACTACATCACTGACCTAATATCCAAGTACCACCCAACACGCACACTCCGCTCCTCACAAGACCTCCTTCTCTCTAATTCCCTGGTCTCCTCCTCCCATGCCCGCCTCCAGGACTTCTCCAGGGTGTCACCCATCCTCTGGAACTCCCTGCCCCAACCCATCAGATTATCACCTACTCTCCTCTCCTTTAGGCGCACCCTGAAAACCCACCTCTTCAGGGAAGCCTACCCCACCCCCTGCTAACCTGCCGACCTCCTCCACTCTTCCTACCACCCCATCCCCCACAGCTATCTCCTCCTGTACCACCATCCCCTCCCTCCTAGATTGTAAGCTCCAAGGAGCAGGGCCCTCAATCCCCTCATGTTTTGCATTGTATTGGTATTGTTCTGTCACATGTTCTGTCCCCCTCTGTAATGTACAGCGCTGAGCAAACTATTGGCGCTTTATAAATACTGTATAATAATAATAGTAATAATAAATAAATGGACATCCAAATGTTCAAGGATAACTTCACTTTTGTGGAAAAAATATAGAAAACAAAATAATATAACATACAATTGCTACACATATTGTAATGTAATGGTATTTAAAAAAAATGACCGTTTCGTATTAATCTGTGGCTGCTGTAATTTTCTGTAAAGCCCAAAGCATATAGCAGGGGTCTCCAAACTTTCTAAACAAAGTGCCAGTTTACTGTCCTTCAGACTTTAGGGGGGGCGAACTTTGGCTATTGGAAGTAGAGAAGGTGGGAATAGACAACACCCCATCTTTGGTGTCAGTGGGAGGAATAGTGCCCCATCATTGGTATCAGTGGGAGGAATAGTGCCCCATCATTGGTGTCAGTGGGAGGAATAGTGCCCCATCATTGGTGTCAGTGGGAGGAATAGTGCCCCATCATTGTTATCAGTGGGAGGAATAGTGCCCCATCATTGGTATCAGTGGGAGGAATAGTGCCCCATCATTGGTATCAGTGGGAGGAATAGTGCCCCATCATTGGTATCAGTGGGAGGAATAGTGCCCCATCATTGGTATCAGTGGGAGGAATAGTGCCCCATCATTGGTATCAGTGGGAGGAATAGTGCCCCATCATTGGTATCAGTGGGAGGAATAGTGCCCCATCATTGGTGTCAGTGGGAAGAATAGTGTCCCATCATTGGTATCAGTGGGAGGAATAGTGCCCCATCATTGGTGTCAGTGGGAGGAATAGTGCCCCATCATTGGTATCAGTGGCAGGAATAGTGCCCCATCATTGGTGTCAGTGGGAGGAATAGTGCCCCATCATTGGTATCAGTGGGAGGAATAGTGCCCCATCATTGGTGTCGGTGGGAGGAATAGTACCCCATCATTGGTGTCAGTGGGAGGAATAGTGCCCCATCATTGGTGTCAGTGGGAGGAATAGTGCCCCATCATTGGTATCAGTGGGAGGAATAGTGCCCCAATGATGGTGTCAGTGGGAGGAATAGTGTCCCAACAATGGTGTAAGAGGGAGGAATTGTCATTACTGCTATTGGGCCCCATCATTGATGTCATTGGGAGGAATTGTCCCCCATTACTGTTTTCATTGGGTGCGATCATTTATGTAATTGGAACATGATGTGCCCCTTCATTGGTATCAGTAGGGGAATTATGTCCCATTGTTGGTATCAGTGGATGAAATAGTACTCTAACCCACATGGAAGAAAAATATATTTTATATATACTTTACAAATATTCTTCTCAAATATATAGACATACACTTGAAATACTACAATTTTGTCTGTATTTAATATATAAAAAAAAAATAAATAAATAAATAAATATATATATATACACTGTATGTCAAAATTTGTTTCTATATATTACAAAATATATACGAAAATATTTTTAAAAATACATTTTCAAATATATTGTATGTCTTTAACAATGCGTTTAATCTAGATTTTTGGAATACATTTACAAATATATGTAAAAATATATGTTAAAATAATTTTTTTATATGTTGAAAAAAAAATCTGAAGAATATATTTAAAAAAAAATATATATTAAAAAGTATGTTTCCTATATTTTGTAATATATAAAAAAAGGCATTTCAACATACAGTATGTATATATATATATGTAGATATATATATATATATTTTTTTTTAAATACGGCCAACATTTTGTAATATGTAAAAAACGCATATCAGCATACAATATATATATATATACTGTATATATATATATATATATATAAATATATATATCCCTATATATATATTTCAACATACAGTATATATATATTGTATACGGCCAAAATTTTTGTATTTCAAATATATGTCAATATATTTGGGAAAAATATTTTTAAAATATATTTGAAATATATTTTTTTTCAATGTGGGAAGGGCCAGATAAAAGCAAGCAAAGGGCCGTATCCGGCCCTCGGGCTGCAGTTTGGAGACCATTGCAATATGGCAACCTGGAGCCATTCTGTACACAGTTGGTGTATGTAACACCCCATACACATGTAATTTCCTGCTTGTCTGATTGGCTCACTGATTTTCCAAGAAGTCTGCACTAAGATATGTCATATTTTTAGCATCCCCTGCAGCAGAAATGTCATTTTGGTGAGGCAGTTATGGCTAATTACTTTGAAAGGGATGCAGACACTGCAGCTTTTCCCACCAAAACACTGAGAGTGCGCTAGGTGATTATAATGAACCCAATCCTCCAATTCAGAATCAGTCTGCAAAGGACATGGTCAACCAAATGTTGGACTCTGCAACAAAGTTTCTTAAAATCCATGTAATGTACATTGATCGTTCAAAGGGGATTGCGTTTTTCTCAACAAAAGGAAAGTTATAATTGAAGGTGTTTCCAGGAAACGATACTAATCTTAATCCTAAACCTAAGCATGCAAAGAACATTTTTGCCAAGCAGGAACACTGCAAAATCTTAAGGAAGTCCTTCCTAGAAGAGTGGAGGCTGTTATATCAGTGAAGAAGGTGCATCTCTATATTAATGCCCAGGGTTTTGGAATGGGATGGCGTAAAAAAATTTGATCATGTAGTGCATGTGTACCTAATGCAGGATTTCCAGCACCACTGTTTCCAATCATCCCAGAACTACACAAGATGATCTTGTCAATGATCTCCAGGCAGCTGGGACCACAGTTTCAGCTGCCAACTACAGGAAACGTCTGACCTCTGTGATGGCAATCACAACACTTCCCACCAGTCCTCCTCTGCATCGTTCAGATGTTCAGTGGCAAACTTCAGGCAGGCCTGGTCATGTGCTTTCTTGAGCAGAGGGACCTTATGGGCACTGCAGGATTTCAGTCCTTGTCGGCGTAGTGTGTTACCAATTGTTTTCTTGGTGACTGTGGTCCCAGCTGCCTGGAGATCATTGACAAGATCCTCACGTGTTGTGCTGGGATGATTCCTCACTGTTCTCATGATCATTGACACTCTAAGAGATGAGATCTCCAGACCTAGGGAGACTGACACTTGTTTTGTGTTTCTTTCATTTGTGAATGATTGCACCAACTGTTGTCACCTTCTCACCAAGCTGCTTGGCCATAGTTTGGTAGCCCAGTCCAGCCTTGTGTAGGTCTACAATCTTGTCCCTGACATCCTTGGACAGCTCTTTGGTCTTTGCCATGGTGGAGAGTTTGGAATCTGATGGTTTGATTGCTCCTGTGGACAGGTGTCTTTTATACAGGTCACACAATGAGATTAGCAGCACTCCCTTTAAGAGACTGCTTCTAATCTCAGCTTGTTACCTGTATGAAAGACCCCTGGTAGCCAGAAATCCTGCTGAATGATAGGGGATCAAATACATATTTCCCTCATGAACATGCAGATCAGTCATCATTTGTTAGACATGCATTTCTTTTGAATTTTTTGTTGCTATTCTGTCTCTCAGTGTTACAATACACCGAACATTCGATTTTTAGACCGATCATTTCTTTGTGAGGGGCGAACATTCAAAATCAGCAGGGGAGCAAATACTTACTTCCATCACTGTCAGGGCTCCC
Source organism: Staurois parvus (assembly GCF_062004578.1). Classification (NCBI taxonomy): domain Eukaryota; kingdom Metazoa; phylum Chordata; class Amphibia; order Anura; family Ranidae; genus Staurois; species Staurois parvus. The sequence continues at coordinate 1,611,240 of NW_028318266.1, forward strand.
GATAAGACCAGAGATGCGTGAACTGACACAGGGAAACGCAGGCTCAAGTTTGGTGTAACAATATAATTTATTAAGGGTTATACACAAATATAATGCACAATATAACAAAACCAAACCTCCAACTGATAATGGAATGTACACAGATAAGAGCAGTCAGGGCTGGCGAGGTGGAGTGGTCAGGCGGGCCGGGTCAGGAATCATCGGGCAGACAAGACACAAAGGAGTAGGCAGAGCGTAATCAGATGGGCCGGGTCAGGAACAATCAGGCAAACAAGGTACCAAAGTACAAGGTACAAGGTACAAGGTACCAAAGGAGCAGGCTGGAGAGTGGTCAGGAATAGCTGAAGTCAGGACAGGCGGAGTTCATTCAGGGTCAGGATCAAGCAGAATCAGGAATCAGGCAGGAAGCAGACAGGATGCAGGTACAGGGGCTCATGGGAAACATACACCAAGGCACTGACTGCAGGTCTGGCCATTCCTTAAATACATCTCCTGCAATCAGCCTCAGGTAATGGCCGACTGCAAGAGTGAGCTTCTGGTTGCTGAGAGCACCCACTGGCCAGCCCTGGTACTGCAGCTCACAAGGCAGGTGAGTCCCACCACCATTGGCAAGTCCATTCCTGATAATCACTGTATGCTATAGATCAGGTGTGGGCAACTGTGGCTCTCCAGCTGTTGTAGAATTACAAGTCCCATGAGGCATTGCAAAACTGACAGTTACAAGCATGACTCCCAAAGGCAGAGGCATGACGGGACTTGTAGTTCACCAACAGCTGGAGGTCCACAGTTGCCCTGTAGATAATTACTGTACATAGCTGGTAAGGTTGAATAAAGACAGTGGTATATCCGGGTCAACCTGTGTGTGTGTTTATGTTGCTACCAATTTCCATATTCCCGTACTTTGTGTTCACTGAGAAACACATCCAAACGTTTATCTACACTCCCTGCTGACACCACCAACTGTGGAAGGGAGATCCACTTCCCTAGCACTCTAACAGTAAAGAACCCCTACACTTAATATTGAACCACTTCTCATGCAACTTGTTTGGCCACATGCCTTCTTTGGAGATCTTGGATTGAGTAATTTCCTTTCAATAACTCGAAAATTATTAAAGAATTTTACTAAATAAAACATTATTTCAAATATACTGTAACTAAGGTAAATATGAGACGCTAATAGACTCCTGACTGTAGGGAGGGGGGGGTAATAATGGGGTAAATGGAATGTGCATGTATACCTATTTTTTATAAATGTGGTGTTCTTTTTGTACTGGAAAATCAAATAAAAGTTAAATAAAAAATACTCCTGACTGTAAATATTCCTGACTGTATTACAGCATTGTATTTCTAGATTTTGAAAGCAGTTTAAAGGAAGGCTGTGACAGTTTGCTGTTCTGTTTTGCACTTTAAAAAAAACTGGGTTGATTTAATAAAGGCAAATAGGCAAGGGAATTTTCCCTTCACTTATTGAAGGGGTGAAACGATGACTTCCATCATCCAGTCATGTGCAAGCAAACATACCAATTTTTTTTTATTTTCCTTGCACATGATTGGGTGTACGTTGCAGAGTGAACTTTCACCAGATTCACTAAGCTAAGGGAAAATTCCCTCGCAGAGTGAACATTACATTGCAAAATGAAAATCCTTTGTGCCTTTAGTAAATCAACTCAATAGGCATCGTGCTGTAGAAAAGGAAGCTTAAAGCTGAACTCTGGGTGCTCAGGCACTTATCCCCCTCCCCCTCCAACTAATTGTTGGGTTAGCACCAAAAAATGCTCACCTAAAGCATGTAACGTGGCTCCCAATCTGTTCTTTTTTCCAACAGAGAACGAGGAGGTTGGTATTTGGGTGTCTAGGTCACAGCCTGGGTGACGTGGACACTTCCTATTGTCTATCAGGGGGTGTCCTCAGTAGAGAGATGACTCCTGGAAGAGGCAACCGGTCTACTGCAGCACTGGATCCTTCAACTGGGACTCCCATCACCGGGAACATGACCGGAGAATTTTGGTGGATATCTAAATAAATCTAAAGGTATTTATTTAGGATGCATGGGTTTGGGGGGGCAGGGTGAATGTTACAGGTGATCTCCTAGATTGTAAGCTCCAAGGATCAGGGCCCTCCTATCCCTCTTGTATTGAACTGTATTGTTGCTGTATTGTCTCCCGTTATATTGTAAAGTGCTGAGCAAACTGTTGGCGCCATAAATCCTGTATAATAATAATAATATATAAATCCTGTATAATAATAATAATAAATAAATCCTGTATAATAATAATATATAAATCCTGTATAATAATAATAATATAAATCCTGTATAATAATAATAATAATAATAATATATAAATCCTGTATAATAATAATATATAAATCCTGTATAATAATAATAATATATAAATCCTGAATAATAATAATAATAATAATATATAAATCCTGTATAATAATAATAATAATATATAAATCCTGAATAATAATAATAATATAATAATAATGATAATAATATATAAATCCTGTATAATAATATGTAAATCCTGTATAATAATAATAATAATAATATATAAATCCTGTATAATAATAATAATAATAATAATAATATATAAATCTTATATAATAATAATATATAAATCCTGTATAATAATAATATATAAATCCTGTATAATAATAATAATAATAATAATAATAATATATACATCCTGTATAATAATAATAATAATATTAATAATAATAATAATAATATATAAATCCTGTATAATAATAATAATAATAATAATATATAAATCCTGTATAATAATAATATATAAATCCTGTATAATAATAATAATATAAATCCTGTATAATAATAATAATAATTGGCATGCCCGAATATGGGCTTTAATGCTCTAATACAATTTCTCTCTCTGCAGATACAGAAAAGGGATCATGAAAGAGAAAAATGGCACAGCAATCTCATTTTTTTTTCTTTTGGGATTTCCGGACATTGGTGGCTTCAAGAATCTTCTCCTCATTTTTATTCTCATAGCTTATACTGCTGCACTTTTTATTGATGGATTGATTATTGTAGCAGTCTCAACCAGAAAATTTGCTGCCTCCCCTATGTACTATTTTCTTAAAAACTTCTTGTGTTCAGAAATCTTGTTAGTGACCCTCGTTGTTCCCAACATGTTACGGGTCATATGGTTGAATGGAGCCACCATCTGTGTCTCATGCTGCATCGCTCAGAGTTACCTGTACTGTGCCTCAGGTAGTACAGAAAGCTATCTTCTCTCAGTGATGGCCTATGACCGGTACTTGGCCATATGTAAGCCTTTGCTCTATAACAAAATTATGAGCCAGAATCTTCAGAATTCCCTGGTGATCTTCTGCTGGATGCTTGGCTTTATGTCCACATTGGTAACGGTGGGTTTTGTGGCTCAGCTTACATTCTGTGGACCCAACACCATTGACCATTACTTCTGTGATCTTGCTCCTTTTGTTGATCTTGCTTGCTCAGACACTTCATCTTTTGAGATAGAAATATTAATCCTCTCCTTTCCCATCATGATCATACCATTTGTTTTGGTTTTGGGGAGCTACAGTTGTGTTGTCCTATCCATTCTCCGTATGTCCTCTATCACTGGGAGGAAGAAAGCTTTCTCAACCTGTAGCTCTCACCTCTCTGTAGTGACAATTTATTTTGGGTCCCTAATAATCATTTATCTGGTTCCATCAAGCTCTCAAACTCTAAACAAGATGGTGTCAATGCTTTACACAGTGGTGACACCCTTGTTTAACCCCTTCATATATAGTATAAGAAATCAGGAAATCCGAGCAGTCATGTGTGCAATGATGTCCTCACCGCAGATACATAACAAGAGTTAAAAATATTGATCAAATACCACTGAAAGAAAAAAATTACATAAATTTGCATGACCGCGCAATTGTCAGTTAACCTCCCTGGAGGTATTCCCGAGTATAGCTCGGGGCATAGACGTCACCACGTACCCGGACTCCGATGCATGGCGAGTACAGGCAGTGTGAGTCCACACGCCGCTCAGGCTGCACATATTTTATACAGAAAGCGCTTTGATGATTTTTAACTTGTAAGTGCAAAATTGGCACCAATAAATTTTTATGCTCATCAAGGATAAGGCACTATTCCTTTCTCTTTTTCCTCTGGCGATACGCTGAGTAATAGGGTGAAAATATACAACAACCCTTGGAGGGAAGACCTTACCCAGGATCCATTCACAGCAGAACAGTAGGAGAAAAGAGGAGAATCATTCAGTCTTCTACTAATAGAACACACCAAGTAACTCATTTCATTCTGAGAAATTTTATTTTGGAAATCATGTGAACAGTCCATTTGCAATATATAGTCCCACTTAGATGGGATTTAATATATGATGGGATTTTCAACTCTACTGAACATTTATGAATTATTCATTTCAAATTTATTTATTTTTATCAATTAATATTGATTATTTTTATCAATTAATATTAATTATTTTTTAGATTATTTATTTATTTAATTGATGTACATTAATGAGTTGCACATTTTATATATTTCTATATTTGGAGAAATTAAGGGTAATTATTTATAAATTATAGAATTATTATTTATTAAAAATTGATTTTATTTATTTATTCACGGTTCTAATATAACATTTTCCTTTTTAATTTGTCATTTTTTGTATATTCAATGATAATATAGCTAGGAGCTCGCGAACTTACCTTAGAACATAGATTTATAGTGGCTCATAGGACATTTTTATTTTATAGCTCGGGGTAAAGTTTCAGCACCACAAGCGGTAACTCCGAGCTACACTCCGGGATCCCTTCTGCACTTACCTTGTCCTGCGTTCCCGCGATGTCCCTCCTGCAGTGTCCGCTGTAATGTCCTCCGGCCGATGCCGGCATCTGTCTTCCGGGTTCCGTTCCCTGCGACGTCGGGACGTACGGGGGACAGAACTGACGGGAAATTTGAAAGTTGTAAAAGTGACATTCACTAAATTCACGAATATCACATAGTATAACATTCCTGTATCAAACCATTTCACATACATTTTGTCCCGAGTGCTTTGTCCGGCGCCCTGCCTGCATTTTTACTGTTCTTTCTGCCTGGAAACTGAGAAACGTCCATGGCGTCCAAAAAGCGCCCCTTTAGGTCACACGCGGTTTTAGACCGACTAGAGAACAGCGATAGTAAATCAGAACTACTTGCAGAATTGAGTGATAATGATTCGTGGGGGAAATTCCTCATCAGACACTGAAAACGATTCTGCGACTGAGCTCAGCGATGTGCGAACTTGGCGCTATATTTCACATTTCAGTGTTTTTGGTTTGATTATATTATTGAATTAAATGTATTATTATTATTATATTATTTTTTATGATTATTTATTATATTATAATTTATGATTTCGTGTTTCAAATTTTATCATACCCGGGATGTTTAATAGACTCTTGTTCAGACAGATTTCAGTGAGTTATTCCTAAAAATTACAGGCCTACAATAAAAAAAATACATATTTCCATGCAAAAATATGTACCGCTTTGAGCACAGAAATACTGACACAATCAGACTGCTAGGGAGGTTACAGAAATCACAAAAAATGGCCTGGCCATGAAGAGGGGTAAATCTCCTGGAGGACAAGTGGTTAAAGCTGAACTCTGAGTGAACAGGCACTTCTCCCCCTCCAACTAATTGCTGGGTTAAAAAAGCTGCTACCAGTGACAAAAATACTCACCTAAATCATGCGCCCTGGGTGCTGAGGTATTTCTATTTTATTTCCTGCAGAAAACTAAGAGGTCATTATATGGGTATCCATGTTGCTGCCTTGGTGACATGGACACTTCCTATTGGCTATCCAGTGGCAAGGTCCACAGAAGACAGCAGCAGAGAGATGACATCAGGAAAAGGCAACCAGCCTACTGCCACACTGGATTCACCAATTGGGACTCAGCTGGCAGAGTGTGGGACATGACTGGTGAACTTTGGTGAGTATAAAAAAAATCTCAAGCTATTTATTTAAAAAAAATACTGCTGAATAGGTTTGAGGGGGCAGGAGAGATGGAACGGGGAATTGGCATGCCTGAAGATGGTTTTTAATGCTATAAACAATTTCTCTTTGTGTAGATACAAACAAAATGATCATGAGGAAGAAAAAAGGCAATTTTTTTTTCTTTTGGGATTTTCAGACATTTGTGGATTCAAGACTGTTTTCTTCCTTTCATATAGCTTATGCTGCTGCACTTTTTAATGATGGATTGATTATCTTATTGGTCTCAACCAGAAAATTGTTGCTTCCCCTATATACTTCTTTCTTAAAAACTTCTTATTTTCAGAAATGTTGTTAGCAATCATTGTTGTTCCCAATACACTACGGGTCATAAGGTTTAATGGAGCCACCATCACTATCCCATCCCATGGCTATCCCATCCCATGGCTATCCCATCCCATGGCTATCCCATCCCATCGCTATCCCATGGCTATCCCATCCCATCGCTATCCCATGGCTATCCCATCCCATCACTATCCCATCCCATCGCTATCCCATCCCATCGCTATCCCATCGCTATCCCATCCCATTGCTATCCCATCGCTATCCCATCGCTATCCCATCACCATCCCATCCCATCGCTATCCCATCCCATCCCATCCCTTCGCTATCCCATCCCATCGCTATCCCATCCCATGGCTATCCCATCCCATCGCTATCCCATGGCTATCCCATCCCATCGCTATCCCATCCCATCGCTATCCCATGGCTATCCCATCCCATCGCTATCCCATCGCTATCCCATCCCATTGCTATCCCATCGCTATCCCATCCCATCGCTATCCCATCGCTATCCCATCGCTATCCCATCACCATCCCATCCCATCGCTATCCCATCCCATCCCTTCGCTATCCCATCCCTTCGCTATCCCATCCCTTCGCTATCCCATCCCATCGCTATCCCATCCCATCGCTATCCCATCCCATCACTATCCCATCCCATCCCATCGTTATCTCATCCCATCACTTTCCCATCCCATCGCTATCCCATCCCATCGCTATCCCATCGCTATCCCATCGCTATCCCATCACCATCCCATCCCATCGCTATCCCATCCCATCCCATCCCTTCGCTATCCCATCCTATTGCTATCCCATCCCATGGCTATCCCATCCCATCGCTATCCCATCCCATCACTATCCCATCCCATTGCTATCCCATGGCTATCCCATCCCATCGCTATCCCATCGCTATCCCATCCCATTGCTATCCCATCGCTATCCCATCCCATCGCTATCCCATCGCTATCCCATCACCATCCCATCCCATCACTATCCCATCCCATCCCTTCGCTATCCCATCCCATCGCTATCCCATCCCATCGCTATCCCTTCCCATCCCATCGCTATCCCATCCCATCGCTATCCCATCCCATCCCATCGCTATCCCTTCCCATCCCATCGCTATCCCATCCCATCGCTATCTCATCCCATCGCTATCCCACCCCATCCCATCGCTATCCCATCCCATCGCTATCCCATCCCATCGCTATCTCATCCCATCGCTATCCCACCCCATCCCATCCCATCGCTGTCCCATCCCATCGCTATCTCATCCCATCGCTATCTCATCCCATCACTATCTCATCCCATCGCTATCTCATCCCATCGCTATCTCATCCCATCGCTATCCCATCCCATCGCTATCCCACCCCATCCCATCGCTATCTCATCCCATCGCTATCCCACCCCATCCCATCCCACCCCATCCCATCCCATCGCTATCCCATCCCATCGCTATCCCATCCCATCCCATCGCTATCCCTTGGTGCATCACTCAGAGTTATCTCTATTGTGTATCTTCTTGCAGCGATGTCCTATGGCAGCTACTTGGCCATATCTAAGCGTTTGCTCTATAACAAAATTATGAGACAGAATCTTCAGTATTCCCTGGTGATCTTTTACTGGATGCTTGGCTTCATGTCCACATTGTATGAGAAGAAAAGGGAACAAATTTGACACTAATATGTGCAGGGGCGGACTGACAACTCATGGGGCCCCCGGGCAATAGGGGATTATGGGGCCCCTGTGTCCTTGCCCAAACTCAAAAAAGCCTAAGAAAAAAGTACAAGGGGCATCTCATGGGGCCCCCTACTGACCCCGGGCACTTGGGCAGTGCCCGAGTTTCCAAATGGTCAGTCCGCCCCTGAATATTTGCTAAAATCATTACAAAGCTTTATTGAATATTAACATAGAAACAAACAACATCACTACACAGTTTTGAAAAATATAAAACCAACATGATCTCCATCAAGATCAATAATACAACCATCAGTCCCTCCCCTCATGCCAGGGTACTAGGCAGGGGGTCCCTAGGCAGGTGCGGGGGGGGGGGAGTGCACGCCGCACCTGGTGACACCGGATCCACTCCTCGAAAAGGTAATTTTTAAAGCCGGATTGAGTATAATGGATCAGAGTCCGATCCATTATGCTCCCCAATCCGCAGATCTGATCCATCTTGCTGGGATCGTCGGCTTGCTTTAAAACTTACCTTTTCGTGGAGCTCGTGGAGAGATCAGTTAACCCCATATAGGTTTCAAGCCAATGATTCCCACAGGATGGATCGGATCTGCGGATTGGGGAGGATAATCAATTGGACTCCGATCCATTATGCTCAATCCGCAGATCCGAGGGGGTGTCACCAAGTGTTACTGCACTGGGTGTCACCAACACTAGGGACGTCCATGGTACTAGGTGTAATCCTAGAGTCCCATCTATCCTTTCATCTCCAAATCCAATCGCTGTCCAAATCTTGTAGACTTCACCTCCTCACATTTCCAAGATACGCCCGTTCCTAACCTCTGAAACCACTAAGCAACTTATTCCTTCCCTTGTTATATCTCGCCTTGACTATTGTAACTCCCTCCTCATTGGCCGACCTCATCGCAGGCTATGCCCTCTTCAGTCTATCATGAATGCTGCTGCCAGACTCATCCACCTTACTAACCGTTCTGTATCTGCCATCCCTCTCTGCCAATCCCTCCACTGGCCTCCACACAGGGTCCTCCACCTCTCTCTGCCAATCCCTCCACTGGCCTCCATTCAGTGTCCTCCACCCCTCTCTGCCAATCCCTCCACTGGCTTCCCATTGCCCAACAGATAAAATTCGAAACACTAACAATGACGTATAAAGCCATTTATAACGCTACCTCAAATTACATCACCGATCTTGTCTTCAAATGTTACCCAAACCGTCCTCACTGCTCCTCTCACGACTTCCTACTTTCTAGCTCCCTTGTCTCTTCCTCCCACACTCATCTCCAGGACTTTTCCAGAGCCCCCCCCACATCCTTTGGAACTCTCTACACCAATTTATCAGACTATCGCCTACTCAACTCACTTTTAGGCGATCTCTTCAGGGAAGCCTATCCTGCCCTCAGCTAATAATGGAATCTTCTATTCCTCCTACCAGTTCATCCCCCACAGTTATTACCTTTTGTACCACTATCCTCTCCCTCTTAGATTGTAAGCTCCCAGGATCAGGCCCTCCTATCCCTCTTGTATTGAACTGTATCTTACTGTATTGTCTCCCGTTATATTTTAAAGCGCTGAGCAAACTGTTGGCGCTATATAAATCCTGTATAATAATAATATGGCTTGAAGTCCACATTAATAACAATGGGTTTTGTGACTCAACTAAAATACTGTGGACTCAACATCATTGACCATTACTTCTGGGATCTCGTTCCCTTTTTTGACCTTGCTTGCTCAGACACTTCAGCTTTTGAGATGAAAATATTAATCCTCTCATTTCCTATCATGGTCATACCATTTATTTTGGTTTGAGTGATCTACAGTTATGTCATAATTACCATTCTCCGTATGTCCTCTATCACTGGGAGGAAGAAAGCTTTCTAACCCCCTAACTCTCACCCCTCGGTAGGGACAATGTGTTTTGGGTCTTTAATAATAATTTATCTTATTCCATCAAGCTCACAAACTCTTAACAAGATGGTGTCAATGCTTTACACAGTGGTGACACCCTTGTTTAACCCCTTCATATATAGTATAAGAAATCAGGAAATCCAAGCTGTTATACATGCAATAATTACCTCATAGCAGATGCAAAAAAAGAATTAAAAGAGAGATTTACTTTTTTAACTAGAGACCGTTTAATTGTAAAATAATTTTGACTTAAAATCATAAAGATAATAATTTTTATTCCCTTAATTTTTAGTTTATTATATGTAACATTTCAAAAATATTTAAATCCTGGCCTTTGGTACAGAAAAAAGAATTTGGGTTGATGTCAGAACCCAGCCCCCTTACACCACTTTTTCTACAGCCTGGGGCTAATTACTAGCCTGCACAGTTCTACCTTTGGGGTGTACAGTAAGGACGATTGACCAGTCACCAAAACATTGGTGGACCCCTCTTCAGGCCTCTTGATTCCACACCCTTCTCAAAGCTCGCTATTGGTGGACTTCCAATTTTCTTCATTCTGCAAATCTCTTTTTGCTACAGGACACGTTCACAGATCTCTCATGATGTTTGAGGAGCTGTGCTCCTGTTTGGTACCAGAACTCCACACACTTTCTACTATATTAACGTCTGCAGAATAAAGCACATGGGACTGTGCCTGTATTTCTAGATTGTGGTCCAGGGATCTGGGACATGGGATCTACCCTGAAGAGTGGCAAATGGGTTCTCAATTTTTGCAAAAGTTGTCAATACCCTGTTATGCACAGGAAAAGAACTACAAATTAACATCCTGGTGGTATAGAGACCTAGTCTCCGTCCACCAGATGTTTCCAAGGTCAGGGGGATAAATTTAACGTTCTTTGGCTGATATGGGCACACTATTCCTCTTCCGATTTTTTTAAGTTTTAACCTCCGAGGTCACTACCCCTGTCACTCCATTTTTGAGATGTAGCCCTCCAAAGTTGCTCCTTTCCGTGGGTCTGGTGGCAGTCTGGAGCTTGGGTGGCGTATGAGGGAGGTACACGCCCTCATCCCCATGCACATCCCCAGCATGGTGAAAACAGAAGTGTGGATGCACATAGAGTCAACATATGAACTGTTGGTGTTTTATATATTATTTATTTGATGAATTCTCGTGAACCGGTTTTGAGTTTATGAGTGCACCTGCACTTTAATTTACACATTTTAAAATATTTTTTACACTTTATTTGCATATGAATGGTGGTTATAACTACACGTTTGGAGAATTTAGCGTTGCTTTAAATAATTTTTGTATTTTTGACCCGATTTGTATCCCAATTATACCTAGAAGCTGTTATTAGAAGTTTTTTTTCTGCTTCTAGAAGCTAAATAGTGTTGTCCTATGTGTCCATGCACACTACTTTAGGTTGTTAGCATTTCTTGAGCTTCAATGTCTAGGAGCAGAAAATAAATTGTTTTTGAAGAGTTTTTTTGGAGCATTTTTCCAGCAGATAAAACACTAAACCTCCCAAATACTTCCAACACTACTAAAACTCTCCTAAGAGCTTTTTTCTAGCTTTTTTTTCTCTCTACATGTATAGTAAAAATGCTAATAAAATGCTAACGCTCCTAAACACTCCTAAACAATTCGGAGCACTACCAAAGTGCTACTAAAAACGCTATTACCAGTGGATTTTATCCAGCATTTTTTACAGCATTTTATACGTTTAAAAAAATTCTAGTGTGCATGGAACCTTATTCTTTACATTTGAAGCAAATTTGCTCCAGCATCAATTATTTTTAAATTTATTTAATTAATACTGCCATTTTGCCAAAATCTCCATAAAATATGGCATCCTCCTGCTGAATTTCTAGTTACATTTTAGAAATTCTACATATATATTGTCGTGAGCAAAACATTTTTTGTATTTTTTTCGCCAAGAATAATTCCAGCTACCTAAGATCCAGAGGGGAGGAGCCGGTACACCTGTGCAAGACTTCATATTTAGTGCAAACAAACATAAAATAATACCCAATTTTGGGTAAAATATTAAAGATGATGTGACATTGAGTAAATAGGTACCTAACATGTCACTCTTTAACCACTTCCCGACCGGCCGTTGCATATAAACAGCCGAACGGTGGCACTGCAGGGTCGGGTGGCCGTTTATAAATGGCCTCCCCACACCCTGCTTGTGCGTGCTCCCTGGGAGCGCACAGAACCGCGATCCGGTGCCCGCTGTGTCCTCCGGACACAGTGAAACACCGATCGTTGGACGGGACCTCTGTACAAGGTCCCGATCATGTGATCACTGATTGGCCAATCAGTGATCACATGCAAAGTAGTAAGCAAGATGTCACTTGTGACATCATTGCTTACTACGTGTGAAATCTGTGAATGATCACAGAGATCACATGGTACAGGGCTATTCACAAAAGCCTTGTACCATGTGACAAGCTGTGACCAATCACAGCTCACTCAGTACTTCTCAATGACTGCAAGAATGCACACAGAGAGAAAGAGAAATGATTGCTTTTACATCCTATATGGGTGTAAAAGCAATCAGTGTAAAAAAAAAAAAAAAATCTTCATCACCCCCCACAAGTAGTACAGTGTCACTATGGTGACCCTGTACTGCTAGGGTGACAGTATGTAAAAAAAAAAAAAAATAATAATATAAAAAAAATAAAAATGTAAAAAAAATGTTTAAAAATTATAATTTTTGGTTATAAACTAATTTGGATTTTTTTTTTTTACTAAAAAGATAACGGAATTAATTTTGGCTAAGATTTATGATGAAATATTATTTATTTGCAAAATTTTATTAAAAAAACACTTTTTTTCAAAATTTTTGGACATTTCATTTACATAGCAAAAGAAATACAAATCCCAGCAGTGAATAAATACCACCAAAATAAAGCTTTATCTGTCTCAAAAAAATGGTAAAAAATTCATATGGGTACAGTGTTGCATGATCGCACAATTGTCATTCAAAGTGTGATAGCGCTAAAAGCTGAAAATTGCCCTGGACAGGAAGGGGGTAAAAGTGTCCGGTCTGGAAGTGGTTAAAGTTGTGTACATCTGTGGAATGGTGATACACTATGGTACCTAAAAAGCTCCATACTCGACTCTCAAAAGCCTTTACAGGTTACCAGTATAGAGTTATACAGGAGGTCTGGCACTTGAATAATTGCTCTCACACTCTGATGTTCATGATAATATCAAAGATATCAATAACAAAGAAAATTGTATAATGTATGGCCAGCCTAAGTCTTCTGAATACCAGGTATGTAAAACCAAAACACTGACAACATCTAGTGGTGGAAAGGATTTATTGTGGTAGGCAGTAGTGGATAGAAAGTGAATACTGCAGCCAAAGTTGCCTTTATGTTTTCTGTTTCAATATTTTTATTAAGAATGTTTTGTTTTAAGAATACAACAAGCTCAAGATACGCCCACGCAGGGGCAAAGCAGAATAATAACACATAAACGGATACATCCTGCTGACTTGTATTAGCCAAATAACGAAATGTGCAATGACATCAAGGAGGGACGGCGAAAAGCCAAACCAAATAATAGCAGCAGCAATCCAACATATTACCGGAAAAAGAAGAGAAAAGAAAAAAGATTAGAAAAAAGGATACAGAACATAAAATTACAAAAAAAAAAAAAAAAAGGAATCAGAAAGAAAACATGGAGGAAAGGGAAACTAGAAGAATCACGAATCCAGGGCTAGCACAGGCAGCGACTATAAGAGGTTGCCTTTATATTTTAAACACCTGATGGTGGACTGTTGGTCAGAGTTGGGTTCTAGGGCATCCGTTTAAATTTTTTTGCTATCCTAGTCTGCTTTTGTACATTTACTTGTTTCGTAAAAGAAAATAAAGAGAAAGCCAAGGTAAAACCAGTAGGAATACATCTCTAAAGAAAATACACAAACGTATTCCTGTTAGAATAAAAAATCTCACAGCTTCCAATCATCACAATTATGACCAGTGGGAAAACAAGTCCTCGTTAGATTTTTTTTTTTTTTAAATCCCACTTCCACATAAAGACTAAATAACTATCTGAGATTCCTTGCAGCTAGAGGTTTTGATACTTATGAACAGTGTTCCATTTTCAGTTTTATATTTGTAAGAATTTTTGTTGTCATTGTATTAAGGCAATTTTCCTAATTCTCCTTCTACCAGCTTGCATTATGAAATTCAAGAATTTGAGAATTTAAACATTTTTACATACATGTATGGAATGCATGTTTTATGTCTTTGACAGTAAACTAAATTATTATACCGATTTTATGATGAAGTTAATCTACCTAAACCTTGTGTTAAAATATATTTTTGTATCATTTGGTTGAGATTTAGAGGATATGTTTTGTACAATTACCCTTTAACCTCCCTGGCGGTATGATTATTTCAGATTTTTGGTGCTGAAAGCGGTACCATTATTTTTCATGCAAATTTGGTGTTTTATATTGTAGGCCTGTAATTCTTAGGAATAACTCACTGAAATCTGTCCGAACAAGAGTCTAGTAAACATCCCGGGTATGATAAAATTTGAAACACGAAATCATAAATTATAATATAATAAATAATCATAAATATTAATAATATAATAATAATAAATTTAATTCAATAATATAATCAAACCAAAAACACTGAAATGTGAAATAGAGCGCCAAGTTCGCACATCACTGAGCAAAGTCGCAAAATCGTTTTCAGTGTCTGAGGAATTTCCCCCACGAATCATTATCACTCAATTCTGCAAGTGGTTCTGATTTACTATCGCTGTTCTCTAGCCGGTCTAAAACCACTTTTGACCTAAAGGGACGCTTTTTGGACGCCATGGACGTTTCTCAGTTTCCAGGTAGAAAGAACAGTACAAATGCAGGCAGGGCGCCGGACAAAGCACTCGGGACAAAATGTATGTGAAATGGTTTGATACAGGAATGTTATACTATGTGATTTTAGTGATTTTTGTGAATGTCACTTTTTGTCATTTTCAAATTTCCCGCCGTTCCGTCCCCCGTACTTCCCGACGCTCGCAGGGGATGGAACCCAGATGACAGATGCCGGCATCCACCGGAGGACATGGCCGGGGACACTGCAGGAGGGACATCGCGGGAGCGCAGGACAAGGTAAGTGATCGAGGGATCGCGGAGCAACGCCGCATGGTAAGCCCGAGTGTAGCTCGGGGTTACCGCTTGTGGTACTGAAACTTTACCCCGAGCTACACCCGGGAATACCACCAGGAAGGCTACATGACTCCTCATCGTATACACACCTGTACAAGATCCTGGTAGATCCTTGCTATGTCAACCATGGAAACCATCACTGGAATTTATCTGGGAAAGTTTCTAGTGAAAGCTGTGTAGTTCAGCTTGTGCCATACAGTGTGGATCTGGGAGACTCTTGTACAGGTGAATATAAGTAATACTTGTATTTATACTGTAGTTATGGACTATTTTAGTAACTAAAAAAACAAAACAAATGCCAAATAAAAAATATTGCCTCTGTCATGGGAGAACTTTCTAAACTTTTAAAACATTTTCTATCCAGCAAATTGACATTTACTTCTATTCTCAACCTAAGAAATGGACATACAGCTTTCTTCATGCACTGTATCATAACACAACGAAATAAAAATGAATGACACCAAAACACTTTGCATCATCGTTAGTGCTGATATACAGTGTATGTATATATATATATATATATATATATAGTACACCGATCATCCATAGCCTTATGACCATCCACTAAATAGGTCCCCCCTTTTGCCACTAAAACAGCCCTGACCTGTTGAGGCATGGTCGCCACTAGACCTCTGAAGATATGCTGTGATGTTGGCCAACAAGTCCTCAGTAGCAGATCCTTTAACTCCTGTAGGTTGGGCATCCATGGATCGGACTTCTTTTTTGACAATATCTGTCACGCACCTGATAGAAGTCTGAATTGACGAGGTCGGCATCTCTTGTATCTCCAACCCAGGACCCACTGAAGGTGGAACAGATGGTGCTGAGCTACAGGAGGAACACGAGTGCCTGTGGATATTGTTTGTAGAACTTGCGGCTGGTGGTGTAACCTCGGTAAATCAAGCAGGGCATCCAGTCAGGAACAGAGGAGATGAGGTTAAGGAAGCACTCCACTGAAACTGCAAGATCTGGGTACGTGGCTTGCCAGGACTTCTGATAAGCGTGAGGCCGGAACACATGTAACAACCGGAGCTGATATAATGGATAGCCAGGATAAGCACTCGGCAGGACTGTAGAGCCAGGACTGTAGAGCCAAACTGGAGCCAGAAGCATAGTCAGAGTAATAGCCAGGGTTGGCAACGAGCAGGCGATGAGGTACCAGAACATCAGACAGGGACAAGGTCCAGAGGAAGCCAGGATCAGAAACTGATGAGCAGAAGCATAAACAGAATCCAAGAGCAGGTCAATGGCAAGCCGGGTCAGTAACAGATACACACAGGATACAGCGGGACACAAGGTAATAGCTGAAGACCAGTCAACACTGACAGAAAGTAAGAGCCTCCTTTAAATAGTCTGTCTGGTGCCAGAAACTGTGGGCACACTCCAGAGTGTGTGCACCCGTGTGCACGCATTCTTGCGCGCATGCACAAGCCTGTGCTCATTTCTATTAGCAATGTGCCCATGCTCATTTCTGTGCGCAATATTGTGCGCATGCACATTTCTATGCACCAGTCACCATACAGGAATTCCCTTACATTGCCCCCCCTTAGGGTCAGCCTCCAGATGCCAACCATAGTCCGTTTTTTAGGATGAAAGCGGAGGTAAGTCTGCACCAACCGTGGAGCATGAACATTAGAGGAAGATTCCCAGGAATTATCTTCTGGGCCATAGCCTTTCCATTTAATGAGGAACTGAGTCTGACCCCCCTATCTTCCTACAACCTCATATTCTTCATCTTCATTCTTCTTCTTTCCTTCAACAAGCAATGGAGCTGGAGCCTCTGGTTCCTGATCAGGAAATGGGTTTGAAACAGTCTGTTTTAATAGCGAAACATGAAACACAGGGTGAATTCTTAAGCTCTCAGGCAGAGTTAATTTAAAAGCTACAGCATTCCTCCTCTTATAAGGGTGTATACTTGTGAGCTACTATGGTGGCATAAAATTGCTTATAATTAATTAACTAATTTAAATGTGATGGTGCATCAACACATGAAACACATACTCAAAATGCTGTGTGAAAATAAACAAATAAAATATTGAATGTGTCGCGCTCCTCGAAAAAGTGTTTAGTGATATATGATATATAATTATGTATAAATAAAATAAATTAAATAAATAAATCTTAAATAATATAATTTTAATTAAATTTAAAACACTCCCAGTGCTATAATTAATTTAATTATAAATAGCTAAAATTATATATATAATGTTGTGAAAAAATATATATAATATGCCACAAATCAAGTGAGCAAAGAAAACCTCCTTGCACACTAATATATATGTGAAAAAATTGTGCATGTGCAAAAATGCAAATATTACCCAAAACGATAATGCAAAAATATATATATGATAAAGTGCAGTACTCAATTAAATATGGAAAAATAAATAATAATAAAAACTGTGCAAAATAATATATTGTAATCACTCCACTTGTGCAACCTGAAGCGGTGATTAGGACTATATACTTCTATTCCTTAACTTAGATGAGATATGAACGTCCCAATCTGTACAAATATATGGAAAGTCTATTGCTGTTAAAGTAGACTGTGGTGTTGCTTTCCTTCCACTAGATGGCCTCCCAGTTCCTTCCGAGTTATGAGGGCTGGATGGATAGATATGGATATCTCCCCTCGTGTAGTTTGGGGTCTATCTCCTATCTCCTCTTCCTCCCCTTTTACTCCTCCGATTTAGGCCATGAAAAAGAAGAAAAATCCCCACATGGTGCTTATATCCTTTTAAAAAGATTTTAATGCGTCTCCAGACAAGTGCAAACTCACATTCCACAGAGCAATACAGAGCGTTTTGTTAAAATGTGTGCCCTCGCACAAAGACAGTACTCGCCGTTCCGCTGGTAGTGGCGTCGTGACGTCAGAGCCCCTCCCCTACGCGTTACGCCACAGGGTCACGTGGCTTCCTCAGGGGGATGTAATGCGACCCCATGACGCTTCTGCCCTTATATAGGCCATTCCAGCGCCATTTTCTCGAAGTCCGCACAGAGGCGGCCATCTCTATGGGGCCAGATAATTACTTATATTCCTGCGATGTGTCCGCACATGGGACACATTGCTTATGTTATATTAGCAAAGTTAACTCCCTTTTACTCTGACTTCATGTCACTAGTACTGTCATCGGGCTGGGCACCATCAATTGCAATAATTATATAAACAAAAACCTTTAATTTGTCATATTCATGATCATGTCACTTGTAGTGCCACCATTTGAAATATAAAAAACTCTTTAATCAATACTTTTAAAATAATATTAATGCAGAAGGAAACTTATTTTATTTATTACAAGGAGAGAAATTAAAATAATATAAATGATTGTGTGTAAATATTTATGTAAAATAAAATAAAATAGAACAAAAATAAAATGAAAAAAATATAAAATAAAATAAAATAATAAATAAAAAATAAAATAAAATAAAATAAAAAATAAAATGTAAAAATAAAAATAAATAAAAAATAATAAAATATAAAATAAAAAATAAAAAATAAATAATAAAAAATATGAATAAATATGAATAGAAGTGGAAAATAAAAATAAAAATAATTATAATACTACAAATAAATATAAATAAATAAAAATAAAAATAAATATGAAAATAAAAATAAACATGAATATAAATAAATAAATAAAGAAAAAATATAAATATAATAATGATATATAAAAAAATTAGTAATGAATATTGAATAATATAAATACCAATAATATTAAAAATAATATAAAAATATAAAGAGATGTTTCTTTGTAATAGTGATTTAAAATATTTATTAAAATTATATATTTATTTAATCCCCTTACTATCTGATCATTCAATCCTGTAACCATTCATGAATAGATATTATGCTATATTTTTAAAGTTTTTATTATTTTACACTCTACATGTGGAAAACATATATGATGTCAGGAATGTATATTTATTTAAAGATTATAAGACAATAATCTAAAGAATCATTACCATCAATACACCACTCTTAAATAGATTGATGCCGCGATACCGTTGTGCACGCATGTTCATACCCACCCGCACACAAACTGGTATGGGCGTGGGCGCACATGAGCGCACAAACATCGCAGCAAACTGTGACTGTTATGTGTTTATCAAGATCTCATGAAGTAATATGCTCTTCTTTAATAATTGCTGATGAAACAGGATAAGTCAAATTCCTTATTTAGGCCTTTTGGATCCAAACAATTCATTTCGTATATCCATTTTGACTCCTTCTTGCTAATCTCTCTAATTATATTGTCCCCTCTCCAATGCTTAATATGCCTTTCTATTCCCCAGAATTGTAAATGGGAAGCATCTGAGTTGTGAAATAGGCGGAAGTGTTGTGATACATGATGGTACTTGTAACCTCTATTTATATTATACACGTGTTCTTTAATCCTTTCTTTCAAAGCTCTTTTGGTTCTGCCTATATATATGAGATTACAGGGGCATTTTAAAGCATAAATAACTCCTCTCGTGTCACACGAAATGAATTGTTTGATCTTGTATTCTTTATTGTTGTCGGTGTTACTAAATGTGTATCTTCGCCTGGGGTTATTCCGAACCCTGCTACAACTGTAGCAACGTCCACATGTATAAAAGCCTACACCCTGAAATAAACTAGTAATCTTAGAGTGGGGAGGTTCCAAAATGTTTTTTACTAATCTGTCTCTCAGATTTGGTGCTTTCTTATATATGTATTTAGGTTTATCAGGTATTATATCTTTTAAATGTTTGTCTAACTTTAGAACTTTCCAGTGTTTGGAAATAATTTTTTGTACCGCTTTATATTGTTTATTGTAACCCAAAACTACTGGTACCTCAATATTTTTAGTGCTTATCTTGGGTTTATCCCTTAACATCATGTCTCTATCCATATGGCCTACTGTGTTTCTTTCGATCTCTATTTTATCCGGTGCATATCCTTTATCTATGAGTCTTTGTTTTAATACTTCACTTTGTACTCTATAGTCAGTTTCTTTAGTACAATTTCTTTTAAGCCTTATAAATTGACCCTTGGGCATATTATTGATCCAAGGACGATAATGACAGCTTGTAGTTGGTATATAGGCATTACGGTCTGTTTGTTTAAAAGAATTTTTTGTATATATCATATTACCTTCTTTTACCATTAGTATATCCAAAAAGTTTACAGCCACTTCATTTATGTTCCAACTCAGGGTTATGTTATTTTCATTCTTATTGAGGTTCTCATAAAAATCCTCTAGGTCTTCCTTTTTGCCATCCCATATTAGGACAATATCATCAATATACCTACTATATATTTGTATTTCTTTTTTCAGATTCCTATAAATATATTCCTCCTCCCATTTCGCCATGTATAGGTTGGCAATGCTAGGGGCGAACTTGGCGCCCATAGCAACTCCTCTTATTTGCAAAAAATATTCATCACCATACCAAAAGTAATTATGGTATAGACAAAACTTGAGGCATTTGATAATAAACCTTCTGTGCTTGTTAGAGGTTGTAGAATCATCTTTTAATGCCCATTTAGCTGCCTCTATTGCTCCTTCATCGTTTATATTGGTGTATAGGGATGAGACATCTGCTGTGCTTAGTAGTGTATTTTTATTTGCCTTCATATTTTGAGTCAACTGAATTATATGTCTTGTATCTTTAAGGTATGCTGTAGTCTTTTCGACTAATGGCTGTAAGTGGATATCGATGTATTCACCTAACCTAGATGTCATTGAATCTATCCCATTAATAATTGGTCGTCCTGGAGGGTTTTTACTATCTTTGTGTATTTTTGGTACTGCATATATAATTGGTAATTTGCATACTGATGGTATCAAATATTTCTCTTCTTTTTTATTCAATATTCCCTTCATACTTCCATATTGTATTAATTTAACCAATTCTTTCTTATATGCCTTTGTTGGGTCACTACACAGCTTTTTGTATGTTGATGTATCACTTAATATATCTGACATGGTGTTTTCATATTGATCCTTGGACATGACCACTATTCCCCCTCCCTTATCCGCGGGTCTGATCACTATATTTTTCTTTTTTTCAAAACTCTTAATACCTTTTTGTAAGATCTTATCTTCTCTATATGTTTTTATTTGTAAAGCTTCCAAATCCTCAACAACTAATTTTTTGAAAACATCTATGTATTTATTATCAGTAATTTTAGGGTTAAAAATCAATTTATTCCTAAGGGTGGTGTGATGTGTGTTTTCCTGTTCTCCAGAGTGGTTCTTGATGATAGGGTTTTGAGCATAATATTTTTTGAGGTTTAGATTCCTTATCAGCTTGTGTATGCTTACATATGTATCAAATTTGTTAAGGCCTCGAATGGGTGAAATGGCGAAATGGGAGGAGGAATATATTTATAGGAATCTGAAAAAAGAAATACAAATATATAGTAGGTATATTGATGATATTGTCCTAATATGGGATGGCAAAAAGGAAGACCTAGAGGATTTTTATGAGAACCTCAATAAGAATGAAAATAACATAACCCTGAGTTGGAACATAAATGAAGTGGCTGTAAACTTTTTGGATATACTAATGGTAAAAGAAGGTAATATGATATATACAAAAAATTCTTTTAAACAAACAGACCGTAATGCCTATATACCAACTACAAGCTGTCATTATCGTCCTTGGATCAATAATATGCCCAAGGGTCAATTTATAAGGCTTAAAAGAAATTGTACTAAAGAAACTGACTATAGAGTACAAAGTGAAGTATTAAAACAAAGACTCATAGATAAAGGATATGCACCGGATAAAATAGAGATCGAAAGAAACACAGTAGGCCATATGGATAGAGACATGATGTTAAGGGATAAACCCAAGATAAGCACTAAAAATATTGAGGTACCAGTAGTTTTGGGTTACAATAAACAATATAAAGCGGTACAAAAAATTATTTCCAAACACTGGAAAGTTCTAAAGTTAGACAAACATTTAAAAGATATAATACCTGATAAACCTAAATACATATATAAGAAAGCACCAAATCTGAGAGACAGATTAGTAAAAAACATTTTGGAACCTCCCCACTCTAAGATTACTAGTTTATTTCAGGGTGTAGGCTTTTATACATGTGGACGTTGCTACAGTTGTAGCAGGGTTCGGAATAACCCCAGGCGAAGATACACATTTAGTAACACCGACAACAATAAAGAATACAAGATCAAACAATTCATTTCGTGTGACACGAGAGGAGTTATTTATGCTTTAAAATGCCCCTGTAATCTCATATATATAGGCAGAACCAAAAGAGCTTTGAAAGAAAGGATTAAAGAACACGTGTATAATATAAATAGAGGTTACAAGTACCATCATGTATCACAACACTTCCGCCTATTTCACAACTCAGATGCTTCCCATTTACAATTCTGGGGAATAGAAAGGCATATTAAGCATTGGAGAGGGGACAATATAATTAGAGAGATTAGCAAGAAGGAGTCAAAATGGATATACGAAATGAATTGTTTGGATCCAAAAGGCCTAAATAAGGAATTTGACTTATCCTGTTTCATCAGCAATTATTAAAGAAGAGCATATTACTTCATGAGATCTTGATAAACACATAACAGTCACAGTTTGCTGCGATGTTTGTGCGCTCATGTGCGCCCACGCCCATACCAGTTTGTGTGCGGGTGGGTATGAACATGCGTGCACAACGGTATCGCGCATCAATCTATTTAAGAGTGGTGTATTGATGGTAATGATTCTTTAGATTATTGTCTTATAATCTTTAAATAAATATACATTCCTGACATCATATATGTTTTCCACATGTAGAGTGTAAAATAATAAAAACTTTAAAAATATAGCATAATATCTATTCATGAATGGTTACAGGATTGAATGATCAGATAGTAAGGGGATTAAATAAATATATAATTTTAATAAATATTTTAAATCACTATTACAAAGAAACATCTCTTTATATTTTTATATTATTTTTAATATTATTGGTATTTATATTATTCAATATTCATTACTAATTTTTTTATATATCATTATTATATTTATATTTTTTCTTTCTTTATTTATTTATATTCATGTTTATTTTTATTTTCATATTTATTTTTATTTTTATTTATTTATATGTATTTGTAGTATTATAATTATTTTTATTTTTATTTTCCACTTCTATTCATATTTATTTATATTTTTTATTATTTATTTTTTATTTTTTATTTTATATTTTATTATTTTTTATTTATTTTTATTTTTACATTTTATTTTTTTTATTTTATTTTATTTTTTATTTATTATTTTATTTTATTTTATATTTTTTTCATTTTATTTTTGTTCTATTTTATTTTATTTTATTTTATTTTACATAAATATTTACACACAATCATTTATATTATTTTAATTTCTCTCCTTGTAATAAATAAAATAAGTTTCCTTCTGCATTAATATTATTTTAAAAGTATTGATTAAAGAGTTTTTTATATTTCAAATGGTGGCACTACAAGTGACATGATCATGAATATGACAAATTAAAGGTTTTTGTTTATATAATTATTGCAATTGATGGTGCCCAGCCCGATGACAGTACTAGTGACATCAAGTCAGAGTAAAAGGGAGTTAACTTTGCTAATATAACATAAGCAATGTGTCCCATGTGCGGACACATCGCAGGAATATAAGTAATTATCTGGCCCCATAGAGATGGCCGCCTCTGTGCGGACTTCGAGAAAATGGCGCTGGAATGGCCTATATAAGGGCAGAAGCGTCATGGCGTCGCATTACATCCCCCTGAGGAAGCCACGTGACCCTGTGGCGTAACGCGTAGGGGAGGGGCTCTGACGTCACGACGCCACTACCAGCGGAACGGCGAGTACTGTCTTTGTGCGAGGGCACACATTTTAACAAAACGCTCTGTATTGCTCTGTGGAATGTGAGTTTGCACTTGTCTGGAGACGCATTAAAATCTTTTTAAAAGGATATAAGCACCATGTGGGGATTTTTCTTCTTTTTCATGGCCTAAATCGGAGGAGTAAAAGGGGAGGAAGAGGAGATAGGAGATAGACCCCAAACTACAGGAGGGGAGATATCCATATCTATCCATCCAGCCCTCATAACTCGGAAGGAACTGGGAGGCCATCTAGTGGAAGGAAAGCAACACCACAGTCTACTTTAACAGCAATAGACTTTCCATATATTTGTACAGATTGGGACGTTCATATCTCATCTAAGTTAAGGAATAGAAGTATATAGTCCTAATCACCGCTTCAGGTTGCACAAGTGGAGTGATTACAATATATTATTTTGCACAGTTTTTATTATTATTTATTTTTCCATATTTAATTGAGTACTGCACTTTATCATATATATATTTTTGCATTATCGTTTTGGGTAATATTTGCATTTTTGCACATGCACAATTTTTTCACATATATATTAGTGTGCAAGGAGGTTTTCTTTGCTCACTTGATTTGTGGCATATTATATATATTTTTTCACAACATTATATATATAATTTTAGCTATTTATAATTAAATTAATTATAAGAGTGTTTTAAATTTAATTTAAATTATATTATTTAAGATTTATTTATTTAATTTATTTTATTTATACATAATTATATATCATATATCACTAAACACTTTTTTGAGGAGCGCGACACATACAGCATTCCTCCTCCTCTTTACAAGAAAAGGCCCGATATATCTTGGTCCTAATTTCTTTGAGGGACAGGCCAATTTTAAGTTAGCAGTTGATAGCCGTACCTTATCTCCAGGTTCTGGATCCAGATTACCCCTCTTCTTTTTATCAAAAAAAAACTTTTATTGTTTGCTTGAGATTTAGCAATGGTTTCTTGCAGGAACTGGTTATTGGATCTCCAAAATTCCAGGCGATCCTGCACAGCTGGTACCGAGGATTCTCGAGGCAAATCTGGCTGAAAGAAAGGATGAAATCCATAGTTTGCAAAGAATGGTGTCTGTTTAGTGGCGGAATGCATTGTTATATGAGTTATTATAAGCACGTTCTGCCAAAGAAAGAGGTGCCCAATCATCTTGTGAAAAGGAAGAAAAACAATGCAAGTACTGTTCTAGGGTCTGGTTTGTCTTCTCTGTCTGACCATTAGTTTGTGGATGGTATGCCGAAGGCAGAAAATGTTCAATGCCCAACACTTCACATAAGGTCCTCCAGAACCTGGAAGTGAACTGTACACCACGGTCAGATATGATGTTACTGGGGACACCATGTAGGCGTACTACCTCCCTGATGAAGGCAGATGCAGTCTCTGCAGAAGAAGGAGCTCCTTTTAAGGGCACAAAGTGGGCCATCTTGGACAAATGATCCACCACCACAAAGATGGTGGTAAATCCTTCTGATGGGGGTAACTCCACAATAAAGTCCATGGAAATCATGCTCCATAATTTGTTAGGTACAGGAAGCAGCTCTAACAGACCCCAATTCTTAGTTCTATCAGTCTTATTTTTTTTAAACATATTCTTCAGATTTTTTTTTTACATATAAAAAAGTAATTTTAACATATATTTTTACATATATTTGTAAATGCATTCCAAAAATGTAGATTTGTATATTTAAAGACATACAGTATATTTGAAATGTATTTTAAAAAATATTTTTCATATATTTTGTAATAAAATCACATTTCATCATGCAGTGTGTATGTATGTACATATATATATATATATATATATATATATATATATAAAAAATAAATAAATAAATATATATATATATATATATATATATATATATATATATGTATACATACACACTGCATTATGAAATGTGTTTTTATTACAAAATATATGAAAAATATTTTTTTTAAATATATATATATATATATTTATTGAATTATATTTTAAAATATATTGAATATGGCCAAAGTTGTAGTATTTAAAATATATGGCAATATATTTGGGAAGAATATTTTTAAAATATATTTCAAATATATTTTTATTCCATATGGGTTGTGCAATGCCTCTTTAACCCCTTCCATACAGGGCACTTTTACCCCCTTCCTGTCTAGGCCAATGTTCAGGTTTCAGCGCTCTCACACTTTGAATGACAATTGCGTGGTCATGCAACATTGTTCCCAAACTAAATTTTTAAACTTTTGTTCACACAACTAGAGCTTTCTTTTGGTGGTATTTAATCAACGCTGGGGTTTTTATTGTTTGCTAAATTAACAAAAAAAACAGAAAATTAAAAAAAAAAAAAAATTTTCTTTGTTTCTGTTACAAAAGTTTGCAAATAAATAATTGTTCTTCATAAATTTAGACCAAGATGTGTTCTGCTACATTTCTTTGGTGTAAATAACCCAAATCAGTATTTATTATTTAGTTTGTAGGAATGTTATAAAGTTCACAAACTATGGTATAGATCTGAAAATTGATCAGCCCTAAAGTACTGATGGCCAATCTAATTTCTTGAGGCCCAAAAATATCAGAACAGTACAGATATCCCCCAAATGACCCCTTTTTAAAAAGTAGACAGTCATAAGAGGCATAGCGAGTTTTTTGTAGTTGTAATTTATTAGTCATAATTTTTTTAAATCAACACAGTTTCACAATTTTGTTTTTTACATACTGTCACCAGTGCAGTACAGCGTCATCATATAACTGGTGTGGCAGTGATCAGGGACACTGACTGGTGACAGTACGAAAAAAAAAAATGAACAATTTTTTAAAAAATTTTTATTATTTTTTTGTTACATTTTTTTCTCTGTTTTTAAGATTTTTTATTTTCATATTACGCTATGACCAAAATAGTATAATGTTACCATAGTAACATTGTAGTACTTTGGGAAAGTGATCAGTATTTTTTTTTTTACCTAATTTGATTGCTTATAGCAAATAATTTCTAATAGCTTTAATAAAACTATATTTTGACCAGGGTCCTAAACTTTACCTCCCCATCTCCTCTAACTAATCACCTCAGTATAAAAAATGGCACAAATACTCACCTAAATCCATGGTCATGTGATGTGCTTGGACCCTTCACTTTGGGTCCATCTGAGAGACCTGAGGTGTGTCATAATGACATCATGATGAGAATGTGGTATAAAGACCAGTTGGTGACTGGACTAGACCTGGACCTGAATCCATGGTCATGTGATGCGCTGGGTCCCTTCACATTGAGTCCATCTGATTGACCTGAGGTGTGGCATGATGACATCATGATGAGAATGTGGTATAAAGACCAGTTAGTGACTGGCTTAGACCTGGACCTGAATCCATGGTCATGTGATACGCTGGGTCCCTTCACATCGAGTCCATCTGATTGACCTGAGGTGTGGCATGATGACATCATGATGAGAATGTGGTATAAAGACCAGTTGGTGACTGGCTTAGACCTGGACCTGAATCCATGGTCATGTGATATGCTTGGACCCTTCACTTTGGGGTCTATCTGATTGACCTGAGGTGTGGCATGATGACATCATGATGAGAATGTGGTATAAAGACCAGTTGGTGACTGGCTTAGACCTGGACCTGAATCCATGGTCATGTGATACGCTGGGTCCCTTCACATCGAGTCCATCTGATTGACCTGAGGTGTGGCATGATGACATCATGATGGTAATGTGGCATAAAGACTAGTTCATGGCGGGCCATTGTGGGATCACTAAACTTTAGTACCAGAGATGGTGCCATGAAGTGTCGTATTATGGCCTCTGGTCAAAAATGTTAATGGGTGAGAGCAAAGTAGGTGATAGGAATGAAGGGGGTTAAAGTACAGACCTTGATGATGGCCAACCAGACAAAATGATAAAAAGGTTTTATTTGTTCTATAAACCAGCTATTGGGATGCAAACAATTAGACTTTCCTCTCAACTGTTCAAGCAGTTTTACACTATGACATATTGGACTTACATATATTACCAATTTAACCTCTTGTTCTTCACCATCTTTGGACTTCACAAAATGTAAGCTATTGAAAAACTATTGCAAATAAAAATGTTGAAATTGAAGTTCATGTGGTGTAATAATTTAAAATTATGTTGAGCTTTATTTCTTAAAATTTGAACAATTATAGTTACAGTTGCAAGAAAAAGTATGTGAACCCCTTGGGATTACGTGGAATTTTGCATGAATTGGGCATAAAATGTGCTCTGAACGTCATCTAAGTCACAACAATAGAAGAACACAGTCTGCTGAACATAATACTACGCAAACATTAGATGTTGCCATGGTTAAATTGCACATAACATGTAAACATTCACAGTGCAGGGAGGAAAAAGTATGTGAACCTTTGGACTTAATAACTGGTTGACCCTCCTTTGGCAGCAATAACCTCAACCAAACGTTTCCTGTAGTTGCAGATCAGACCTGCACAACGATCTGGAGTCATTTTGGACCACTCCTCTTCACAAAACTGTTTCAGTGTAGCAATATTCTTGGGATGTCTGGTGTGAATCGCTCTCTTAAAGTCATGCCACAGCATTTCAATCGGGTTGAGGTTAGGACTCTGACTGGGCCACTCCAGAAGGCGTATTCTGTGCTGTTGCAGCCATTGTTTTGTTGAATTACTTGTATGCTTTGGGTCATTGTCCTGTTGCATCACCCATCCTCTGCGGAGCTTCAGTTGGCGGACAGATGGTCGTATTTTTTCCTGCAAAATGTCTTGATAAACTCTGGAATTCATTTTCCCATCAATGACAACAATCCGTCCAGGCCCTGAGGCAGCAAAGCAGCCCCAAACCATGATGCTCCCTCCGCCATGTTTTACAGTGGGGATGAGGTTTTGATGTTGGTGTGCTGTGCCTTTTTTTCTCCACACATAGTGTTGTGTGTTCTTCCCAAACAACTCAATCTTGGTTTCATCTGTCCACAGTATATTTTGCCAGTAGTGCTGTGGAACATCCAGGTGCTCTTTTGCAAACTTCAAACGTGCTGCAATATTCTTTTTGGATAGCAATGGCTTCCTCCGTGGTGTCCTCCCATGTACTCCATTCTTGTTTAATGTTTTCCTTATTGTAGATGTGTCAACAAAAATGTTAGCATGTGCCAGAGATTTCTGTAGGTCTTTAGCTGACACTCTGGGATTCTTCTTTACCTCATGCAGCATTCTGCGCTGTGCTCTTGCAGTCATTTTTACAGGACGACCACACCTAGGGAGAGTAGCAACAGTGCTAAACTTTCTCCATTTGTAGACAGTCTGTCTTACCGTGGACACATGAACATCAAGGCTTTTGGAGATACTTTTGTAACCCTTTCCAGCTTCAAGCAAATCAACAATTCTTGATCGTAGGTCTTCTGAGAGCTCTTTTCTACGAGGCATGGTTCACATCAGACAGTGCTTCTTGAAACCAGTAAACCCAAAACAGGTGTGTGTTTTTTAAGGGCAGGACAGCTGTCAGCAACACATCCAATATCATCACACTAATTGGAGTCAAGGTTGGCTCACTCCTGGCTCCAATTAGCTCTGGGAGAAGTCATTAAGCTAGGGCCTCACATACTTTTTCCTCCCTGCACTGTGAATGTTTACATGTTATGTGCAATTAAACCATGGCAACATCTAATGTTTGTGTAGTATTATGTTCAGCAGACTGTGTTCTTCTATTGTTGTGACTTAGATGACGTTCAGAGCACATTTTATGCCCAATTCATGCAAAACTCCACGTAATCCCAAGGGGTTCACATACTTTTCCTTGCAACTGTATGTAATATCTTATAAGTAAAATTTGACAATCATTCTGATCATTGTAAGCATTGTAATCCTTATTTCCACCAGTAAATGTAACTACATATGACAGCATTCATATCCTGGTTCCTCAGGCTGTATATGATGGGATTGAACAATGGGGTCACCACAGTAAATATAACAGATAATATTTTGTTGATGGCTACAGAGTTTTCTCCAACTGGTGTCAAATAATCTATTAGCACAGCTCCCTAAAACATGCCCACCACTAAGAGATGAGTGCTACAGGTAGAGAAAGCTTTTTTCCTGTTGCTGATAGACGACATTCTTAGGATAACTACAAATATAGATACATAGCTTACAATGATTAAAATAAATGGTACAACAACCATAGGAATGGTTAGAATAAATATACCAATTTGCAGACCAGAAGTATCTGAACAAGCGATATCCACAAAAGGAGCAAGGTCACAGAAGTAATGGTCAATGACATTCTGACCACAGAACTTAAGTGAAACCAGAAGGCCCAGGGTGATCATTGTCAAAAGAAAACCTAACATCCAACAAAAGATAACCAGGAAATATTGAAGGGTGTGGTCCATTATTGTGTTGTAGTGTAAAGGTTTACATATGGCCAAGTATCGGTCATAGGACATTGCGCTGAGGAAATAGATTTCAGAAGTACCTGAAGACACAAAAATGTAGCTCTGAGTGATGCATCCAGTGACAGACATGGTGGCTCCATTCATCCAGATGATACGTAACATATTGGGGACAACTACATTCACAAAGCACATCTCTGACAATAAGAAATTCCTAAGGAACATGAACATGGGGGACTGTAGACTTTTTTTGGTTGACAGTAGCACAATGATCATAACGTCAAGTAAAACTGTCACAGTATATGCAGAAAATATGAGCGTGAAGAAAAGAAACCTAAACACACCAAGTCCAGGGAACCCCAGAAGAAAGAATTCAGTTGCTGTTGTCACATTTTCATTATCCAGGATCATTTCAGTGGCTGCGAAGACAGACAAAAAAGAGTGATATTGTACTTGTTCACTGTTTTCAATGGCTGCTGACATTGTTTGAAAGTGTTAATAGGAAGTAGTGATGGACCGAACACCCCCCTCCTGTTTGGTTTGCAGTCAAACATCCGAACTTACAGAATGTTGAACCGTGAACTTCGAACACGAACCGAACAACTGAGCGGTATCTTACTGCATCTGACTATGTGGTACCGCACAGCTAAAATACTGCATGAGTTATATTATGAAGTCATGCCGTATTTTAGTAGTGAAACATTCATTCATGTATCAGCTGTCAGTGGGGTTCTCAGCTGACAGCTGAATGTCAAAAGAATTGTTGGCATTTCCCAACAATTAAGTTAGAAAAAAAACTGGTGTGGGGTCCCCCCTCCCATCCATACCAAGCCCTTCGAGTCTGGTATGGATTTTGAGGGGAACCCCCACACCAGCAGTTTAAAAAAATGGCATGGGGTCCCCCCAAAATCCATACAAGCCCCTTATCCGAGCATGCAGCCCGGCAGGTCAGGAAAGAGGGGGGATCCTGAACCATACCGGGCTACATGCCCTGGGGGGTGCTTTGGGGTGGGCGACTCCCCCCTCAAAGCACCTTGTCCCCATGTTGATTGGGACAGGGGCTTCTTCCCCACAACCGTGGCCTGTGGTTGTGGGATTTGCAGGTGGGGAGCTTATTGGAATCTGGAAGCCCTCTCTAACAAGGGGGATCCCCAGAACGCGACCTCCCACTTTGTGAATGAGTATGCGGTACAGGGTACAGCTACCCATTCACAAGAAAAGTGTAAAAAAGACAGAAAACAGTCTTTGACAAGTCCTTTATTAAAAATAAAAATCTAAAAAGTGTCCACCGAAGTAGATCCAATGTCAATCACGATGCCCGCTACCACCGCTACCCGAACTGTGACAATTTGATCTCCCAACTACAATGCCTACCAATGGAAGGGGGCAATTTCTCAATGATATTTAACCAATTAACACCCGCCTGCCTGGTGGTATTTTGCTGTGGACGAGCGGCTCTTACAGGCACAAACACATACCTGTACATTGGCAGTGTCTCCCGGTTTCAGTGTGCATGAACGTGCCCCCACCTCCAGTCGACTCCCACCGTGATTAGACATAGTGGGATTTTTTCAGCAGGTTTCAACCAATAATTCATGGCTGAGACTTGCTGATCGGCTGTGTCCAATCACAGCTCAGAACTCTGTGTTGACAAACACACAGACCTTTGTACAGAGGGAGTAATCTATTTGTTTCTTCTCCCTGAAAAGCAGGGAGAAGGAACAAACAGATATTTAGCGAAAAACAGCCCATAACATAACACACACAGTAACACTTGTTAGAAACACACATAACTCCTTTATTGCCCTGAGACAGGGGCAGACTGACCATTTGGAAACTCGGGCACTGCCCGAGGGCCCGGGGTCAGTAGGAGACCCCATAAGATGCCCCTGGTACATTTTTTATAGGCTTTTTTGAGTTTGGGCAAGGACACAGGGGCTCCATGATCCCCTATTGCCCGGGGGCCCTATGAGTTGTCAGTCTGCCCCTGCCCTGAGATGTTAACCCCTTTTCTATCCAGTGTCATTATTACACTGACAATATATTATCTGTATTAGTGGCAATGGTGATGTCACTGTCAGTTAGTTTATCTGCCAGCTAGCATCAGTTAGCGTCAGATTGCCTTCCACAATATTACAGTCCCACTATAACTCACTGATCACCATCATTACTAGTATAAAAAAAACCAATTATAATATATATACTATAGTTTATAGATGCTATAACCTTCATACAAACCAATCAATATGCACTTATTGGGATTTATTTTCACCAAAGACATGTAGAAAATAAATTTTGGCACTTTTTATTGATGTACTTTACTGTTCCGCTCAATTCATACAGTTTATGACGCATTTTACTGATTTGATCGATTTCTAGATTTTTATTTGCTGACAGTTTTGTCACTTTTATGTGTTGCACTTTATTATACCGCATTACTGTAGTTCTTTTTGTTGCATTTTTAGCGCTGCACTTTTCTATAAATATAAATATTTATTTTTTTCATTTTCCAAAAAAGTGACTTAAAATTACAAATTCAAAAATTTCCATGCCTCTTACTAATTACCTCATACTGTCTACTTTCTGAAAATGGGTCGTTTGGGGAGAATTTGTACATTTTAAGGGCCTCAAGAAATTAGATCGGGCATCAGGCCATCAGTATATTAGAATTGATCAATTTTCAAGTATATATCCCATAGTTTGTTTTTTTTATTCCATAACTTTTATTAGGATCAAAAAGACAAAACAAATCAAAAATACAACATGGAGGAAATAACAAAAGGATCGCAATGATCAAGTTAGATAGAAAGACACAATGTTTTATGGATATTTGTCCGAAATTCACAATCAATCAATAACAAGATGGAAGAATGGGGACTGCAGGGGATTACCTCCTGAATAAAATAGATGAAAGGCTATTCCTAGTTGCGGTTTTGGGTAAGAGGCTCTCGCAGGGGCGGACTCACAACTCACGGGGCCCCCTGGGCAATAGGGGATCATGAGGCCCCTGTGTCCTTGCCCAAACTCAAAAAAGCCTATGAAAAAGAAAAGGTACCAGGGGCATCTCATGGGGCTTCCTACTGACCCGGGCCCTCGGGCAGTACCCGAGTTTCCAAATGGTCAGTCTGCCCCTGGACTCTCGTGAGGGCAAGGATCTCTAACTGATCTAGGAGCAGTATACCCTGGAATCGATAGAAGGTCAATGAGAGATGAAGCGTGACAAAGAACCAGGTAAATCTACATAGGAGGGGATCAGGATCTATAGCAGCCTTATATCAAGGCAAGGAGTATGTGTCTTGTTTACCAGAATGATATGTGTGCCTATTAGGATCATCCGAAAAAAGTCAAGAGAGTGTGAATGGAAAAGTGCAAATGATAGTGTAACTTTGTGGGGAAGGAAAAGAAATAGGAAGATAGCAGAAAGAGGGAGAGGTGGGAAGAGTCGCAGGCAGGAGGTGACTAAGAAGGGGGTAGGGGCAGAAAGAAGGGGCAAAGAAGCAGAAAAAAAAGGGGGGGCAGAGCGTAGGGACACATAGTTTGTTAATACACACTTATTGTGATTTTTTTTGCCAAAGACATGTAGCAGAATACATTTTTACATACATTTATGAAGAAATTAGATTTTTACATTTTTTACTGGATGTTTTATACTGTAACAGAGAATTTTGGATTTTTTAACAATTTTCAGTCTTTTTTCATTTATGTAATAAAGAATAAAAAAACCAGTGGTGATCAAATACCATCAAAAGAAAGGTTTTTTTTTTGTGTGAAAAAAAGTATATACATTTAATTTGGGTGCAGTGTTGCATGACCGCGCAATTTCCACTTAAAGTAGCGCTTTAACTATAGTAATCTTGAATAGTAAAAAATAGTCTGGTCGTGAAGGAGGTAAAACCTTTCAGAGCTTAACCCCTTAATGCCAGCGCCTACTGGCCCTTTAAGAGTTTCAGAAGCCGGGATGTCATTGTGGCGGTCACATGATCGGGAAAGGTCCTGATCGAAAGAGGAGACCGGGACCTTTCCATGAGTACCGGACATGTGTGCTGGTAGCGCGCTCTCAGCACATATGGTTTTTTTAATAGAAAGCAAATGTGCGGCCGCTCGGTGTCTAGGCCCGGATGCTGGGAGGCTTCACATTTGTGTGCAGCCGGTGTGAAGAGGTTAAGTAATTAACATTTCAGCAGTTTAATGTTCCTGCTCTTTTTCCATGAAATGTAGGCAGAATCATTTTTAGCAGGGCTTCCCTGAGACCTCAAAATTATTTCAAGGGTCCAACTACGGTAAAAAAAAGTTTGAGAAAGTTTGTTTTACTTTAATACTCTTGCCATCCAGTTAGAAAGGAGGTATTCCTTACCTGCCTTGTAGTCAGAAAGAGAATCCAACGGTAAGAAGAAATAGTTGGGAACCAAGCGAGCCTCACTGAAGCTAAAAAAATATAGACAATGGCTTTGTTTTTTTAGAAAATAAAAACTCCTCTTTGATTGGACATAAAGTCATCACTCAATCACTGCTGATTTCATAGACGGGTATTTTGTTTACTTTTAATCATCACCATTCAGAGAATATCATGCATTAAATAAAACTAATATAACAAAACAGATATCAGCTAAATAATTGTAGAAGACATTATGTGTGATGGTCCAAGCATCAGTTGTATTAATACTGCCCATAATTCTGAAAATAATAATGCTCACTGAGCTACAGGACTTTTATACATTTTTTGTGTCTTCATCATTAATGGATACATATCCTTTGAGTCCAATTATTATACTAAGATTTTATAATTTGAATACATTTGTAAATATTTGGGATTTTAAGATTAGTTCATATTTTTATATTTCAATGGTTTTTATTAATTTTAATCAGTATAAAACAGAGGCAACAAAACACGCCCACACAGGGGCTATCAATTGCACTGATAAAAAAAAACATAACAGAGAAACAGCGCTCTAACTCCAACAAGGCAGAAGGTACGCCCACGCAGGGGCTATCAATGGCACATAAGTTACAACAACATTAATGAAACTCTGACTATAACAACTAAAGACAGCTGTCCACTGTCACCCAAAAACTAACAGAAAAAGGGAGAAAAAAAAGCAAAAAAAAAAAGCAGCAGGGGTCCAAGAGCGCCACCACTGAACGCCAATGCCAAATGCCATTACATCCCCATACTAGCCAGAGGGAGCGTGGGAAAGGCATATTGCAACCACGGTTCCCACATTTTCGAAAATTTACGTTGGGAGTCGTTGCATATACTCGACATCTGTTCGTTGAGCATCATAGTGGTCATACGATCCCGCACCCCCTGAAGAGGGACAAACGGACTCTTCCAGGCCTGAGCAATTGTTCTAGTGGCCGATAAAAACAAATAGGACGCCAACTTCTGCTGATGAGCCAAGAGGCCCGGTATAGGGCAATGAAGCAAGCATACCGAGCATCCCGGCATATAGAGAGATGAAACAAAGTGAAAAGGAGGCCAAACACACAAGACCAAAAACGAACCAGTCTTGGGCATGACCACCAGATATGCAAGACATTGCCACGATGGCCACAACCCCGAAAACATCGATCACTACAGGCAGGGTTAGCCTTGGCCAAACGAGCTGGAACCCAATACCAACGAAACAATACCTTAAAGCCTGCCTTCAGCGTGGACGTATTAAATGAGCATTTAGCTATGAGTGACCAGGCCTTATTCCAGTCCTCCAGATCCACAGCCACTCCCAGGTCACGCTCCTACTGAACAACATATGAAAGAGAAGTATGCGACGAGCGTCTGTTCAAAGCTGCATAAAGAAGGGAGATAAGGCCTAGGGCGCCCGGACGCTGCTGGCAAAGCTGTTCAAAGGCAGATTTCTGGTATGGGAAAGCAGAAGTGCCCCGCAGCGAGAGCAGCCAGTGCCGCAATCAAAGGTATCGAAAAAATTCCGCCAGGGGAACATCTCGGGACTCCCGAAGAGAATCCCAGGTGGGGAAGGACCAAAAAACCAAAAAGTGTCGCACCTGTGAAAAACTATTAGCCACCCACCAAGAGAACGCCCTTGGGTGATCCAAACCCGGTGGGAAAAGAGGATTATTAACAATTGGGAGCAAAGGCAGAAAGGGTGACATCAGTCCACTGGAGTAACGTACCGAGTCCCAGACTTGTAAGCCATGGAGCAACATTGGGCTCAGCGCCATAGGGCACAGGGCAGGGGGAAGCCATAGAAGTGTTGACGGTGCGTTAGGGGCACAATTAGGTAGTTCCAGCAAGACCCAGAGAGGGACGTCAGAGGAAACGTGCAACATAGACAAGTTCATATTTTTAACATTTGGATATACCCCTGATTACCTGTGTAGTATTACCCACTTAGGAGTTGCTAAAGATTTGGCCCCCCTATAGTCCTGTATGGACAAGCAACACGCATTTTCCACACAGCCTTGCAGTAACCAGTCCTTGACCTTGTTTTTTTGGGGGGGATTTATTAAGGGGTAAATATCTTGGATTGGGTAAGGGTGTATAGGATGCCGAAAGAAACTGCAACTGAGGACAACATCCTGGAACTATATACAAGTCCTTTCAGACAAGAATCCTCTTCTGGGAGAGCTAGCCAGCCTCTTCTGGTGTACCACCCCGGATCCTGGATAATCCTCTTCTATCCAGCTGTCTGAATAAAGCCCTGGAAAGGGGATCCAGTGCATGTCACTTCAGTGTGAAATAGTCCCGGGTAAGAAAGCTAATCCAGTTTCCCACAAGAGGGCCTCTTTCACCTTAACTGGCCTAGGGGGTGTAGATCTTCTCACTCCTCTAGTCCTCTGCCTATGAGCTGATGGGTCGTGGCTGCTTCCAGGCCTTCTGCTGGGCCACTCCTTCCCTGCTGCACAGGTGGTCCTCACTCTGGAGGCCGGTGAGGTTCTGAGTTTTCCTCCCTTTCCAGCACTACTGCCTAGAGATGAGCCCCTTCCCAACTGGGCCCCCTCCGAGGCTCCTACACATCAGCCTTCTTTCTCCATCTTCCACCCAAACTCTCCTGCTGCTGAGCAGGTTCTCCAACATTTAAGGGCTGTCCTGGACTCATTCCAAACCTTCTGCTTGGGGATTGGCCAGGGTCCCTTAAGTGTGCATGCCAGCCCCTCCTCACTCCCGCTCACTGCTTCTAGAATATGCTCCAAGATTCTAGAGTAGTGGGAGGTATCAGGGAACTGACCTACAGAGCCTCTCAGCTCTGACCCTACTAACTATTACACCCAGGCTGCTACTCATCCCTTCTAACTAATAATTGAACTCTAGCTCTGGCTATCTAGAGGGGCACTACACCTGTAACACTCAAAAATATATTTTCTAATATAAAAATCTTTGGTTGGATCAGGGCAAAAAATACTAAATGGCAGGATATTCAAAGCACAAGCCTCCAATGGGTATAAACTTTCAATTTTGGAGTTTTAATTTCTTTTATGTTTTTTTTTATTTTATTATATTATTATATATAGTATACTGTATATATATTTTAAATGTTGATATGGCCTTTTTAAGTTTGGGGTGCTCAAAGCTAAACATTCACTTCTTACTGACCTTCTTGGATCTGCCTTTTGTTGTCATACCACTGCCTTATTAGAAAGGAAAAAAATATACAGTATCTGCAAGAACAGCACACCTCCAACATCCCCATAGATAAGACATAAGTTAGGCATATTATCTTTAGATAAAACTGTCCTGCTGCTGGCCAATCTTATGCTGCTGTATTCTCTACAGTATCTTAGTTCTCAAACCCCAGCCTGTGTTATCTGATTCGTAAATTTGGGCCTAACTTTGCTCATTATCCTTTCCTCTCATTACAATTATTTGGATGCCCCAACTATTACACATTTTACAAAATTCCTTCTGCTGGATTTCCTTTAAAATGTTTAAAAAACATGTTGTTGTGATCTTATATGCAAGCAGAAGCAATCCAGAATTAGATTTGTAGACTTTACAAAGACCAAGGAACATCAGTGGCCTTGCTGTCCCCAATCCTGGGTTATATTTATAATATCCAAAATCAAGCATATTGATAGATGGGAGCAAGGAGGCATTCACCCCCAATCTTATATTATATTTAAATATCTGTTTGTTGGTGACCATCCATTGTACTCCATGGAGACGAGGTCTCAAAGGACTGTGGGACCATTCACAATGTGCAGCGGTGCTTGCACATGCACAGTAGGTACCCTGCTGTGAAGCTGCAAGCTGTCACAGCCGGGTGCCCACAGTTAAGATGACGGGACAGAAGATGGCAGCTGAACCCGGCTAAGGTGAGCACACCACTGG
The DNA here is from genome assembly GCF_062004578.1 of Staurois parvus. Classification (NCBI taxonomy): domain Eukaryota; kingdom Metazoa; phylum Chordata; class Amphibia; order Anura; family Ranidae; genus Staurois; species Staurois parvus. Next base: position 1,649,854 of record NW_028318266.1, read on the forward strand.
ATTGTGGGACAGTTGACCATCCATTGTACTCCATGGAGACAAAGGCCAGTTTCAAATCCTACTCATACATTCTCGCAGTAAGATTCTTTTGGAAAGGTTTTAGAAGGCAAACGCATATTTGGAAGAGGCTCTTAAACTGCAAGATTTTCACACTTAGTTGAAAGTGGTGTACTATAAAGCGGAGCTTCACCTAAAAGGGGAAGTTCCACTTTAAGAACTCATCCTCCAGTCTCCATGAAGAATTGGCACCTTTGGGAAGCAGGGGGGAGTGTGGGTACCCGATTTTGTCAGGTACTCGCTCCCACTTCTGCTCCCACTGTCTATACAATTGGAAGTGAAAGTTCTCCTCTCTCTCCCTGCAGTCTTCTGGGACACGTGACAGGTCTCAAAGGACTGTGGGACCATTCACAATGTGCGGCGGTGCTTGCGCATGCACAGTAGGTACCCTGCTGTAAAGCGGCAAGCTGTCACAGCCGGGTGCCCACAGTTTAGATGATGGGACAGAAGATGGCAGCTGAACCCAGCTAAGGTGAGCACACCACTGGATTGTGGGACAGGTGACCATCCATTGTACTCCATGGAGACAAAGGCCAATTTCAAATCCTACTCATATATTCTCGCAATAAGATTATTTTGGAAAGGTTTTGGAAGGCAAACGCATATTTGGAAGAGGCTCTTAAACTGCAAGGTTTTCACACTTAGTTGAAAGTGGTGTACTTAAAGCGGAGCTTCACCTAAAAGGGGAAGTTACACTTTAAGAACTCATCCTCCACTCCCCATGAAGAATTGGCACCTTTGGGGAGCAGGGGGGAGTGTGGGTATCCGATTTTGTCAGGTACTCGCTCCCACTTCTGCTCCCACTGTCTATACATTTGGAAGCGGAAGTTCTCCTCTCCATCCCTACAGTCTTCTGGGACACGTGACAGGTCCCAGAGGACCGTGGGACCTGTCACAATGTGCAGTGGTGCTTGCGCATGGGCAGCAGGTACCCTGCTGTGAAGTTGTAAGCTGTCACAGCCGGGTGCCCACAGTTAAGATGACAAGACAGAAGATGACAGCTGAACCCGGTTAGGGTGAGCACACCTCTGGATTGTGGGACAGATAGGATGGAACTTCCCATCCTATTAGCTCCTAGTGGTATGTAAATTCTCTGTACAAGCATCCCCTAGATTAAACAGTGCCAGTCTGTATCTGAATGGGCCCGATACGATCTTTATTAAAACACATCCATCCAGATACAGTTTCAGGTCGGTAATGGCTTGTAAGATATACATGAGCCTACACACGGAGTTCGCACTGCTTGGCGCCTTGCGGTACGAAGTCCATGTGGTACTATGCTGCTGATATGTGGATACAGGCCCGCGGCCTACCGCCGGCGGCATTCACATAGAATGCCGTGGTGGTATACACGCCGGTCTATAAGCGCAGATCTGCCATCTCATCCGTTACCGAGCTGAGTACTGTAATACATACATTGTAAATGCGCATGGCCCAATTGCAGCCTTCAGAGCTTTAATTAAGCCACACGAGAGACATATGAATAACACTCATATATGACATATTTAAAGTTCAACCAAAAATACAAAATTTCCATGACACAGTCCATACCAGTCTATGTGTTTCACGGTCATTCAAGATTTTTTTTTTAGCGGGGGGAGTAGGAGGGATTTAAAAAAAGTCCACTATCCATTTAAGACTTTGAATACCTTTTGTTTCATGGCATCTGAAATACATTTAATTGATGCAAACCAAAAGTCCACTTAAAAAAAAAAAATGAAGAAAGAAAGGAAAAATACGGTGGGATATAAGGAATCTCCAGATGCCGTGATTTGGCCCAATGTAATCTGAATTTTAAATTTAGTTTCTCATTTCTATGTGCTAGTAAAACCTTTGAGTGTTTTTTTTTTTTAATAGGAGGTTTATTGCAGTATTCAAATTCTAACCAGATTTAAAATCCCACCAGAATCACAATTATGTAATCAAAGTCTGATGAATTAAAACTGTTTGTATCCCAGTCTCTCAGCGGGGATATGCAATCATCAATGTTAAGGTTCCAGGATGGAATAAAGGCTCAAAGGGCTTTGTTTATTATTATGGAATGATATATAAAATAAAGCAAATGAAACTCAGAGATCAGCCATGCGCACATTTATATGTAATCCAGATCATTTTTTTTCACCGTGGTCCACTGACATGAGTTCTCTCCTGTTCTGTTTTATGCCCCTTGTTCCGGATTTGCTTTTAAAGACAATTCATACAGGAATGTTTTCTTGTGCAAACATTTCAATATTTCCTCTGACTCTACGTTTGGCCTGTTCTGTTAAATTGATTTTGTTTATAGTGCAGCATCCATGGAGAAGAAGCTTAAAAGAAGAGGACCACCAGTCTATAGAATGGCAAGAAAAGTCATAAGGAATGAGGCTGAGAATATAACAGGCATGCTGATGTTCTAAAACTCAAGGTAATCATGGTCTTTACGGTTTTTGTTCACTGCAGTGAGAATTGATGATTGTCCAGCAACATCTCAGAACATTGTTCATTTATGCTGATGGTATCGAATGTGAACCATAAGAGTTTATATAATCCTAAAATCTATTTTTGGTATGTTTGACATCAAGTTTTGTTAAATACAGTTTTTTGAAGCAAATCATTTATGGGGAATCTGTTGAAAAGTTTTTTTTCAACCTGGAAATCTGGCCAGTTAAAGCACGTTTAGTTTCAGGCTGACAGCACTAAGCCCTTACCTTCCCATTAGCAGCAGTGTTGTAAACATTCCAAGTGCTGTTTTTCAGTTGGTCGAAGATCTGCCTAACTGGCCTGCACAAGCTATGTGCAGACCTGATAAGCAGCCCATTGACCAACTGAAGGAGCGTGCATGCTATGTGCAGACCTAATAGCAATGGCGTTTACTATGCAAAGAGTTGATAGCATGCACACATCATCAGCTGGTCATTGGGCCGCCCATCAAGTCCTCACATTGTATGCAAATTCTCTTAGTTGGTCATTGGGCTGTGTATCGGTCTGCACATAGCATGCACACACCATCAATTGGTCATTAGGTTGCCTGCACATAGCATACACACTCCTTCAGTTGGTCATTGCGCTACCTATCAGTTTGCATACAGCATGTGCACTCCTTCAATTGGTCATCGGGTTGCCCATCAGTTTGCATATAATATGCACATGCCTTCAATTGGTCATTGGGCTGCCTATCAGTTTGCACATAATATTCACACACCTTCAATTGGTAATTGGGCTGCCTATTAGGTCTGCACATAGCATGCACACGCCTTCAAATTGGTCACTGGGTTGCCTATCAGTTTGCACATAGCATGCACACGCCTTAAATCGGTCATTGGGCTGCCTATCAGTTTGCACATAATATTCACACGTCTTCAATTGGTCATTTGGCTGCCTATCAGTTTGCACATAATATTCACACGCCTTCAATTGGTCATTGGGCTGCCTATTAGGCCTGCACATAGCATGTACACTCCTTCAATTGGTCATTGGGCTGCCTATCAGGTCTGCACATAGCATGTACACTCCTTCAATTGGTCATTGGGCTGCCTATCAGGTCTGCACACAGCATGTACACTCCTTCAATTGGTCATTGGGCTGCCTATCAGGTCTGCACATAGCATGCACATGCCTTCAATTGGTCATTGGGCTGCCTATCAGGTCTGCACATAGAATGCACACACCATCAACTGGTCATTGGGCTGCCTATCAGTTCACACATAATATGCACACGCCTTCAATTGGTCATTGGGCTGCCTATCAGTTTGCACATAGAATGCACACACCGTCAACTAGTCATTGGGCTGCCTATCAGGTCTGCACATATCATGCACAGTCTGTCATTTGGTCATTGGTCTGCCTATCAGTTCACACATAATATGCACATGCCTTCAATTAGTCATTGGGCTGCCTATCAGGTCTGCACATAGAATGCACACACCATCAATTGGTCATTGGGCTGCCTATCAGTTTGCACATAGCATGCACACTCCTTCAATTGGTCATTGGGCCGCCTATCAGGTCTGCACATAGCATGAACAGCCCATCAATTGGTCATTGGGCTGCCTATTAGGTCTGCACATAGTATGCACACGCCTTCAGTTGGTCACTGGGCTGCCTATCAGTTTGCACATAGCATGCACACACCTTTAATTGGTCATTGGGCTGCCTATCAGGTCTGCTTATAGTGTGCACATTCCTTCAATTGGTCATTGGGCTGCCTATCAGTTTGCACATAGCATGCATCCTCCTAAAGATAAAGATCAATGATGTCAATGGGAACTTGTCAGCGGGAAGATATCTGTAAAAATAATTGTGAAATAGTAAAGTCTCCCCATTAAAGATGACCTATGTTCTAACAAGGAATCAGACCATTGTAATATGCATGTACGTTGTATTATAATTGGAGTTATTGGTTTTTTTTTGCAGCAAATAATGTATATGCTTGTACTGTATATACACAGTAAAGTCTCTGGCAAAATAGATAGATTTTACTACATGTAATGGGGTGTGAAAGGAATTGACTCTCGTTCCTCTCTAGCTACTGACCCCCGTCAGTCCCTGGCATCGATCAGTGTTTACCCCTCAGATCTGGAGTTCACCCGAGACACAGGAATTGCAGACAGACACAAGGTGGTATCTCAGAATGAACTAAATTTATTCTTCCGTGTTTAAACTTATATATGAAACTTAAAACAATGCATAGAAATATAAGAACCAATCAATTGACAGGTATGCATTAACCAATCAAAATATTACATACGTCAGTCATGCCCAATCATTTGGCATTCATGTAAATTTTATTAAGTGCGTCAAGCACGAACTTTTGTTCGGTATAGAAAGTAGACAATTTCCCTATTTAACATTGGCTATACTTATTAATAATCTTGCAACAGGATATATCCAACCGCAGGCTTTCAGTCTTGTGCTAGCTAAAGGAAAAAGGGGAAGTTACACCTGAAGAAAAAAGAGGAACTTTAACTCCTGACAAGAATACAGTTTGAGACAAAAAAGCAATCCTTTTAAAATACTTACCTAAGTCTTAAGATGGATACTGATTCTAAGATGGAGGAGCTTTGGCTCAGAGAGACAAGATGGCGGGACATCAAACTTAAGGGCTAATCCCTTCAGGGTGGAGTTACTACATGTAATGGGGTGGATTTACTACATGTAATGGGGTGGAGTTACTTCATGTAATGGGGTGGAGTTACTACATGTAATGGGGTGGAGTTACTTCATGTAATGGGGTGGAGTTACTTCATGTAATGGGGTGGATTTACTACACGTAATGGGGTGGATTTACTACATGTAATGGTGTTGATTTACTACATGTAATGGGGTGGAGTTACCAAAGGCACATAGACTGAACACTTTGCAAGTGAAGTTGCTCCAGACCTTAGTAAATGAGGGGGAGCTCTGAAGGCTTCCATCATCCAATCACGTGCAAGCAAAAATGCTGTTTATTTTCTTTGCATGTGATTGGGTATTCTTTGTAAGTGAAGCTTTATCTCATTTACTAAGTTCTGGACCAACTTGCAAAGTGCAGTCTATTTTTGCCTTACAGTGGAGTTCTACCCAAAAATGGAAGCTCCGCTTGTTTGCCTCTGCCCCCCCCACCCCACTGCCATATTTGGCACCTTTTGAGGGGGAAGGGAGAGCGGATACCTGGTTTTGACAAGTACCCTCTCTCACTTCCGAATCAGTTTGCCGTGGCAAAGTGAGCCGGAAGTTTGGCCCCCTTCCTTCCCCCTGCAGTCTCCTGGGAACCTTCACAGGTCCTAAAAGACTGCCGGACCAATCAGAATCCACAGCATGATTCGCTGATGCACAGTGGGCACCTGGCTGTGCAGCCGCAAGCTGTCACAGCCTGGTTCCCACATTTGAGATGCTGGCGTCGGGTGGATAAGAGGGAGAGAAGAGACGGTGTAGGTGAGCACGTCTCTGGACCAGGGGCGGACTGACAACTCATGGGGCCCCCGGGCAATAGGGGATCATGGGGCCCCTGTGTCCTTGCCCAAACTCAAAAAAGCCTATAAAAAGGTACCAGGGGCATCTCATGGGGCCCCCTACTGACCCTGGGCCCTCGGGCAGTGCCCGAGTTTCCAAATGGTCAGTCCGCCCCTGCTCTGGACCCTGGGACAGGTAAGTGTGTGTTCATTAAAAGTCAGCAGCTATAGTTTTTGCAGCTGTTGACTTTTAATAAACACAAAACCGTCTGGAACTCCGATTTGGGGTAGAACTATAGGCAACACCTTTTTTTTTCCGTTTTGGATAGACTAAGGGAGGGTTATAACTCCTGTAAGGACAAATAGAAGGTGAATCTCCCTTACGCAGACAACAATTGAAACCTGACAAGGGTTCTAACCCACCTCCATTCTATCCAAAACTACAAAAACGTTTTTCCTTTAGTTACAGTTAAAGGAAATCAACCCCAATGATTTCCATATTTAGGTTTCTATGCATTACTGTTGAGAGAACTGGTCCAAAAAGGCAGAGGCTACTAAAATTGCCTGGATCACTACCGAATTACTGCATGCATTTAATTATTTATTTCCTTCTGTGAACTGTTTGACTTTAACCCCTTTTTATGCGGTATTTACCAAGCATTTGGCGTGCAAAACAGCATCATGAATTGACAATTTCAGGATCGCATGCGTTATTTAGAGAAAATGTGTCCAGATACCTAAATACAGCATGTGAACTGCTTTAGTGAATGGAGCCCTCAATGTCTTATTGAAGACAATGGCAATGCGAAGAAAGCTTCAAAAATTGTGTATTACAGAGCAGCAAAATGAGGCAGAATTGTTCAAATTGGCTTAGCTTCTGATCAGGGGCGGACTGACAACTCATGGGGCCCCCGGGGAATCAGGGATCACGGGGCCCCTGTGTCCTTGCCCACGCTCAAAGCACACCCAAAAAAGCCTATAAAAAGGTACCAGGGGCATTTCATGGGGCCCCCTACTGACCCCGGGCCCTCAGGCAGTGCCCGAGAGCTCAAATGGTCAGTCCGCCCCTGCTCCTGGTGGCCCTGCCTTATGAGATGATAGAGCCAAAAACAACCTGAGCCACTTTCCCCCAAAAATTCTACAAAGAGTAAGATAGAAGTGTAGGACCTGGTCAGTCATGCTAAAGATATCCAGGCAAGTGCAGATGTTAGACAAAAATGACCTTTGTTCTGCCCTAGGTCCCTTCTCCCAGAAGCATTTTGGGAGTCTAAACTACCAAAAATAACACTAGAACTCAGATTTTGTGAAATTTGAACATATGAATGTATGAAATGTGGTCTGAATCCAATATCTTCAGAATTTATCATGTTTTTATGGTAACGTGTCTTTAAAATAATTTAGATAATCCATTCCTCAGGTTTTTCACTTCTGAAGTCATACTATTACAAGATGAATTCTGACTGGTTGCTATGAGCTTCTGTACTTCAGAATTACCCAATAGGAGGGGGAACTTTTTGTTGAAAAAGACCTAGAATTATGAAATATTTCTTACAGGAGGAATATTATTCTTTGTCTCAACAGTCATAGCCAGGGGCGGACTGACAACTCATGGGGCCCCCGGGCAATAGGGGATCATGGGGCCCCTGTGTCCTTGCCCAAACTCAAAAAAGCCTATGAAAAAGGTACCAGGGAAATCTCATGGGGCCCCCTACTGACCCCGGGCCCTCGGGCAGTGCCCGAGTTTCCAGATGGTCAGTCCGCCCCTGGTCATAGCTCATAATCCCCACAGAGTTACTGCCCTTTGTATCACTTGAAATTGTAATCTCTCATGAGCAGGGCCCTGCTAGCCCTGTATTGTAACTAAACACAAAACACACAAACCCTCCCGATAATCTATTTAATTGTAATATCAATGTGAATTACTGTATTTTATAGTAAATATATATATATATCTATATATATATATATAGATATATAGATATATTTTTTTTGTCTTTGTTATGTTATGTATTGCAATTGACTATTATGAAATTTTTTGAATTTATTTATTTATGCATTTAAAGTTGTTGTAAAGGCTTAAGGTTTTTTACCCTCATGCATTCTATGTATGAAGATAGAAAAACCCTTCTCTGTACATCAGCCCCCCTAGCCCCCCAATACTCACCTAAGCTACTCACCTAAGCCCCCTCTCGATCCAGCGATGGGCACTGGAGTCTTCGCTTTCCCGGGACTCCCTTCTTCTCCTTGGCCGAGACATCAGCGGGAGTCAATGGCAATGACTGTCAATCACAGCCAGTGAGCCAATGAGAAGGAAGAGGGGGCAGGGCCGAGCTGTGGCTCCATGTGCGAATGGACACATGGAGCAGAGGGTGCCCCCATTGCAAGCTGCTTGCTGTGGGGGCACCCGACAGGAGATAGGCGCCAGGACAGCCTGCGGGGCATCCAAGAAGAGGAGGATCTGGGCTGCTCTGTGCAAAACCAATACACACAGCAGGTAAGTATAGACATGTTTGTTATTTTTTCCTTAAAAAAAATAAGACTTTAGAATCACTTTAATTATGCTGGCGTCATTTTGAGTCATAGACTGGTCATGCATATAGTACATACATGTACAAATATTTGTATTTATGTGTATTTTCTGTATTTGTGATAGTTCCCTCTTCTTTTACATCAGTTGTTGGTGGATGGTTGTCTCAGTTCATCAGGGTCACTGAATGTTTCCGCTGCGTCCTTTCCTTTTGGGAGCCTGAAGTTGATGCACTTCCAGTTTGCAGTGTGTCTGGGATTGTGTTCCAGCGGCCACCAGCCATGATTGTAATACCTTCAAGCCATTTTTGATACAGAGCACACCTCATATGAGATACTTTATTAATTATTCATCAACTTTTTGCTTACAACTGTGTGTAAGTAGGGGGCCTGCTTTGATTATGGATGCATACTTTATTGATCCTACCCACTACTGATGGCTATGCGGATATGACGTGGTTCATTGTATATCATTCAGGTGAAATTTGATCTTTGACATGGTTTGTGTCTCTGACACTGCCCTTTCTGTTTGGCGTTCTTGAAGACAGTAGAGATAGTGTGTATGTGTGAGTATTTGTATATATATATATAATTGGAGCAGGTAACTCCTGTTGTGTTGCAAATCTTATGTAGCTTGATGAAGAGCAGTTTTATGCTTGAAGCTTCTCAGTGGCACTAGTTTTCCTATGAAGATACTTGGAGATCTCGTTCTCATTTGCTTTTGGATCTAATTTGTGTATATATATATATATATATATATATACGCTGCTCAAAAAAATGAAGAGAACACTTTGCAAACCCATCAGATCTCAATGGGGAAAAATCTCCTGCTGGATATCTATACTGCTATGGACGGGGTAATGTGTTAGGAACGTAAAGATGCCCCATCGTTTGATGTAAACGAAAATTATCAACCTACAGAGAACTGAATTCAAAGACACAACAAAAATCAAAGTGAAAAAATTATGCAGCAGGCTAGTCCATTTTGCAGAAATTTAATCACAGCAACTCAGAATGGTCCTCGGTAGTTTGTATAGCCCCTCATGTGCTTGTATACATGCCTGACAAAGTCGTGGGAGGCTCCTAATGAGACAATGGATGGTGTCCTGGGGTATTTCCTCCCAGATTTGGATCAGGGCATCACTAGGCTCCTGGACAGTCTGAGGGGCAACTTGGTGAAGCCAGATGAACCAAAACATGATATCCCAGAGGTGTTTTATTGAATTTAGGTCAGGCGAGTGTGAGGGCCATTTAATGGTGTCAACTCCTTCATCCTCCAGGAACTGACTGCATACTCTTGCCACATGAGGCTGGGCATTGTCGGGCACCAGGAGGAACCCAGGACCCACTGCACCAGCGTAGGGTCTGACAATGGGTCCAAGGATTTCATCCCGATACATAATGGCAGAAGTTGGACTGCCTGTGCAACCTCTGTAGGGTCCAGGTATGGCCTCATGCTATCAGTAGAGACACTGAACCTAGCCAAATGCAAAACGAGTGAAAAACAATGAGAAAAAATGAGTAGGGAAAAAAATGTCAGTGGCCTCCACCTGTAAAGCCATTCCTGTTTTGGGGGTCATCTCATTGTTGCCCATCTAGTTCACCTATTGTTAATTGCATTAACACCAAAACAGCTGAAACTGATTAACAACCCCCTCTGCTACTTACCTGACTGACCAAATCAATATCCCAGGAGTTGACTTGATGCTATACTCTGATTAAAAAGTATTCCTTTAATTTTTCTTGAGCATTGTGTGTCTGTATGTATATATATATATATATATATATATATATATATATACTGTGACTTGGATGCGCTGGCTAGCCCTGGCTCCGAAGAGAGGGGTGCATCCCAAAACACATCAGCTTGCCAGCATAGCAAGTTTGTTATTAGGTTACGCAATTGCTATACTGCGTGGAGTCTCATGGTTTTTAATGCTTCTTTATTTTTTCACTTTTGTGAGTACCCGTTACCATTTATGCTTTTATGTACTCTAGTGATGCACTATAATATAATTATACTAAAAACAATGATCAGCCTTGTCTATGCTCTCATTTTCTCAGTTGTCAAAAGTTGTGAAAGCTGGATACTACAGAAACAGGATAGAAAGAAGATCGACTCATTTGAGCTTTGTGCTGGAGAAGGATTATATGTGTGCCGTGGACATCCCATAGAACTAATAGATTGATTTTGGACGGGATCAAACTGGCTTTGTCACCAGAAGCCCATATGATGAAGTTGCAACTCTCCTATTTTGGTCACACTATCTGAAGGCAGAAATCACTGGAGAAGGAAATAATGTTTGGGAAGATGGAAGGAACCAGGTGAAGAGGTAGACCAACTACTAGGTAATTGGACACATTGACTACAGCTGTGGGGCTGACAATGAAGGATCTCACAAAACTAGAACAAAACTGACTTCTTTTTGGAGCTCTTATTCATCAAGCCACTAGGACTCGGACTTGAGTTGATGGCTCTAAATAAGTGTAATGCACTAGGTGTTTGCACCCTCCTGTTTGTTCGTTTTGCAGCTCTATTATAACTGTACTGTCTCTGTTTATATTGTAAAACGCTGCACAAACCGTTGGCACCATAAAAGTCGTGGAAAATTCTAATATTATTATTATTATTATTAGTAATAATAATAATAACAACAACAACAATATTAATATTAATATATTATTATTCACATATTTTTTACTGTAATAGATGATATAGTATAGTAACTAAATAGTCAAAGGTGGTGGTTTTTTCTAATTCTGGTGGTCTATTCATGCTTTATTCATGTTATATGTGAAAAAAAATACTTAATTGCCAAAATGATCTAATACTACTGTACACTTTATGTTGAAAACCTAACAAGACAAGCTTTGTACACCTTACCACATTTTCCATCATTTCAGACACAAAAATAACCATGAATAATGAAAATGTGACAACAGCAACTGAATTTTTTTTTCTTGGGTTCCCTGGACTTGGTGGGTTCAGATTTCTTCTCTTCATTCTTATATCTTCTGCATATACAATGACGATTCTCCTCGATATCATGATCATTGTACTAGTGTCTACGAGACAATGTTTTCAATCCCCCATGTACTTGTTCCTGAAGAACTTCTTATTTTCAGAAATGTGTTTTGTGAATGTTACTATCCCCAACATGTTACGTATCATATGGATGGATGGAGCCAATGTATCTATCACTGGATGCATCGCTCAGAGCTACTTGTTTGTGTCTTCAGGTACTACTGAATGTTATTTTCTGACTGCAATGTCCTACGACCGATACTTGGCCATATGTAATCCTTTACACTATAACAGAATAATGGACCACACCCTTCAATATTTCCTGGTTATCTTTTGCTGGATGTTAGGTTTCCTTTTGTCATTGATCCCACTGAGTCTCCTCGTAATGCTCAAGTTCTGTGGTCGGAACGTCATTGACCATTATTTCTGTGATCTTGCTCCTTTTGTGACTATCGCTTGTTCAGATACTTCTGCCCTGGAAATAGATATTTTTGTTCTAACCATCCCAATGGTTGCTGTTCCATTTGTTCTAATCATTGTAAGTTATGTGAGTATTTGTGTAGTTATACTTAGGATGCCGTCTATAGGTAACAGAACAAAAGCCTTCTCTACCTGTAGTACTCACCTCATGGTGGTGGGTATGTTTTATGGAGCGGTTTTAATCAATTATTTTACTCCAATTAGAGGAAACTCAGTAACTATCAACAAAATTATATCGGTTATGTTTACTGTAGTGACGCCATTGTTCAATCCAATCGTCTACAGCCTGAGGAACCAGGATATGCATGCTGTCATATGCAGTTACATACAAAGGAAGAAAAGATTGTGACATATAGACATATCAAACGTTGAGAAGTGCAGCTCAGTGAAATTTTAGGTTCTAGCAATGTATTTGCAATATGAACACCCTTGTTTACAATACATGCATTCCAATGGCTTACCATTTTCAAGTCAGTTGACAGACTTGTTTGTTGATCTGAAATTCCAAGAGGAGCATAGTGAATAGGTGAAGTGTTTTGTTGTGTACATCCCATATATTGTACTGTTGTAACTATGCTTAATTTAAAAGAATCTGTAGTCAGGCATTTGTCCCCCAGGCCAGTCCCAATAGGATATGCTGGGCTGGTGGTCCTAAGTGAAGATACTTTACCACTCAGTGGGATCCTCATAAATTGGCACATGGTGGGTAATATATAGCTACCTTAATCAAACCTGTGATTGCAGCATTTGACAGAGGGAAGTATTCCAGCATTAACATTCTTTGCAGACTTTAAAATAGCAAAGGAAGCCAGTGCTAGAAGACATAACAAGAATGTGAAATTGAATCTGGATTTCCCTGTGCCACTATATTAAGCATCTCAATGGATTCACTGTTAGTGGTCTCTCTATAGTGCTTGTGGTATGCTCTACCTTTAACCTGTATGCTCCTTGCATCCATTGGGGCTGTCCATGGCATAGTAGGAGATTTATACAGTCAGGTCCATAAATATTGGGACATCAACACAATTCTAACATTTTTGGCTCTATACACCACCACAATGGATTTGAAATGAAACGAACAAGATGTGCTTTAACTGCAGACTGTCAGCTTTAATTTGAGGGTTTTTACATCCAAACCAGGTGAACGGTGTAGGAATTACAACAGTTTGCATATGTGACTCCCACTTGTTAAGGGACCAAAAGTAATGGGACAGAATAATAATCATAAATCAAACTTTCACTTTTTAATACTTGGTTGCAAATCCTTTGCAGTCAATTACAGCCTGAAGTCTGGAACGCATAGACAGCACCAGACGCTGGGTTTCATCCCTGGTGATGGTCTGCCAGGCCTCTACTGCAACTGTCTTCAGTTCCTGCTTGTTCTTGGGGCATTTTCCCTTCAGTTTTGTCTTCAGCAAGTGAAATGCATGCTCAATCGGATTCAGGTCAGGTGATTGACTTGGCCATTGCATAACATTCCACTTCTTTCACTTAAAAAACTCTTTGGTTGCTTTTGCAGTCTGCTTTGGGTCATTGTCCATCTGCACTGTGAAGCGTCCAATGAGTTGTGAAGCATTTGGCTGAATATGAGCAGATAATATTCCCCGAAACACTTCAGAATTCATCCTGCTGCTTTTGTCAGCAGTCACATCATCAATAAGTACAAGAGAACCAGTTCCATTGGCAGCCATACATGCCCACGCCATGACACTACCACCACCATGCTTCACTGATGAGGTGGTATGCTTAGGATCATGAGCAGTTCCTTTCCTTCTCCATACTCTTCTCTTCCCATCACTCTGGTACAAGTTGATCTCGGTCTCATCTGTCCATAGGATGTTGTTCCAGAACTGTGAAGGCTTTTTCGATGTCGTTTAGCAAACTCTAATCTGGCCTTCCTGTTTTTGAGGCTCACCAATGGTTTTCATCTTGTGGTGAACCCTCTGTATTCACTCTGGTGAAGTCTTCTCTTGATTGTTGACTTTGACACACATACACCTACCTCCTGGAGAGTGTTCTTGATCTGGCCAACTGTTGTGAAGGGTGTTTTTTTTACCAGGGAAAGAATTCTTTGGTCATCCACCACAGTTGTTTTTTCGTGGTCTTCCGTGTCTTTTGGTGTTGCTGAGCTCACCGGTGCATTCCTTCTTTTTTAGAATGTTCCAAACAGTTGTTTTGGCCACGCCTAATGTTTTTGCTATCTCTCTGATGGGTTTGTTTTGTCTTTTCAGCCTAATGATGGCTTGCTTTACTGATAGTGACAGCTCTTTGGATCTGGTTGACAGCAACAGATTCCAAATGCAAATAGCACACTTGAAATGAACTCTGGACCTTTTATCTGCTCATTGTAATTGGGATAATGAGGGAATAACACACACCTGGCCATGGAACAGCTGAGAAGCCAATTGTCCAATTACTTTTGGTCCCTTAACAAGTGGGAGGCACATATGCAAACTGTTGTAATTCCTGCACCGTTCACCTGATTTGGATGTAAATACTCTCAAATTAAAGCTGACAGTCTGCAGTTAAAGCACATCTTGTTCATTTCATTTCAAATCCATTGTGGTGGTGTATAGAGCCAAAAATGTTAGAATTGTGTCGATGTCCCAGTATTTATGGACCTGACTGTATATGGGCTTATGGGCATTGGTTGTCTCCCGGACACAATTGATTGAAGTTATCCACCGTATGGTTGGCCCTTCCGGTGATTAAGCTAATTGTGCTTAGTCTGTCCCCCTTTATCCGTGGATCTACTATGGACTGATTCTATTTCCTGCAGGCTGTGATATTTGCTCTCACATTCAGTCATTGTCTGGCTATGGATTATCTACATGCAATCCATACTTTTTTGAACAGCAGAACATTTTAGGACTGTATCCTACAGAGACTCACCTACACTAGCCTTACAGCGTATTTGGCGGCTCCTTTGGGCAAGACTATTAGTCATGAGAACGATCTAGCGTTGTCATCCCTACGGGTGGGCAGTTTTGACACTGTCTGCTATGTGACATTTGTCATACCGGAATGTCCCTTTCCCAGACTGATGGCTCATGCCACACATGAGTTTAGATCTAGTGCATGACTGGCAGTGTGTTTGAGTGTCCTCGGCCCAGGTTTTAGTTACTCAAGGTATAACCTTATCAGACCTTGTTTTGATGGTGATTTGGAGGTACCCCACTTTAAATTACATGGTGAGTCGGTGACCCATTGAAAGTGACTGTATGTTGGGATCCCCCAAATGGATATATACAGTATACCTTAGTTCAACCTTTTGTTTTATTCTATAATTAGTTACTAGAAGACATAAAAACATCTGATCTGGTGTGCCATGATACACCCTGTATGATTTCAGAACACCCTCCTTTCACCATGCCCATCAATCAATGGTGCACCATTACACGCTAGTGTCATACACTTTCTTTTTCTTAACCTACCAGCATGTCTTTGGAGTGTGGAAGGAAAGCCACACAGGCACAGTGTGCAGACTCCAAGCAGGTATTGTCATGGTTTGGATTTGAACCTAGTGCTGCTAGGTGGATGTGCTAACCACTTATCCACTGTGCTGCCCAATTATGCACTTTTTTATCTCTTAGAAACAAGTCAAAGGTTTTCAGTCCTATGCACACTGGGATACTTAAAGAATAGTTTCACATGTTACATGTTCCACCCTTTTTAGGAAGAGGTAGAGGGGGAACATAAAGAGGGGACCATGGGAGGAGCCCAGAAATGTTGGAGCCTTCAGACCTTAACAGAGATAAAGGAATCAAAGTCAGATGAGTATCTAAAATGAGACCGTACCGTCCACATAAGTTTGAAAGTGTCAGAGTTTTTTTCATCCCATGCAATCATCCGCTCCATGTACTTGTCCACCGCACAATGGAGGACAGGGATGGCATGAAAGGTGTACAATAATTTTGGTACAATGTCCATATTAATGATGCTCATACGACCAAACCAAAAATGTGTGGTTTGTCATAGGATTTAAGACAGGTGTGAACCAGCTGGAGAAGCAGCATATAGTTAAATTCCGTCATAGTGGACAATAGCGAAGGAATTTTAATGCAAAGATATTTGCTAGCATTCTGTTGTCATTAAAAAGCAAAGTTACTGCGAAGGTGAGATACAGAGATGAAGAGATATTCAAGGTCTCTGTCTTATCATAGTTTACTTTAAAGTTACTCATCACACCAAACTCCTCAAATGTGCGTATTAGGCATAGAATATAGACCAGGGGGTTGGTAATGTATAGCAGAAGGTCGTCTGCATACAGGGAGAGTTTGTATTGATTGTGACCTACTGTAATGCCTTGTATATCAGGGTGCTGATGTATAGCAATGGCAAGGTGTTCCATGGTGAGGATTTATAATAACGAGAAAGGAGGACACCCCCTAACAAGTTCAGTTGCTGATCCAGATAGGGTCCAAAAGAAGGCCAGTGGAACAGATTCTCGCCGAGGGGCACGTTTATAATGCTAGGATTTTAGCCAATAGCTTAGGACCAACCCCAGTCTGTTGAAGTGTTTGATGAAAGAAGGACCGGTTAACATGTTCATACACCATTTTGACATCCACCGAGATTAGACAGGCCAGGATATGACATTTTTGGGCATGCTCCATTTGGGTAATTGTTTTAAGGATACTGGGCACAAGTCACTAAGCGGTATCTTACCGTATCCAAGTAAGTGGTAGAATACCGCATAGCATTTAAAAAAAAAAACATTTGAATTCACTAAAAAACCCTACTATAATATCACTGGAGTTATTTTATCAAGTCTAGCGGTATTTTAGTAGTGAAAACTATGGGTTAATGTTTCAGCTGTCAGCGGGGTTCCTCACTGACAGCTGAATGTAAAAGAAAGAATTGCTAGGAATTAATAATCTAAAAAATGGTGTGGGGTTCACCCTCCATCCATACCAAGCCCTTTGGGTCAGGTATGGATTTTGAGGGGAACCCCCATGCTAAAATGTAAAAAAAATGGCGTGTGGGTCCCCCATCCATCCATACCAGACCCTTATCTGAGTATGCAGCCCAGAAGGTCAGCAACGGGGGGACGCGCAAACGCCCCCCTTCCTGAACCATACCAGGCCACATGCCCTCAACATGGGGGTGCTTTGGGGCAGGGGCAGCTCCCCCTCCAAAGCACCTTTCTCCCCATGTTGATGGGGACAATGGCCTGTTCCCCACAACCCTGGCCAGTGGCTGTGGGGGTCTGAGGGCCGGGAGCTTACTGGAATCTGAAATCTCCCTTTAGCAAGGGGGCCCCAAGATCCCAGCCCCCCATGTGAATGAGTATGCGGTACATGGTAGTGTAGCGTGAAAAATTATAGGAAACAGTCTTTGACAAGTCCTTTATTAAAAGAAGAAAAATAGAAGAATGTCTCCCTAAGTTGATCCAATGTCAATCGTGATGGCCGCCGCCATCCGAAAAAAAAAGACTAAGCTCTCGACGCTGGCTCCCACCGTCTGACTACTCCGCTGGTTTGACAGTTCTTAAATATGTATGAGATGGGGCCACTGGGTAGCATCACACATGTGACCCTGCCCCTTGTGGCATTACCACCTATTTCTTCTGTACTGAAATGTATTGTAATTGTATTGTCTCCCTTATATTGTAAAGCGCTGCGCAAACTGTTGGCGCTATATAAATTCTGTATAATAATAATAATAATTATCAACCGGGGCATGCTGGGTCAATGATGTCACACAGGGGCGTGGTCACATACGTGATGTCACCGGGTGGCCCCCACCCCTTACATATTTAAGAACTGTCAAACCAGCAGACCCCCACAACCACAGCCCAGGATTGTGGGGAAGAGGCCCTTATCCCCATCAACATGGAAACAAGGTGCTTTGGGGGGGCACCCTCCCTGTTGAGGGTATGTGGCCTGGTATGGTTCAGGAGGGGGTGTTTGCTCATCTAGCGTCAGCCAAAGAGAGCAAGCATGGTAATGGGAGACTGACTCCTCTTATGGGATGTTTACAATGTGGAGATACGGTTTGAGAGATCCACAATCTGGGCGAGACGTTCTCTCTTAAGCCTTGATCCATGCTTAAAACACCCCGAACCACACATTATAGTGCCTCCCACTGAATAGGAGCAGAGGTATCGTTCTGATGATCATTGATAAAATTGGCTATGGTTTTTTTGATTTCACTGGAACACAAGTCATCCTGAAGAAGTAAGTCATTTAACTGCCATGTCCATTCCTGCTTCGAGAGGTCAGGTAAAGAGAGGGACAAATACACTGGTGCATGATCTGACCATAGTATGTTACCAATACTACTTTGTGGGTGGAAGGTCAGGGCAAGAAAAAGTCAATTTGTGAGTAGGAATTGTGAGCGGCTGAGCAGTATTAGTAATGTCTATCCACAGGATGGGAGACTCTCCATAGATCCATCAAATTGTGTTGCAGGAGGAATTTTTTCTCTACTGATTGGTGAATATTAGATAGAACTTCTACCCAGAGAGGTATCGATAGAGGGGTTCAGTAAGCCATTAAAATCCCTCACCAGAAGAACAACCCTTTCAGCTAATTCTAGCAGATTATGTATAGTGGGGCAAAAAAGTATTTAGTCAGCCACCAATTGTGCAAGTTCTCCCACTTAAAAAGATGAGAGAGGACTGTAATTGGCATCATAGGTAGACCTCAACTATGAGAGACAAAATGTGAAAAGAAAAATCCAGACAATCACATTGGCTGATTTGGAAAGAATTTATTTGCCAAATATGGTGGAAAATAAGTATTTGGTGAATATCAAAAGTTCATCTCAATACTTTGTTATATACCCTTTGTTGGCAATGACAGAGGTCAGACGTTTCCTGTAAGTCTTCACAAGGTTGGCACACACTGTTGCTGGTATGTTGGCCCATTCCTCCATGCAGATCTCTTCTAGAGCAGTGATGTTTTGGGGCTGTCGCTGGGCAACACGGACTTTCAACTCCCTCCAAAGGTTTTCTATGGGGTTGAGATCTGGAGACTGGCTAGGCCACTCCAGGACCTTGAAATGCTTCTTACGAAGCCACTCCTTCGTTGCCCGGGCGGTATGTTTGGGATCATTGTCATGTTGGAAGTCCCAGCCACGTTTCATCTTCAATGCCCTCGCTGATGGAAGGAGGTTTGCACTCAAAATCTCACGATACATGGCCCCATTCATTCTGTCCTGTACATGGATCAGTCGTCCTGGTCCCTTTGTGGAGAAACAGCCCCAAAGCATGATGTTGCCACCCCCATGCTTCACAGTAGGTATGGTGTTCTTTGGATGCAACTCAGCATTCTCTCTCCTCCAAACACGACGAGTTGTGTTTCTACCAAACAGTTCTATTTTGGTTTCATCTGACCATATGACATTCTCCCAATCCTCTTCTGGATCATCCAAATGCTCTCTAGCAAACTTCAGACGGGCCCGGACATGTACTGGCTTAAGCAGGGGGACACGTCTGGCACTGCAGGATCTGAGTCCCTGGCGGCATAGTGTGTTACTGATGGTAGCCTTTGTTACGTTGGTCCCAGCTCTCTGCAGGTCATTCACTAGGTCCCCCCATGTGGTCCTGGGATTTTTGCTCACCGTTCTTGTGATCATTTTGACCCCACGGGGTGAGATCTTGCGTGGAGCCCCAGATCAAGGGAGATTATCAGTGGTCTTGTATGTCTTCCATTTTCTAATTATTGCTCCCACAGTGGATTTGTTCACACCAAGCTGCTTGCCTATTGCAGATTCAGTCTTCCCAGCCTGGTGTAGGTCTACAATTTTGTTTCTGGTGTCCTTCGACAGCTCTTTGGTCTTCACCATAGTGGAGTTTGGAGTGTGACTGTTTGAGGTTGTGGACAGGTGTCTTTTATACTGATAACAAGTTCAAACAGGTGCCATTGATACAGGTAATGAGTGCAGGGCAGAGGAGCCTCTTAAAGAAGAAGGTACAGGTCTGTGAGAGCCAGAAATCTTGCTTGTTTGTAGGTGACCAAATACTTGTTTTCCACCATAATTTGCAAATAAATTCTTTCCAAATCAGCCAATGTGATTGTCTGGATTTTTTTTCTCATTTTGTCTCTCATAGTTGAGGTGTACCTATGATGCCAATTACAGGCCTCTCTCATCTTTGTAAGTGGGAGAACTTGCACAATTGGTGGCTGACTCAATACTTTTTTGCCCCACTGTAGGTATCAGATTATATGGACGATTTGGTCCTGATTAGGGATATACGCATATTTGCCCGGAATAATCAGTTTCACAAATAAGTACCTACCCTCAGGGTCATTGCAAATGTCCGATAGGGTGTATGGGATGGACTGGTGAATAGCAATGAATACCCCATGAGATTTTCAATGAGCATAGGTACCATGATGTGAAGTACTATAATTTTTTTATTAAATGTAAGTAGTTGAAATCCACTGAAAAACCTGAAGTAGTACAAGCAATAAACTGACAGAAGTCTAAAGACAGGTTTCAGTTTGCAAAACTGAGAAATAGAAAGTCAGATGAAAAGACTTTAGATTGGGACTTTGTTTGTGGTACATGTAATATGAACTGTTACAATAACAATATACGACGGGCGTTCAAGTCAAACTGAGACTTTTGATTTTATATAATAAAATAACAAATTTCAAGGAATAAAAACTGCATTTATTTTTCAACATACTCCCCTGCTGCATTTACACACTTATTTCAACATTTAACTAATGCCTGGAAAGCTTTGGCATAAAAAAATTTATCAGTACACTTGAGCCTTCCTAGGACAGTCTGCTTCACTTCCTCATCATTGAGTTCACCGTTCCCACAAAGATTTGTCTCTTGTACAATTTCACAACAGGTTATATGATTATCCAGGATCAGGCATTCCATGTAGAGATGAGCGAATCGAACTTGGCGAAGTGGAATTCGTTTCGAATATTAGGAAAAATTCGATTCGCACCGAATCCGAAAATTAGCAAACTTCGGATGCACGAATCGAATTTTTCCCGATCGGCCGATTTTCATCCCTTCTACAGCCGGCAAAAGGTGTCCCTGCAGAGAGCTCCGCTATTTCTGACAGTTCTCTGACAGTTCCTTCACATTTACAGCGGTTGAAACATTGTATCTATTTGTTTCCATTTAGGATACAGATGTTTTTATTCAGAAACAAATAGATACAATGTTTCAACCGCTGTAAATGTGAAGGAACTGTCAGAGAACTGTCAGAAATAGCGGAGCTCTCTGCAGATACACTTTTTGCTGTACTGGAATTCTTCTTCTTCTTCTTCTTCTTCTCAAATGAGTGAAGTGTGCGGTGATTCTAAGATCGACGGCACTCATCTGCATGTCATACTGACTGACAGTATTATTTCTCTTCCCCAGCAGACTCCAAGGGCATTTCAATTAAAGGTACAGTGTTCTGCACTAATATAAAGGCTCTCTGAAGCCTAGAAACCCTTTTAATAAGTTAAATTCGCAGCGAATAAATTCGCATCGAATCAAATTTCTTCCGCAAATTCGGCGAATCAGCCGAATCGAATTTTTGAATAATTCGCTCATCTCTAATTCCATGCACTGAATGTTCACAGGAGTGACTACTGTGGGCTGCGAACCACCACGTCCAGGATCATCACTGATGTACGTACGTCCATCTTTGAAATGTTTACATCATTCAAATGTCTTACTGCGGCTGATCTTCTCATCACCGTACTGCGCTTGAAGTCTTCTGTAGATATTTGCAGGCTTTATGCCTTCGTTCATAAGAAACTCCATCACCAAACGCTGTCCATGCACGCACTAACCCTGTTGTTTGCCATCTTGATTACCGGTCCCTGGACTGGCCCACAACATATGTGCCATCTATCAGTGATAGGACACACTGGCCACTTACTACTGCATGTAGTACCGTCATGCTAGCATCCCTTTTTATACCTGGAAGATTAAAAGTCCTGGTTTGACTTGAACACCTCTCATATTTACAAAAAGGAACTAAGGAGCCTCTTGTTGGATGAGGGATGCCATTTTACACCCTATGGTTCTTGCTGTATACACATGGAGCTGCATCCTTCTACAGGCAATGTGTTTAACCCTCTATAAAAAAGGAAAAAAGTGAGCGCTGATCCTAAAAAGCAGCTAAGCACTCTAAGTAACCAATAAATACTTATACAGAATAATATGAATAAAAGTGCAGCGCTAATAAATCTAAAATTGTCCACTGTAAGTCCAGTTCATATAAATGTGCCAGGTGACAGATGAAAATCCACAATGGTGATCCGTGAGGAAGTAGCAGAAATGCGCACTCACCAGAAGGCGGATATATTTAAGCAGTATATATCAAAAGCTCATGGATCCTCGGTCAAGAAGAGATAGATCTGGTCACTGTGGGTTGGCCTTTCCTTTCTTCAAGGGTGCAGAGCAAAATTCTTCCTCCTCTCAGGTGGGTGCTTGAATTCCTAATAAGGACTCTGCAAAGAGGTACTCCTCCCTCATATGGTGGCTGTGTGTTCAGGATGGAGACCAACAATCAGAGGACCATCTGGAAGCAGATCTAAAATGGCTGAGAGGAGGAAAGTGTTCCCATCCTGAACACACGGCTACCATATGAGGGAGGAGTACCTCTTTGCAGAGTCCTTATTAGGAATTCAAGCACCCACCTGAGAGGAGGAAGAATTTTGCTCTGCACCCTTGAAGAAAGGAAAGGCCAACCCACAGTGACCAGATCTATCTCTTCTTGACCGAGGATCCATGAGCTTTTGATATATACTGCTTATATATATCCGCCTTCTGGTGAGTGCGCATTTCTGCTACTTCCTCACGGATCACCATTGTGGATTTTCATCTGTCACCTGGTCCATTTATATGAACTGGACTTACAGTGGACAATTTTAGATTTATTAACGCTGCACTTTTATTCATATTAATGTGTTTAACCCACTGACTTGATGATGATATGAGCTGACAGAGAGTATAATGCCAAATATTCTCTCTGGATATTGGTTCTAAGATCTATTTATACATACAAATACTATGTCATTAATGTGAGACAACACTCTGATACATTGAGACCTGAAGTTGAGATATGGAAATTCACATGGAAACAGCAGATAGGGGGAGATTTACTAAAACTGGAGCGTGCAAAATCTGGTTCTCCAGGTTTTATTGTCTGTGCCTAATTGAAGAAGCTGAAATTAGAAGCCGATTGGCTACCATACACAGCTGCACCAGATTCTGAATGCTCCAGGTTTAGTAAACCTTCCCCATACTTTGGTCCTGAGGAAGCAAACCACTTGCACAGAACAGGTAGACCTTTGTGTTGTAGCAAATCTATACACCAGGTTCAATAATGCAGTTATTTATTATACAAAGTATGAATAGTCTAATGTAAACTGCCTGATACAGTAACTTGATTTGAACAAAATTCAATTCATTTTTTTTTAATAAATACATTTTTAATGAATGTGTTTAGTAAAATGATTCATTTTTTTGTAAATCTGTTGTAACATTTTAACAGGTAATATTGTATGCAGCAGAAACAAAGTTTGAATCTAAAATATTTTCTTCTGTCCTAACCTAATGGGATGCCAGTGCAGTAATAATAATTGGTTGGGTCCCACTCCATTACCTTGGTAAATCTGAAAAAGTAGAAAGCCAGTCAGTAAGTACGGTTTCCTTTACCATCTAGGCACACTTGAACACTGCCTGGAACAGATCAAGAAGAACAAAAGCTACAGAAGAATCAGAAATCATTTTTTTGAGAATCAAATGTTTCTGTTATAAACAAGCACAGCGTAGGAGTGGTCACCTTTATTATTATTATTTATTTCAGGTACTTATATAGTGCTGTCAATTTATGCAGCACTTTACACATATATATTGTACATTCACATCAGTCCCTAACCCTCAAGGAGGGTACAATCTAAGGTCCCTAACTAACATTCATACATATATTAGGGCCAATTTAGACAGGAGCCAATTAACCTATCAGCATATCTTGGGAGGAAACCAGAGTACCTGGAGAAAACCCACAAAGGCAGAACATGCAAACTCCAGGCAGGTGATGCCGTGGCTAGGATTTGAACCAACGACCCTAGTACTGCCAGGCGGAAGTGCTAACCATTTAGCCACTGTGCTGTGTCCAGAGTTGAAATGTTTCTCTTACAGTTGTGAAGAGAAGATTCTTATCTGCATTTATAACAGGCCCAGCCTTTGCCAAAATAGAAAAATGAAAACAAATGCCTTGACCATGGACCACTACTAGTGTACTACTGAAGGTCTTACCTAAAATTTTCAATCTTCAGGTCATCACTCAGGGTTTTTGTACACAGTTGAGTAAGTGAGAGGATAGTTCCTCAGGGTGTGACACTGATTTTCAAACCTGGAGGAGAAAAAAATAATGCTCTGGGGCACTTTCTGGATCCAAAGTCAGTAGTTTGTAGTGACTACCAACCAGGATCAAAGGCCAGCCACAGCATTCTCTATCTTTTGGTACATGTGTGGTTAGTCAGGGGTTTATCCCATCATGATATAATAACCAAAACATGCTCTCAGGCTACTTCATAACTACCTTAAAAGAATAAAAGAAGAAGACAGCAGAATGCACATTATAAAATGGCCAGCACCTGACCATCAAGTTAATTTAGGAAGAACTGGATAGAAAGGTGAAAACAAAGTAACCTATAAGTGCCTAAGGACATGAACAAAAGAGAAGAAAGCCAAAGGGGATATCAAGGGATATCAGTCATCCCTGTATCCCTACTTACAGCTCAAGAATGTGTCTGGGATCTCCATGGAGTTAAAGCACTCCTGAGACATGTGACATCAGCTAAAGACCCCAAACATCTTCTAAAAGCTCCTCCGCAACCCATTTTTGGCCTACTGCCCCTTGTTTCTTCTTTCTGGTCTTCTCTTTGGAAGCTATGATATGATAGTACTTCACATCATGGTACCACCGTACCTATGCTCATTGAAAATCTCATGGGGTATTCATTAATATTCACCAGTCCATCCCATACACCCTATCGGACATTTGCAATGACCCTGAGGGTTGGTACTTATTTGTGAAACTCAATTTTCAGGGCAAACTGTACACATTGGTCCATATAATCGAATACCTACCGTATTTTCCGGCGTATAAGACGACTGGGCGTATAAGACGACCCCCTACTTTTCCTGTTAAAATATAGGGTTTGAGCTATACTCGCCATATAAGACTACCAACGCACACCAAATAAAAATGAAAAAACATCAGATTTGATTTCAATATGGTATGCTATTTCAGTATGGTATTCCAATGATGGGGTGCTATTCCTCCCACTGACACCAATGATGGGGCACTATTCCTCCCACTGATACCAATGATGATGCACTACTCCTCCCACTGACACCAATGATGGGGCACTATTCCTCCCACTGACACCAATGATGGGGCACTATTCCTCCCACTGATACCAATGATGGGACACTATTCCTCCCACTGACACCAATGATGGTGCCCCATCATTAGTGTCAGTGTGTGAGGAATAGTGTCCCATCATTAGTGTCAGTGGGAGGAATACTGCCCCATCATTAGTCAGTGGGAGGAATAGTGCCCCATCATTGGTGTCAGTGGGAAGAATCGTGCCCCATCATTGGTGTCAGTGGGAGGAATAGTGTCCCATCATTAGTGTCAGTGGGAGGAATAGTGCTCCATCAATGGTGTCAGTGGGAGGAATAGCGCCCCATCATTGGTGTCAGTGGGAGGAATAGCGCCCCATCATTGGTATCAGTGGCAGGAATTGCGCCCCATCATTGGTGTCAGTGGGAGGAATAGCACCCCATCATTGGTATCAGTGGCAGGAATTGTGCCCCATCATTGGTGTCAGTGGGAGGAATAGCGCCCCATCATTGGTATCAGTGGCAGGAATTTCGCCCCATCATTGGTGTCAGTGGGAGGAATATCGCCCCATCATTGGTATCAGTGGCGGGAAAAGTGCCCCATCATTGGTATCAGTGGGGAGAATAGTGCCCCATCGTTGGTGTCAGTGGGGAGGAGGAATAGTGCCCCATTGTTGGTGTCAGTGGGGGAGGAATAGTGCCCCATCATTGGTGTCAGTGGGGGGGGAATAGTGCCCCATCGTTGGTGTCAGTGGGGAGGAGGAACAGTGCCTCATCATTGGTGTCAGTGTGGAGGAGAAATAGTGCCTCATCATTGGTGTCAGTGGGGGAAGGAATAGTGCCTCATCGTTGGTGTGAGTGGGGGAGGAATAGTGCCCCATTGTTGGTGTCAGTGGGGGAGGAACAGTGCCCCATCGTTGGTGTCAGTGGGGGAGGAATAGTGCCCCATCATTGGTGTCAGTGGGGGAGGAACAGTGCCCCATCGTTGGTGTCAGCGGGGGAGGAATAGTGCCCCATCGTTGGTGTCAGTGGGGGAGGAACAGTACCCCATCGTTGGTGTCAACGGGGGAGGAATAGTGCCCCATCGTTGGTGTCAGTGGGGGGAGGAATAGTGCCGAGTGTCACAGCATGGTGCTGCTGCACACTTACTGGCCACTCCCTCACTCGATTTTCGTGGGGCCGCTCGGCTCCGCCTCCTCGCCGGTGATTGGACGCCTGTGTGCCTTTCCAGTGCTGGCGTCCAATCACTGGTGAGGAGGCGGAGCCGAGCGGCCGTGCGACCATCGAGCGGCCGAACTGAAAGGAGCAGCCGCGCTTCCTGGACCGGATCGTTGTGGGACCAGGACCGGAGCCAGGTAAGGTACAGCAGCCCCCTGCCCACCCCTGTACTTAGTGTCCCTTCCGCCACCGCGCAGCCCCTCGAAAAAGTGCCACCCTGACACCAGCTCGCCGTATACCAGCGTATAAGACGACCCCCGACTTTTCAGAAGATTTTCATGGGGTAAAAAGTCGTCTTATATGCCGGAAAATACGGTACATAAACTGCTAGATTTTGCTGAAAGGGTTGTTCTCCTGGTGGAGGATTTTAATGGCTTACTGAACCCCTCGCTGAATAGCAGTATCAGTAGAGTGAAAAAATTCCTCCTGCAACTCAATTTGATGGCTCTATGGAGAGTCTCCCATCCTGTGGATAGACATTACTCATATTGCTCAGACGCTCACAATTCCTACTCAAAAATTGACCCTTTTCTTAGTGAGTAGTATCAGTAACATACTATGGTCAGATTATGCACCAGTGTATTTGTCCCTCTCTTTACCCGACCTCTCGAAGCAGGAATGGACATAGCGGTTAAATGACTCACTTCTTCAGGATGACTTGTGTTCCAGTGAAATCAAACAAACCATAGCCAATTTTATCAATGATCATCAGAACAACGATACCTGACTCTACCTCCCCTGCGGCACTCTCCTATGGAGGCCTCATCTGGAACCATTCACCCAGACCGAGCGGTCGTAGAGGTGGTGGGGTCGGCATGCTCTTGTCACTGCTGAGCACCTTCCTGGTCCTCCCAAACCCCCCCTCTCTATCCTTCTCCTCCTTTGAGGCCCACTGCATCCGGCTACTCTCTCCTACCCCTCTGAGGATTGCAGTAATCTATTGGCCTCCTGGACCCGTGTCCCGCTTCCTCGACGATTTCTCCGCCTGGCTACCCTTCTTCCTCTCCTCAGAGCTACCCACCATCATCCTTGGAGACTTCAACATCCCTATCAACGTCAATAACCCGGCTACATCCCAACTCCTCCACCTAACCTCTTCTTTTGCACTCACACAGTGTACACAGTCCTCCACCCACTCCGACGGGAACACCCTGGACTTTGTTTTCTCTCATCTCTGCACCCCCCACAACTTCACAAACACCCCTTTCCCTCTCTCTGACCACAACTTCATTACGTTCTCCATCTCCCTGTCCTCAAACACCTCTCCGCCCAAATGTCAAACCACAAACAGCCGTAACCTCCGCAACCTGAACCCGGCCCCTCTCCACTCTGCAGCTGACTGACTTTACGACAGTATCCTTCCACTGTCCTGCCCTGACCTGGCCACTACTGCTTATAACAACTCGCTGTCAGCCGCCCTAGACTCCTTAGCACCCCTAACCACACAAAACATTAAACCCTGGCAGAACGATCACACCAAAAATCTTAAACGATGCAGTCGTGCGCTGGGGCTATTATGGCGCAAAACCAGATCCCAACAAGCGTTCACCCTATACAAATCTGCCTTCCTCACCTACACCTCCTCCCTCCATGCTGTCAAACAAGCCTACTTTGTAACCCTCATCAATACCCTCCTCTCCTCCAGTCCTCGCCGGCTCTTCTCCACTTTTAACTCCCTACTCTCTCCTCCCCCACCTCCACCCAGTACCTCACTCACCGCCCATGAGATTGCTAACCACTTCCAAAACAAGATCGACGCAATTCGTAGGGACATCGGAAATTCTCAGACTTCCACCCCACCTAGCCTGCCTCCAATGATAACCCCCTCAACACTCCCCTCCTCTGACCTTGCAACTGCCCAGATCCCCACCTAACACCCCACACACTAAAACCCCCCCAACACTCCACTCCTTCGACCTTGCTACCACTGAAGAGGTCACTAAGGTCTTCACCGAAGCCCACCTCTCCACCTGCCCCCTTGACCCTGTCCCCACACAACTCTTAAGGTCACCCTCCTCCTCCATCCTACACTCCCTCACCCACATCTTCAATCTCTCCCTCTCTACTGGCGCATTTCCCTCCCCCCTAAAGCACGCACACATCACTCCCATTCTGAAAAAAACCTCCCTGGATCCCACCGACCTCAACAACCTTAGACCCATCTCCCTGCTGCCATTTACATCTAAATTCCTTGAGCGCTTAGTCTATAATCGCCTAAGCTTCCACCTCAATGACAAAAACCTCCTTGATGCCCTACAGTCAGGCTTCTGTCAACTACACTCCACTGAAACCGCCCTACTCAAACTTACCAACGACATGCTAACCACCAAAGCTAAAGGCCACTACTCAGTCCTCCTACTCCTCGACCCCTCCGTGGCCTTCGACACAGTTGACGACCCCCTCCTCCTTAAAGAACTATACTCCCTTGGCATCAGAGACTCCGCTCTCTCCTGGCTCTCCTCCTATCTATCCCAGTGCTCTTTCAGTGTTACCTATAACGCTGCCACCTCCCCCTCTCTGTTGGAGTCCCCCAAGGTTCTGTCCTCAGGCCCCTTCTCTTCTCCATCTACACCTCCTCCCTTGGCCAACTGATACACTCCCATGGCTTCAACTACCACCTACGCTGATGACACAAAAATCTACCTCTCTACCCCTCGCCTCACCCCTTCAGCCTCCGCCCGAATCACCTGCCTACTGAACGACATATCAGACTTGGATGTCACTCCACTTCCTCAAATTAAACCTTTCCAAAACCGAGCTCCTAGTTTTCCCCCCAGCCCGTGCCCCCACCCCATCCTCTCCATCACGAGCAATAATGCCACCATTAGTCCCACCCCACAATTCAAAGCTCTAGACTCCAATCTGTCCTTCCAGCCCCGTGTCCAATCGCTGGCAAATTCATGCAGGCTCCACCTCTGCAACATCTCCAAAATGCGTTCGTTCCTAACCCCAGACACTACTAAACAACTCATTCACTCCCTTATTATCTCACGACTCGACTACTGTAACTCCCTCCTCGCCGGCTTACCTCATCACAGACTGTCCCTGCTTCAGTCTATCCTGAACTCAGCGGCCAGACTCGTCCACCTTACCAACCGCTCCTCTTCTGCCACCCCCCTCTGTCATTCCCTCCACTGGCTCCCGATTGCCCAACGCATAAAATTCAAACTACTAACATTGACATACAAAGCTATTCATAATACTGCCCCAAACTACCTCACCGGCCTGATATCCAAATACCACCCAACACGTACTCTTTGCTCCTCACAAGACCTCCTACTCTAGCTCCCTGGTCTCCTCCTCCCATGCCCAACTCCAGGACTTCTACAGGTCTTCCCCCATCCTCTGGAACTCACTACCCCAATCCATCAGACTGTCACCTACCCTCCTCACCTTTAGGCGCACCCTGAAAACCCATCTCTTCAGGGAAGCCTACTCTGCCCTCACCTAACAGCCAATCTCCTCCACTCCTCCTACCACTCCATCCCCCACAGCCATTTCCTCCTGTACCTCTATCCCCTCCCTCCTAGATTGTAAGCTCCAAGGAGCAGGGCCCTCGAACCCCTTGTGTATTGTATTGTTACTGTATTGTCTCATGTACTGTCTCCCACTATAATGTACAGCGCTGAGCAAACTTTTTGGCGTTATATACATACTGTATAATAAGAATAATAATAATACCTCTGCTCCTATTCAGTGGGAGGCACTATAATGTGTTGTTCAGGGTGTTTTAAGCATGGATCAAGGCTTAAGAGAGAAAGTCTCGCCCAGATTGTGGATCTCTCAAACCGCATCTCTACATTGGAAAAATACCATAAGAGGAGTCAGTCTCCCATTACCAAGCTTGCTCTCTCTGGCTGACACTAGACTCCGACTTTTAGAACTACTGGACCAGAAAACTATGGATGTTAAGAACATGATGCACACAATGTTTTATATGGAGGCTAACAAATAGGGGAGGATGTTGGCTAGGGAACTACATGCTAAGAATAGCATCGCTTCTATCCTGAAACTCAAACGCCGTTATGACCAACTCACCCATTTTCCTTAAGAAATTAATGGCTCACTCCGTTCTTTTTATTACAGCCAATACAACTTGCCTTATTGTCCAATTGACTCACCTTCAGATATCCACATGTCTAGAATAGGGGTCTACATTGCTAAGACTGTCCTTCCCACGATTCCTTTAGAGACGGTACAAGATCTTTAACAGCTTTTTATAAAAGAAGAACTTACTATTGTACTCTCTTCTCTCGAGAATAATAAAAGTCCAGGCCCAGATGGATATACTGTATGGCCCACTTTTACATAACATTTTGAGACCTACTCATTCTACTCCTAACCAAAACATTCAATGTGGTTTCTTCGGACTCAAAGCTTACATCACTGTACTACCCACTGTACTATCCAGCCTGATGTGGCAGCTACCGCCCCTTTTCTCTGAAAAATATAGATAGTCATATGAATTTAAAATAATTGCTAACTGACTTTTATCTCTGATCTTGTACATCTTGATCAGGTGGGCTTTACCCCTGCCAGGGAGGCTAGGGACAATGTGCACAATTCACCAAAGCTTATCGCATGAGTTAAGTCAGTTACATGACCACATATCGCATGAGATACTGAAAATGTCAATTCACTATTGCTTATATGCGATATTTACCAAAAATAGCAAAAACACTTGGTCAATACCAAATAAAAAGACCTTAAAGTCAATTCACAAAAGGAAAGAAATAATTAAATGCATAAATAATGCATAAATAATTAAGTAGTGGTCCAGGCATGCAGTATGTACTGTATCTCTCAGAACTGTCATGGGTTGTTAAGGAATGGGAGGCCGCAGAGTCTTTAACAATCTAGGAGTCATCAGCTGTCAGTGGGATTCCCCACTGACAGCTGAATGTAAAAAAAAAAAAAATTGTCCGACAATTAAGCATTTTTAAAAAAAATGGCATGGGGTCCCCCTCTCCATCCATACCAAACCCTTATCCGAACATGCAGCCCAGTAGGTCAGGAAAGGGGAGGACGAGCAAACACCCCCCCTCCTGAACCATACCAGGCCACATGCCCTCAACATGGGGTGCCCCCCCCAAAGCACCTTGTCCCCATGTTGATGGGGATAAGGGCCTCTTCCCCACAATCCTGGGCTGTGGTTGTGGGGGTCTGCTGGCTTGACAGTTCTTAAATATGTAAGCGGTGGGGGCCACCCGGTGACATCACGTATGTGACCCCGCCCCTGTGTGACATCATTGACCCAGCATGCCCCGGTTGATGATGCCTCAAGGGGCAGGGTCACAAGTGTGATGTTACCGGATGGCCCCATCCCATACATATTTAAGAACTGTCAAACCAGCGGAGCAGTCAGACGGTGGGAGCCAGCGTCAAGAGCTTAACCTCTTTTTTTTTTGGATGGCGGCGGCCATCACGATTGACGTTAGATCTACTTAGGGAGGTATTCTTCTATTTTTCTTCTTTTAATAAAGGACTTGTCAAAGACTGTCTCCTGTATTTTCTCATGCTACACTACCATGTACCGCATACTCATTCACATGGGGGGCTGGGATCTGGGGCCCCCTTGCTAAAGGGGGCTTTCAGATTCCAATAAGCTCCCAGCCCTCAGAACCCCACAGCCACGGACCAGGGTTGTGGGGAAGAGGCCATTGTCACCATCAACATGGGGACAAAATGTTTTGGAGGGGGAGCCATCCCTGCCCCAAAGCACCCCCCCATGTTGAGGACATGTGGCCTGGTATGGTCCAGGAGGGCGGGGCGTTTGCACGTCCCCCCCTTTCCTGACCTTTCGGGCTACATACTAGGATAAGGGTCTGGTATGGATGGAGGGGGTGTCCCCACACCATTTTTTTTACATTTTGGCGTGGGGGTTCCCCTCAAAATCCATACCAGACCCAAAGGACTTGGTATGGATGGAGGGGGGACCCATGTTGTTTTTTAAATTATTTTTTTAATTCCTGGCAATTCTTTCTTTTACATTCAGCTGTTAGTGAGGAACCCCGCTGACAGCTGAAACATTAAACCATAGTTTTCACTACTAAAATATCGCATGACTTGATAAAATAACTCATGTGGTATTTTAGTAAGTTTTTTTAGTGAATTCAGATGTTTTTCTTTTTTTAAATGCTATGTTGTATCCTACCGCTTACTCGAATACGGTAAGATACCGCTTAGTGACTTGTGCCCAGTATCCTTAAAACAATTACCCAAATGGAGCATGCCCAAAAATGTCATATCCTGGCCTGTCTAATCTCGGTGGACGTCAAAATGGTGTAAGAACGTGTTAACCGGTGCTTCCTTCATCAAACACTTCAACAGACTGGGGATGGTCCTAAACTATTGGCTAAAATCAACGTATTTTATAAGTGCTCCTTGGCAAGAATCTGTTCCACTGGCCTTCTTTCGGACCCTATCTGGATCAGCATCAAAACTTATTAGGGGGTGTCCTCTTTTCTCGTTATTATAATCCTCACCATGGAACACCTTGCCATTGCTATACATCAGCACCCTGATATACAAGGCATTACAGTAGGGCACAATCAATACAAACTCTCCCTGTATGCAGACGACCTCCTGCTATACATTACCAACCCCCTGGTCTATATTCTATGCCTAATACGCACATTTGAGGAGTTTGGTGTGATGAGTAACTTTAAAGTAAACTATAAGACAGAGACCTTGAATATCTCTTTATCCCTGTATCTCACCTTCGCTGTAACTTTTCCTTTTAATGACAACAGAATGCTAGCCAATACCTCTGCATTAAAATTCCTTCACTATAGGGGCGCATGCGCGGCCGGCTCGAGGATGGACGAGCGATAGTTCCTGCTCCGTCCACCCGCCAGCATTGAAGTGGCTCACTCAGACCCCAGGGAAAACCAATAGCACACAGCAGCTCCCGGAGTATGCCCGCAGCCCACTAGACATGCCCCGCAGGAAAAAGAGCCCGGGGCAACCAGGGAAATTAACAAATTTCTTCCCGGCTGTTATGCCGGGAAACCAAGATGGCGGCCGCCATACAGACATGCGGGGAGGCAGCAACGGCCAGGAGGAGGACTACAGATCCCAGAGCGCGGATCCCAGGCTGCATCACCGGCTTTATCCAGGGGACCCTGGTGAGTTGTCACCCCCACTGTCACCCACGGCCTGCAGCCCAGCTAAATCACGGCCACGGCTAGAGAGTGACCCTGATGACACTTGCCAGGCCCTAAACCTTCCGCCTCAGCCACCACATCCCTCCTTGCCTGACATAGAAGCATTTCCAGCGTCTGACCAACCACTGACCGAAATCTGCATGAAGAACATGCTCACATTACTGCGCCAAACTCTGCATAATGATATCTCTGCGCCAATAACCTAAATTACTGCTTTGGTACAAAGAGAGGAACGCAGAATCCGCCATATTGAGACCAATATAGCAGACATCATAGAGGCACACAATGATTTGATTGATGCTCATACAGATCACGTGTCGAACATTGAACAAATTAACCTAAAATTGGCTGACATGGAGGACCGATCGCGCCGTAATAATATCAAATTCAGAGGGATCCCAGAAACAGTGTCTAACGAAGCACTGTTGCCGTATCTGCAACACTTCCTCAAGCTTTTAATCCCAACACTCTCCAAAGTAGAGGCCGCGCTCGATCGAGCACATCGACTTCCTAAGCCTTCATTCCTGTCAGCATCCATCCCTAGAGATGTGCTCGTCCGCATACATTTCTACCACATTAAAGAGAGAATTATGATGGCGGCTAGAAATCCACCTCCACTCCCACTCTCTCATGCGAATCTGCGTCTCTATGCTGATTTATCCAAGGCCACACTTTCCAACAGGAAAAAAATGATATCAATCACGAAAGCGCTCAGAAATCACGGTATGGCCTATCAATGGGGATTCCCAACAAAATTAATAGTACGACACCAAGGCAGGATCTATACTATTAAGAATTTGGAGGCTGGCTTGAACTTCCTTAAGGCATGGAGCATTTTGCCTGCAGATCCACAGAAGAACAACCCTGGTTCCGTCCAAAAGCGACCTGAAGGGCCTAGCGTCACAAGCCGCGTCTACACAAGTTTATATTTTTCCCTGGAGGCTCTCTCTGAACACTCCTATTTCTGGCAATCGGCCTATACCCAATGACTTTCATTTTCAAAATTTTTTATAGGTATGACCCTTCCGGAGGTCAAAACCTGTTTGACTCCCCTATTTTTGAAGTAGCGATCCTGGCTACATTGGTTACTTGCGTTATACGCAAGTGTTTTTTTACTGTTGTTCTTTCCCTTTCCACCTATCCCTTCCCATGGCACCACCAGCTATATATCTCTGACACTGGATTTAAGCCTCCTGACCCCGACTACTACCAAAGAACACCCCAAATATATCTATATTCCGAAAATCCGCTTATAAATGATTACCATCACATCTCTTAATGTACGAGGCCTCAACTCCCCCTTCAAGAGATCGATGTTATCCAGAGAAATACGAAAATCTCAAACAGACCTATTCTTTATACAAGAATCTCACTTCGCCATGGAAAAGACCCCTAAACTGTATCTTCACCGATTCTCTCAACAATTCATGGCAACAAATGTTAAAAAGAAGAACGGAGTTATTATCGCTGTTAATGACGCTCTCTCTTTCCAACCTACCTACACCATAATCGACCCACAAGGGAGATACCTTATCTTAATATGCCAAATTAACGAGATTACTTTTACCTTGGTGAACATATACGGTCCAAATAGCAAACAAATAAGATTTTACCGCAAACTCTAC
This sequence comes from Staurois parvus, assembly GCF_062004578.1. NCBI lineage: Eukaryota > Metazoa > Chordata > Amphibia > Anura > Ranidae > Staurois > Staurois parvus. Next base: position 1,685,183 of record NW_028318266.1, read on the forward strand.
AACCTCATCTCCCAACATAAACAAGGTAAACTCATTATTGGCGGAGACTTTAATGTTCTTAGCAATGCACTTTTAAACTCATCTTCAAACAAGAAACCCACCAATCTTGACCTCAACCGCTTCTTACATGACCATGACCTATATGACATCTGGAGATGCCAACATGGTTCGGAGAGAGATTACACCTATTTTTCACCCCCACATCTTTCGTACTCTAGAATTGACATGTTTATCACTGACAAATGGACTTTACAACACATGTCATCATCCAACATTGGTACTATAACCTGGTCTGACCATGCTCCGATCAGCATATCTTTGGACGATAGCCGACGATCGGCGATTCCACCTATTTGGAGACTCAATGATACACTTTTGAAACTCCCAGAAAACCAAAAATGTATATTAGATGCCCATCACCTCTTTTTTGAAACTAACATCACTCCAGATATCTCTATTACCACACTTTGGTTAACATATAAAGCTTATATGAGAGGTATCCTCATCCAACTAAATTGTCGCATTAAAAAACAATGGTCACAGCAAATTGACCAACTCCTAACCTCTATACACAAAAATGAAGACACTAACAAACAAAATCCAAACCTTACCACGACCGCGGCCTTAAACCGAGATAGGAATGTACTACGTACTATTCTATTACATACAGTGGGGATCGAAAGTTTGGGCACCCCAGCTAAAAATTTGTATTAATGTGCATAAAGAAGCCAAGGAAAGATGGAAAAATCTCCAAAAGGCATCAAATTACAGATCAGACATTCTTATAATATGTCAACAAAAGTTAGATTTTATTTCCATCATTTACACTTTCAAAATAACAGAAAAAAAAAAAATGGCGTTTGCAAAAGTTTGGGCACCCTGCAGAGTTAATATCTTGTACTGCCCCCTTTGGCAAGTATCACAGCTTGTAAACGCTTTTCATAGCCAGCCAGGAGTCTTTCAATTCTTGTTTTAGGTATCTTTGCCCATTCTTCCATACAAAAGTCTTCCAGTTCTTTGAGATTTCTGGGCTGTCTGTCACGCACTGCTCTTTTAAGGTCTATCCATAGATTTTCAATTATGTTGAGGTCAGAAGATTGTGAAGGCCATGGTTTGGTCGTATGAGCACCATTAATATGGACATTGTACCAAAATTATTGTACACCTTTCATGCCATCCCTGTCCTCCATTGTGAGGTGGACAAGTACATGGAGCGGATTGTGGTGGTTTATGTAAGGATATATATTATTTATAAAGGGCGTGTCCCTTTCCCTTAGATGAAATATTACAGTGCCTCCAGCCGTTAAAATGCGGCAAATATTTAGTAAACCAATAATTTGGACACCTTGATAATTTGATCACCACTTATTATTATACCTTAAATTCTTTTAGCCAATATGATTTCGTACCATACACACAAAATTTGCCTTGTAATAGATAAATATAAAAATTTATTTATGTACAAAAATTATATATATATTAACACAAAACGCAAAAGACTGGTGATAAATGAATCTTGGTACACACAATCAAAAATATATCCTACCAATGTAAGACACAATAATAAGGTTTCTAACTAATTACATCAATATCACAATTTTTAAATGATCTTATTATTTATTAAATTTATTAATAATTAATAATTTCGAATATCTCAAAGGTTATATTCTCACAAGCCGTGGCCATAGGATTGCAAGAAGCAAGCCCTTGATATATGATACTCTGGTTATTAATATTCAATAAATTATGAAATATGAAAAAAATTATAATATGGCAATAAACAATTTTTAACAGTAAAACAGGATCTCTCTACATATATCTAACTACCCAATATTGTTGTGATACACTAAGATAATTTTATGATTCCACACAACAGAGAAAATAGGTGATACAAAATCAAATAAACAATCTCACCGCACCCGGCATTCAGACTAGGCAACTCTCCCGTGGATTTAGCTGGCAGTGGAACGCCTTTAGACTGATATTATAGGGCAAGTGATAGATATTCAGTAGGGGAGAATGTAGGAAGTTATAAGGTTAGAGGTTTAGAAATTTAGTTAAAGTTTTAGGAAGTTTGAAAGGATGGAAGAGTAGTTATTCAGCAGAGATCTTCTTCAGATGTCAGGGTCTTCTTTTGATGATTTTCTTGATGAGGTTTTTTTTTTTTTTTTTGTTAAAGGTACAAGGGCTTTTATATCCACTAATCCATTGTTCTAAGATACCTTCCCACCAGGCTTCCTGATTGGCTAGTTGAGAAATGTGTGTACATAAGCTATTTCTCACCTGCCCGCCAGGTGGCGGTCATGTATCATAGAACAATTTGAGTATTTGAGATGACTCATACCTTGGGTGGAATCTTAAGGTAATTTCAGGAATCAAATATACGTCTTTTTCCAGATATAAGTGATCATACCTATAATATTCTAAATAGGGACCATGGAATATAGGTGTATATTCAGTTATTCCTTCTTGAAATACCATCCTGTTTGTTTCCTGATAAGACATGTAACTAATGCTAGTTTATAATACATCTTACTTCCCATCATCTCAATACTCAAGTTAGTGATATATATAGTTCCCATTTCTGAATATTTAGTGGTGTGTAAAATCCATAACATCTCATTTATAATATGTTTTTGTAATATATTTTTGTAATTATATACAGTCAACTTTTAGACTTAAATGTCCTGAATTTCACCTCTTTGTTTTAGAATCAACATTTTCTATGTGTAGGAAAAAACTCTCTGTTTGCCTGGCCCTTGTATTGGACTCATGGTAAACAACTGTTAATGCTTTCACCCTTGGTGAACAATAGTATATTGTAATAGTTTCAGAGGTCTGTTGGTTTATCACACTCTGCAAGTTTTGGTTAAGCTTTCAACCAGTTGAGTTCCCGTCTCATTATTGTTAAAATGTTTGAAAGTCGAAGTCCTATCTGGCTATTTGTTTGACTTTCTGTATATGCATTCTTCTCAACCTCAATATACAAATAGTCCTTGTTGACAGTCCAAACAGTCTTATTGTCTTGGAAAAGACTCACTTCCCCCATTCTCCATTTCTTAACTAGAATCCTTGAGGGTTCAACCAAGACAAAATTAACTCTTAGCATCCGGCTATACTGAGCTGTTTGTCATATAATATTATGTCTTGATAAAGTCATATTTTTGAGACATAATTCAAAAGGTCCACAACAAATCCCCCTTTTTTTTTGGGGTACAGGCACGTGTAGAGGGGTGTCTGTATCGAAAAACATGAGTGGGACTTTTGGTTAGAGTGATCGTTCGTCTTCTCCGGTGAAGTGAATGAAATAATAAAAAAATTTTTTTTTTTTTTTTTTTTTTATAAAATGGCAGCGGTAATGCTGGTTGGTCCTCAACTTGACTCGGCGTCTTTAGATGGACATTCCTGATGACGATCCTGGTCTTGTGATGAGGCCGGCCTGGCCTGGCACATCCACCTTGGGGTCCATGGGTCCTCCGCACGACAGGTCTCTTAGACGGTCTCCTATGCGGGTCTTTTCCTCTGGACTGGCCCTTGGTGGCCTGGGACATCAGGTTATCGTCTCCGGATCGATCTCTGGCATCTGGTCTTTCCCACAAGACATTATAGCTTCCTTCTAGGGTCCGGTCATTGACACCTCCGATCGCCGATCTGGTCATAGTCTGGGCCTTCCTTTCTAAATTATTAAAATGAACAGTTTAAGTATTGGATATACATAAAATTATATTACTGGATCCTGTAAGGCAAAAGATGAATGATATGTTCAAAGGAAATTTAAGAATGATCTCAATATCTCCAGATAGGAACTGGTGGGTTAGTCTTCCAACAACTGCAATTGAGACTTTGGATGGCAAGCACGTAATTGATTGATGTGCACCCATCTATCACTGATTTCACCATACCGGGTAACCTGCAATTTATATGCGACCGGAGAGATTTTATCAATGATAGAGAACGGACCTTTCCAAGATGGAAGGAATTTCCGTTCCTTGATCTGGTCTCTTGCAAAGTTGTATAGATAGACCTTGTCACCAATCTCATATTCCTTCTTGGAGGTTTTGAGATCATAGTATGTCTTAGCACTAGTTGCAGCTCTTTCCAAATTTCGCTGGGCAAAGGCAAAAGCATATTGCAGATGTTTACGTAAATCCTCTATGTACTGGTGTGTAGTGGTAGCATTGATCAAATTTTGATCTGTAGTGCGATACAATAAGTGCTGGGGCAGTACCATCCGTCTACCTGTCATCAGTTCAAAAGATGACATTTTTGTAACTGTATTCGGAGTAGCCCTCAACGCCATCAGGACCAGCGGGAGTTTGACATCCCAATCTTTGCCTGTTTCCTTAACAAATTTCTTAAGGACATTAACGATGGTCTGATTGTATCGTTCTACACCACCACTAGAGGCTGGCCGATAGGCGATATGCAATTTCCTTTTAACCCCCAAAATTTTCCACAATTTGGCCATCACTTCGCTAGTGAAGTGCGATCCTCTATCAGACTCTATCCTCTGTGGGAGACCAAAACGAGAAAATACATGATTTATTAGCAATGCAGCACATGTCTCGGAGCTATTATTTGGTGCTGGTATACATTCGACATACTTGGTGAATAAACATGTAACTGTTAACATATACCGATTTCCTCGTGAAGATTTTGTTACGGGCCCAATAAAATCCATCTGAAGGTCTGACCAAGGCATACATATCCCCCTCTTCTGGAGAGGTGCTCTGTGAGTTGGCTTGGTAGGTTGAAATTGGGGACATATTAGGCAACCTTGGCAGTACTCCTTCACATCACGTAACATATGAGGCCAGTAGGCATAATCCCGCAGGATCTCATACGTGATCTTCTCTCCACGATGACCGGAAGTGGGAGCATCATGGGCATGCTGTAGCATCAAACCTCTAAATTTAAGTGGGACGACCCATTGTTGTACGCCACCCTTTGAGGTTCGTATCAACAATCCCTGGTATAAAGAGAATTGGGATTTGGATTTCATTAAGATACGTAAATCCTCCTTCCCACTACATACTTCCTTATTTATGGGATTTTGGTTGGGATCTTCTATATGACTATAAAACAAGCCAATTATTGGGTCTTCTTTTTGGGCAGTAATTAAATCCTCACTAGGAGAATCGTGACTCCACTGTAATGCATTCGGATCACCAGCTGTTCTGGCCTGTTGCCTGGTGACAGCTTCAACCTGTACGGTACCTAAGAATTGATCAATGTCTAACAGTTCACCGGTGATTGCCCCTTCCTTGGCTAGAGAATCGGCCAGATCGTTCCCTTCTTTCTCGGCACCTAGAACCTTGGAGTGGCCTTTGGTCTTCTTGAAGTGCAGGGTGAGATCATTGGACCTTACCAGTTCATCGATGTGACAAAAGAGCTTACCATGTTTCACGGGTTTGTGATTACTCTTGTTCATGTTGTTTCGCTTCCACCTAGGGAAATACTCCACAAAACTATTCCTGACATAATTGGAATCGGTTATGATGGCACACTCTCTGATGTTGAACTCTATAGCCATCTCAACTGCTCTAAGAATTGCAGTAAGTTCAGCAACCTGACTGCTTTTTGGTCCAAGTTTGTATCCCACAGAAATTGGGGTGACACCTTGGGTCCAAACGATTCCAATACCTGCCACTAGTTGGAGCTGTTCCCCATCCTTGTGATGAAAAGCACAACCATCCACATATACACACGGCAGCTGTTTACAGTATTCTTCATCGTAAACCTTGTAGGGAGAGAACAGTTGTTCTTCCAGAAAGTCAGTGTCCGGGGCCCCCATAGCAGGCGTAGTTGCGGAACAATCATGGAGCTCGGCTAGGCCCTGGGCTACTGGACTTTCCTTGTTCTGTTTGTACCGAATTTCAAGAGACCACCCTTGCAAAGACAAAGTCCAAGCAGTGATGCGGCTATTAGACACATTTCCTCCCTTGATACGTTCACTCTTTAAATACTGTAAAGGCTGGTGTGCCGTTTCAACAATGATTCTTTCTCCCTGAATGTAACTGCGGAAATTCTGTAATGCCCACACGGTGGACAATAGAGCTTTTTCACAGTCACTGAACTTTACTTCAACCGGGGACAAAGTTTTACTGGCATAGGCAATCACCTTACTGACATCATCACGTTTCTGGTAAAGAACAGAACTCATACTTACCTGCGTAAACCCTGTCTCTAGATAGAAATTTTTACCCCCTTCGGGATATCCGAGACACGGGGCTTGTGTGAGACGTTCCTTTAATTCCTTCATGGCGTCCTCCTGTTTCTTACCCCACGACCATTCGACATCCTTCTTCAGTAGGTGAAGCAGTGGCTTGCTTATCTCGGCGTAATTATCAATAAACTTACGCGAGTAGTTTACCATACCTAGGAATGATCTCAATTCTTTAAGGTTAGTAGGGACTTTACAGTTCAGAACCGCCTCAACCTTCTTCTTTTGTGGGTTCAAACCTTCAGCAGTAACTTCATGGCCTAGGAAGTTTACCTTCGTGCGACACCACTGTGCTTTTTGTAAGGACAGTTTAACTCCTGCTGCTTTTAATTGGCCCAGGACATGCCGAAGTTCTGTAATGTGTTTGGCCATATCAGTACTTTTGATCAGGATATCGTCCACATATGCCAACGTCCCCCTTTCGAAGGCGTCTGGCATGGCCTTGTGCATGAACACAGCAAATTCATGTCCGGAATTTATGAATCCGAAAGGCATTCGTACCCAACAATATTGTCGATTCCCAAAACTGAAAGCCAGTTTGTATTGGTCTTCCTCACTCACCTTTATGGTCCAATACCCCTGTGCACAATCCAAGGCTGTGAAAACTTGGGATCCTTGGAGCTGGGCGAGACATTGGTCTATGTATGGGACAGGCCATCCTGACATGTACACACGCTTGTTTAGCTGACGGAGGTCAGCGCACAGACGCCATTGTCCATTGGGTTTTAAGATACCCAGGATCGGGTGGTTGTAGGAGCTGTGGATGGGCCGAATTATACCCCTTTCATGTAACTTCCTGATAATCTCAGCTAGAGATTCATAGGAAGCTAATGGTAACCTATACTGTCTTACAAATACTGGTGGGGCATCTGGATCTGTTTGGATCCTAGCGATGTGTAGGTCAGTAGTCCCACAATCGTAAGAATCCTTGGCAAAGATTTCTTGGAATTCAAGGAGAAGCTCTCGGAGCAATTGTCGGTCGAGATCACTGGCACACGCGTCGGCGAGGGCCACCATCTCTTCCACTAACTCCTTGAATCCAGGAAAGCTTTCCGGCTGACCTATCTCATATGCCTCTTCAAGTTTCGTGGTGAGGTCATTGGGTATGTGATGTGTGTGTGTGTTCTCCTGCCATCCAGGTTCTTTGGGGTACTCTTGTTCTTTGATTGGGTGATCAAAGACAATTGATGTCTCTTCGATTCGACAGGTGCCATCTTTAGAATCGAATGGATAAATGGACTCTATGGTGAAAATACCCTCTGGTAATGAATGGAATGTTTGTTCAATTAATTGTTCCTCCGACCAATATTCATCGGGGATGAGTCCAATCACCTGGTTAGTGACCCCAAAGGTGTAATATTCAGTCTCTACCGCTAGACCAATAAGGGTCTCTTTGGGTAAGACGATGTCCTGATTGGACAGATTATGTACGTAAATGTACATCGGGGATTGATGTGTGTTGACTAGGGGCGTGTGTGTAATGTTCAGTCCCTCCCCCTGCATTTTATAGGAGAGGCATACTAATGCATCTGACCCCTTCAGTCTATGTCCCTTTTTGACTTGGATGGGGAGTATGAAATTATTTATACCTTTAGGAATTGTAATCTTTTGGGCTACCTGGACTTCAACAGCATAAGGCATCTGTTGCTGGGATTTTAAAGCTAAGTCCAGATTTTGGTATTTTTCGGGGTCCCCCTTTAGTCGACTCCATAAACAGTCATTAATTAGGTCGACTTGCATTGCAAAGCGATGTAATATATCGTTGCCAAAATAAATTTTAGTTTGGGGATTATCCAAGACTAGGAACACATGGGTGGCTGTTTTGTTTCCTACAGTGACGTTTAAGAGACACCTAGCCATTGAATTGTGATCATCAGAGTCATCAAGGGAGTCTGAAATCCAATGACGCTGAGGTGTGGAGAAACGGATCATTTCCATTTCGGTCAGGTGTTTTATCAGCCCATGGCTTACAAAGCTGTGTTCCTGTCTCAAATCTAGTTTGGCATATTTTGACCTATTAAGACCATTTATCCGGAGGGGGATAAACAAGTCGCTGTTAACCCTTTCAATACCTGTCAAGAATTGGGTATGATCTCCCCCTTTTCTTGGTTTATCCTCCTGATGAAAAGATATCGTAAGGATGTCATCTTGGAGGGAAATATCTTTTATTTTATCTTGGGGAATTCTAAAAATGTGTTCCTCATCTCTTCTGATAGGGTTATAGTCATCAGGTTTGATAACCGTTACATCAGGAAGTTGGCTGTTCCTGAAATGGATTTCTAATGATCCAGGCCTTTCTTCCACCAGGTGGCAGTGTTGTCGGGAATGGGGAGTTTTAAGTTTCCCATATTTAATTGGGGTATTTACCTGTGACCACAGTACTTGGTTCACACAGTCAACTATCGTGTTCAGCCTTTTTAGGAAGTCCATCCCAATTATCATGTGGTGCTGGGATATGCTAGCAATGATGATGGGGTGTCTCAGTTCCTTATTACCCAGTTTCAGTTTAAGCCAGGCGGTACCCATGACTTGTAACGGGTCTCCACCTACACCAATCAATGAGCTGTCAAAGCTTTTAAGTCTCGGCTTGGTGGGCATGACATTCGCCACTTTATCAAAATGTTCCTGTGACATGATGGTTGCTTGGGATCCAGTGTCTATTAAGCCGACAATAGAAAGATCACTGGCATCCTGCACCTACACCGTGGCATAATATCTCCCATCAGATTCAGTCAGCTCACACATGAAATTAGTGTGGTTGAAGATCTGTGGGCCCTTCAATAACATATGACTAGCTCTTATCTCACCGCATGTGGTGGACACATTACCCTTATCCTCCCTGGTGGGATTCTTGGACTGTCTCAAGACAGAAGCACAACTAGAAGTTGGTGCTCCGTCTGGCTTGTCAATCCCGACGACTTCCGATGCCGCGACTATATTAGGGGCAATAGATGGACACTGAAAAACAGGAGAATCATTAATAACCAACAACTGGTCCCCCTTTGCCTGAGAACTAGCTTCTCCATTAGTAGGCGTGTCAGGGACGGGGCACACATCTCCTGTCATTTGACTCAGTGTCCTCCCCTGTTGGTTTAAGGCTTGGTTGCCTGTTAATTCTGTGACCCTTGGTTGGTCACAGGAGCTGCTCCTAAAAAAGGATTGGATGGAAATTGAGTGACAAGCCTGTTCATTTGTTCAGCCATTTTGCTGACCTGTGCCTCTATTTGTCCAATACGCTCAGAGGAGTCATTCTGTTGATTCTCCCTTTTCCTATACTTGCGCTTGTATTTTGGACGAGACTGGTAATGAGACTCAGAGTCAGAACTACTGCTCTGGTCCCGACGCCATTGTTCTCTCTGAGGTTTTGGGGTCTCCCTGTTATTAAAGGGAGCCTGGGGTACTGTATCCCCCCTTTGAGCCTGAGGGTGTTCTTGGCGTGGAGGAAATCTTTGGAAATCGGAGTTCTTATTAAAATTGGGATTCTTATTGTAATTATGGGGCCTGTTGAAATTGGGGTTCCCATAAAAATTCCCATGTTGGTTTTGGCGAGGATAATAGAACCTCCGAGGATACCATTGACTCCTTTGATTCTCATCACTGTACTGACCCTTACCATACTTTTTATTCTTCTCACTTCCACTACCGTAGTTTCCTGGCTTTTGTCTATCCTTTCTCACCCACTGGTTTTGGGGTGCAAAGTTATGGACCTCCTTCACTTGCTGGGTTTGAGGTACAAATCTAGGGGAACCATTGGTTTTACCCCCACGGACTACTTCCGCATATGATTTCTTCTCTGCCTGCAAATTTGGATTTGGAGGGGAAACGGTAGTGGCTGCTACTATCTTGGGGCTATTTTTAGGTTCTCTTTTTATCCCGCCCTCACTGGACTGTTGGATCGAGAATAAATAGTCACTCTCTCTCACCAACCAATCAAGAGAGCATCCCTTTCTGTAATCCTTTGCAAGTCCCAATTTTATGTAAGCAGGTAATGCTTCATAGAATAGTGTCTTGAATTCTGGCTGGTTAGGATTGGGATCCTTTTCAGCCAGGAAATAGGCATTTCTGAGGACAGCCAGAAATTCTGCAGGGCTTTGGTGAGGACCACACTTTAAATTGTAGGCCGCAGCCTTGGCAGAGGTTACAGTTTTATAAGGCCCAAATTCCATGTGGCACTTATGTTTAACCTCTCTCCAGGACTGATTGGAATAGGTCCTCAAGGTCTCAAAGAATTGCCGGTATTTCTCTCCAAACACCCATGGCAGCAATTCTATTTTGGTGTGGTCATCTCTAATGCCCAGAATCTCTAACGTCTGTTCATATGTTTTCATGTGTTCGGTGATCTCAAGGGACCCTTTCTTAGAAAACATAGGAACAGTGTCCTTCAGGAACTTAATGACCTTTGGGGTGTCATATCTCCTGAATGACCCCTGGGATTTCCCTTCCTGCCTATATGAAACCTCGTATTTTTCTTCAGAGCGCTCTGGAGTGTATCTTGAAAGCTTAGGAGGTGACCTATATTCTGACCCTGACTCACTATCAGATACTTCGCTGTGATGCGGGTATCTCCGCTCATCAGCCTCTGGCTTGACTGGGTTGGTCCGTCTTTGGACCCCAGAATTTATTTGGGCCGTCAACCTTATAATCTGCTCCTCCAGAGTTTTCTGCTCAGATTTTATCAAGGTAAGTTCTGACTGGTCATGCTTATCCCCTGGGTGAACTTTAATTTTGACAGGAGATAACCTCTCTGATCTGAAGTACTTCACCTCATCTTTTAAGTCCTGATACTTCTCTTGAAGTTGTTTTAATTCCTGAAAGTTTCTTTCATACAGGTCCTGAGCACTTCGAAAGTCTCCGACCAATCTATCATAATGTTTCTCGGATTCGTCTAAACGAATACCGGCATGACCAAGCTTCCCTTTCAAAGACTCAATGTCCTGATTTTTGCTTTCTAACAAGAGGCGGGCCTCTGACAACTCTTCCCTTAGAGTCATGGTCCGCTGGGCAGCTCCAGCGGTCATGAACCATAACATGGGCCAAGCTTCTAGGAGAAGTCTGTCACGGCTTCTATCACTTTCTGCTCCAGCAAATGCTATTAAAAACCCAACAACCTGGCCCTTTTGGTTGAACAGGTCCTCAAAGGTGCTCATGGCCTGCTTTTTCTCTTCATCCACAAATTCATTATTGCTATCCCCCAGACCTAATCTCTTGCGGAGATAATCTATTACTTCACATTCAACATACTTCTGCCAAGCACCGGCAGCTTTCCGGGCTGGCTTCATAGCTTCCTGCTCAATGCCTTGAGCCGCCATATTTTCCTCGTTATGCTTGGAAGAGGTGGATCCGTGATTACTGGATGCCATTTTGATATAAAATATATGTTTGACAAAGTGTACAAATATACAATCACCAGTGCGTTTTGTGTTATGGTACGATTTCTATGGCTCTCAGCAGCGCCTCCAAATTTATCCTGTGGTGGTTTATGTAAGGATATATATTATTTATAAAGGGCGTGTCCCTTTCCCTTAGATGAAATATTACAGTGCCTCCAGCCGTTAAAATGCGGCAAATATTTAGTAAACCAATAATTTGGACACCTTGATAATTTGATCACCACTTATTATTATACCTTAAATTCTTTTAGCCAATATGATTTCGTACCATACACACAAAATTTGCCTTGTAATAGATAAATATAAAAATTTATTTATGTACAAAAATTATATATATATTAACACAAAACGCAAAAGACTGGTGATAAATGAATCTTGGTACACACAATCAAAAATATATCCTACCAATGTAAGACACAATAATAAGGTTTCTAACTAATTACATCAATATCACAATTTTTAAATGATCTTATTATTTATTAAATTTATTAATAATTAATAATTTCGAATATCTCAAAGGTTATATTCTCACAAGCCGTGGCCATAGGATTGCAAGAAGCAAGCCCTTGATATATGATACTCTGGTTATTAATATTCAATAAATTATGAAATATGAAAAAAATTATAATATGGCAATAAACAATTTTTAACAGTAAAACAGGATCTCTCTACATATATCTAACTACCCAATATTGTTGTGATACACTAAGATAATTTTATGATTCCACACAACAGAGAAAATAGGTGATACAAAATCAAATAAACAATCTCACCGCACCCGGCATTCAGACTAGGCAACTCTCCCGTGGATTTAGCTGGCAGTGGAACGCCTTTAGACTGATATTATAGGGCAAGTGATAGATATTCAGTAGGGGAGAATGTAGGAAGTTATAAGGTTAGAGGTTTAGAAATTTAGTTAAAGTTTTAGGAAGTTTGAAAGGATGGAAGAGTAGTTATTCAGCAGAGATCTTCTTCAGATGTCAGGGTCTTCTTTTGATGATTTTCTTGATGAGGTTTTTTTTTTTTTTTTGTTAAAGGTACAAGGGCTTTTATATCCACTAATCCATTGTTCTAAGATACCTTCCCACCAGGCTTCCTGATTGGCTAGTTGAGAAATGTGTGTACATAAGCTATTTCTCACCTGCCCGCCAGGTGGCGGTCATGTATCATAGAACAATTTGAGTATTTGAGATGACTCATACCTTGGGTGGAATCTTAAGGTAATTTCAGGAATCAAATATACGTCTTTTTCCAGATATAAGTGATCATACCTATAATATTCTAAATAGGGACCATGGAATATAGGTGTATATTCAGTTATTCCTTCTTGAAATACCATCCTGTTTGTTTCCTGATAAGACATGTAACTAATGCTAGTTTATAATACATCTTACTTCCCATCATCTCAATACTCAAGTTAGTGATATATATAGTTCCCATTTCTGAATATTTAGTGGTGTGTAAAATCCATAACATCTCATTTATAATATGTTTTTGTAATATATTTTTGTAATTATATACAGTCAACTTTTAGACTTAAATGTCCTGAATTTCACCTCTTTGTTTTAGAATCAACATTTTCTATGTGTAGGAAAAAACTCTCTGTTTGCCTGGCCCTTGTATTGGACTCATGGTAAACAACTGTTAATGCTTTCACCCTTGGTGAACAATAGTATATTGTAATAGTTTCAGAGGTCTGTTGGTTTATCACACTCTGCAAGTTTTGGTTAAGCTTTCAACCAGTTGAGTTCCCGTCTCATTATTGTTAAAATGTTTGAAAGTCGAAGTCCTATCTGGCTATTTGTTTGACTTTCTGTATATGCATTCTTCTCAACCTCAATATACAAATAGTCCTTGTTGACAGTCCAAACAGTCTTATTGTCTTGGAAAAGACTCACTTCCCCCATTCTCCATTTCTTAACTAGAATCCTTGAGGGTTCAACCAAGACAAAATTAACTCTTAGCATCCGGCTATACTGAGCTGTTTGTCATATAATATTATGTCTTGATAAAGTCATATTTTTGAGACATAATTCAAAAGGTCCACAACAAATCCCCCTTTTTTTTGGGGTACAGGCACGTGTAGAGGGGTGTCTGTATCGAAAAACATGAGTGGGACTTTTGGTTAGAGTGATCGTTCGTCTTCTCCGGTGAAGTGAATGAAATAATAAAAAAAATTTTTTTTTTTTTTTTTTTTTTATAAAATGGCAGCGGTAATGCTGGTTGGTCCTCAACTTGACTCGGCGTCTTTAGATGGACATTCCTGATGACGATCCTGGTCTTGTGATGAGGCCGGCCTGGCCTGGCACATCCACCTTGGGGTCCATGGGTCCTCCGCACGACAGGTCTCTTAGACGGTCTCCTATGCGGGTCTTTTCCTCTGGACTGGCCCTTGGTGGCCTGGGACATCAGGTTATCGTCTCCGGATCGATCTCTGGCATCTGGTCTTTCCCACAAGACATTATAGCTTCCTTCTAGGGTCCGGTCATTGACACCTCCGATCGCCGATCTGGTCATAGTCTGGGCCTTCCTTTCTAAATTATTAAAATGAACAGTTTAAGTATTGGATATACATAAAATTATATTACTGGATCCTGTAAGGCAAAAGATGAATGATATGTTCAAAGGAAATTTAAGAATGATCTCAATATCTCCAGATAGGAACTGGTGGGTTAGTCTTCCAACAACTGCAATTGAGACTTTGGATGGCAAGCACGTAATTGATTGATGTGCACCCATCTATCACTGATTTCACCATACCGGGTAACCTGCAATTTATATGCGACCGGAGAGATTTTATCAATGATAGAGAACGGACCTTTCCAAGATGGAAGGAATTTCCGTTCCTTGATCTGGTCTCTTGCAAAGTTGTATAGATAGACCTTGTCACCAATCTCATATTCCTTCTTGGAGGTTTTGAGATCATAGTATGTCTTAGCACTAGTTGCAGCTCTTTCCAAATTTCGCTGGGCAAAGGCAAAAGCATATTGCAGATGTTTACGTAAATCCTCTATGTACTGGTGTGTAGTGGTAGCATTGATCAAATTTTGATCTGTAGTGCGATACAATAAGTGCTGGGGCAGTACCATCCGTCTACCTGTCATCAGTTCAAAAGATGACATTTTTGTAACTGTATTCGGAGTAGCCCTCAACGCCATCAGGACCAGCGGGAGTTTGACATCCCAATCTTTGCCTGTTTCCTTAACAAATTTCTTAAGGACATTAACGATGGTCTGATTGTATCGTTCTACACCACCACTAGAGGCTGGCCGATAGGCGATATGCAATTTCCTTTTAACCCCCAAAATTTTCCACAATTTGGCCATCACTTCGCTAGTGAAGTGCGATCCTCTATCAGACTCTATCCTCTGTGGGAGACCAAAACGAGAAAATACATGATTTATTAGCAATGCAGCACATGTCTCGGAGCTATTATTTGGTGCTGGTATACATTCGACATACTTGGTGAATAAACATGTAACTGTTAACATATACCGATTTCCTCGTGAAGATTTTGTTACGGGCCCAATAAAATCCATCTGAAGGTCTGACCAAGGCATACATATCCCCCTCTTCTGGAGAGGTGCTCTGTGAGTTGGCTTGGTAGGTTGAAATTGGGGACATATTAGGCAACCTTGGCAGTACTCCTTCACATCACGTAACATATGAGGCCAGTAGGCATAATCCCGCAGGATCTCATACGTGATCTTCTCTCCACGATGACCGGAAGTGGGAGCATCATGGGCATGCTGTAGCATCAAACCTCTAAATTTAAGTGGGACGACCCATTGTTGTACGCCACCCTTTGAGGTTCGTATCAACAATCCCTGGTATAAAGAGAATTGGGATTTGGATTTCATTAAGATACGTAAATCCTCCTTCCCACTACATACTTCCTTATTTATGGGATTTTGGTTGGGATCTTCTATATGACTATAAAACAAGCCAATTATTGGGTCTTCTTTTTGGGCAGTAATTAAATCCTTACTAGGAGAATCGTGACTCCACTGTAATGCATTCGGATCACCAGCTGTTCTGGCCTGTTGCCTGGTGACAGCTTCAACCTGTACGGTACCTAAGAATTGATCAATGTCTAACAGTTCACCGGTGATTGCCCCTTCCTTGGCTAGAGAATCGGCCAGATCGTTCCCTTCTTTCTCGGCACCTAGAACCTTGGAGTGGCCTTTGGTCTTCTTGAAGTGCAGGGTGAGATCATTGGACCTTACCAGTTCATCGATGTGACAAAAGAGCTTACCATGTTTCACGGGTTTGTGATTACTCTTGTTCATGTTGTTTCGCTTCCACCTAGGGAAATACTCCACAAAACTATTCCTGACATAATTGGAATCGGTTATGATGGCACACTCTCTGATGTTGAACTCTATAGCCATCTCAACTGCTCTAAGAATTGCAGTAAGTTCAGCAACCTGACTGCTTTTTGGTCCAAGTTTGTATCCCACAGAAATTGGGGTGACACCTTGGGTCCAAACGATTCCAATACCTGCCACTAGTTGGAGCTGTTCCCCATCCTTGTGATGAAAAGCACAACCATCCACATATACACACGGCAGTTGTTTACAGTATTCTTCATCGTAAACCTTGTAGGGAGAGAACAGTTGTTCTTCCAGAAAGTCAGTGTCCGGGGCCCCCATAGCAGGCGTAGTTGCGGAACAATCATGGAGCTCGGCTAGGCCCTGGGCTACTGGACTTTCCTTGTTCTGTTTGTACCGAATTTCAAGAGACCACCCTTGCAAAGACAAAGTCCAAGCAGTGATGCGGCTATTAGACACATTTCCTCCCTTGATACGTTCACTCTTTAAATACTGTAAAGGCTGGTGTGCCGTTTCAACAATGATTCTTTCTCCCTGAATGTAACTGCGGAAATTCTGTAATGCCCACACGGTGGACAATAGAGCTTTTTCACAGTCACTGAACTTTACTTCAACCGGGGACAAAGTTTTACTGGCATAGGCAATCACCTTACTGACATCATCACGTTTCTGGTAAAGAACAGAACTCATACTTACCTGCGTAAACCCTGTCTCTAGATAGAAATTTTTACCCCCTTCGGGATATCCGAGACACGGGGCTTGTGTGAGACGTTCCTTTAATTCCTTCATGGCGTCCTCCTGTTTCTTACCCCACGACCATTCGACATCCTTCTTCAGTAGGTGAAGCAGTGGCTTGCTTATCTCGGCGTAATTATCAATAAACTTACGCGAGTAGTTTACCATACCTAGGAATGATCTCAATTCTTTAAGGTTAGTAGGGACTTTACAGTTCAGAACCGCCTCAACCTTCTTCTTTTGTGGGTTCAAACCTTCAGCAGTAACTTCATGGCCTAGGAAGTTTACCTTCGTGCGACACCACTGTGCTTTTTGTAAGGACAGTTTAACTCCTGCTGCTTTTAATTGGCCCAGGACATGCCGAAGTTCTGTAATGTGTTTGGCCATATCAGTACTTTTGATCAGGATATCGTCCACATATGCCAACGTCCCCCTTTCGAAGGCGTCTGGCATGGCCTTGTGCATGAACACAGCAAATTCATGTCCGGAATTTATGAATCCGAAAGGCATTCGTACCCAACAATATTGTCGATTCCCAAAACTGAAAGCCAGTTTGTATTGGTCTTCCTCACTCACCTTTATGGTCCAATACCCCTGTGCACAATCCAAGGCTGTGAAAACTTGGGATCCTTGGAGCTGGGCGAGACATTGGTCTATGTATGGGACAGGCCATCCTGACATGTACACACGCTTGTTTAGCTGACGGAGGTCAGCGCACAGACGCCATTGTCCATTGGGTTTTAAGATACCCAGGATCGGGTGGTTGTAGGAGCTGTGGATGGGCCGAATTATACCCCTTTCATGTAACTTCCTGATAATCTCAGCTAGAGATTCATAGGAAGCTAATGGTAACCTATACTGTCTTACAAATACTGGTGGGGCATCTGGATCTGTTTGGATCCTAGCGATGTGTAGGTCAGTAGTCCCACAATCGTAAGAATCCTTGGCAAAGATTTCTTGGAATTCAAGGAGAAGCTCTCGGAGCAATTGTCGGTCGAGATCACTGGCACACGCGTCGGCGAGGGCCACCATCTCTTCCACTAACTCCTTGAATCCAGGAAAGCTTTCCGGCTGACCTATCTCATATGCCTCTTCAAGTTTCGTGGTGAGGTCATTGGGTATGTGATGTGTGTGTGTGTTCTCCTGCCATCCAGGTTCTTTGGGGTACTCTTGTTCTTTGATTGGGTGATCAAAGACAATTGATGTCTCTTCGATTCGACAGGTGCCATCTTTAGAATCGAATGGATAAATGGACTCTATGGTGAAAATACCCTCTGGTAATGAATGGAATGTTTGTTCAATTAATTGTTCCTCCGACCAATATTCATCGGGGATGAGTCCAATCACCTGGTTAGTGACCCCAAAGGTGTAATATTCAGTCTCTACCGCTAGACCAATAAGGGTCTCTTTGGGTAAGACGATGTCCTGATTGGACAGATTATGTACGTAAATGTACATCGGGGATTGATGTGTGTTGACTAGGGGCGTGTGTGTAATGTTCAGTCCCTCCCCCTGCATTTTATAGGAGAGGCATACTAATGCATCTGACCCCTTCAGTCTATGTCCCTTTTTGACTTGGATGGGGAGTATGAAATTATTTATACCTTTAGGAATTGTAATCTTTTGGGCTACCTGGACTTCAACAGCATAAGGCATCTGTTGCTGGGATTTTAAAGCTAAGTCCAGATTTTGGTATTTTTCGGGGTCCCCCTTTAGTCGACTCCATAAACAGTCATTAATTAGGTCGACTTGCATTGCAAAGCGATGTAATATATCGTTGCCAAAATAAATTTTAGTTTGGGGATTATCCAAGACTAGGAACACATGGGTGGCTGTTTTGTTTCCTACAGTGACGTTTAAGAGACACCTAGCCATTGAATTGTGATCATCAGAGTCATCAAGGGAGTCTGAAATCCAATGACGCTGAGGTGTGGAGAAACGGATCATTTCCATTTCGGTCAGGTGTTTTATCAGCCCATGGCTTACAAAGCTGTGTTCCTGTCTCAAATCTAGTTTGGCATATTTTGACCTATTAAGACCATTTATCCGGAGGGGGATAAACAAGTCGCTGTTAACCCTTTCAATACCTGTCAAGAATTGGGTATGATCTCCCCCTTTTCTTGGTTTATCCTCCTGATGAAAAGATATCGTAAGGATGTCATCTTGGAGGGAAATATCTTTTATTTTATCTTGGGGAATTCTAAAAATGTGTTCCTCATCTCTTCTGATAGGGTTATAGTCATCAGGTTTGATAACCGTTACATCAGGAAGTTGGCTGTTCCTGAAATGGATTTCTAATGATCCAGGCCTTTCTTCCACCAGGTGGCAGTGTTGTCGGGAATGGGGAGTTTTAAGTTTCCCATATTTAATTGGGGTATTTACCTGTGACCACAGTACTTGGTTCACACAGTCAACTATCGTGTTCAGCCTTTTTAGGAAGTCCATCCCAATTATCATGTGGTGCTGGGATATGCTAGCAATGATGATGGGGTGTCTCAGTTCCTTATTACCCAGTTTCAGTTTAAGCCAGGCGGTACCCATGACTTGTAACGGGTCTCCACCTACACCAATCAATGAGCTGTCAAAGCTTTTAAGTCTCGGCTTGGTGGGCATGACATTCGCCACTTTATCAAAATGTTCCTGTGACATGATGGTTGCTTGGGATCCAGTGTCTATTAAGCCGACAATAGAAAGATCACTGGCATCCTGCACCTACACCGTGGCATAATATCTCCCATCAGATTCAGTCAGCTCACACATGAAATTAGTGTGGTTGAAGATCTGTGGGCCCTTCAATAACATATGACTAGCTCTTATCTCACCGCATGTGGTGGACACATTACCCTTATCCTCCCTGGTGGGATTCTTGGACTGTCTCAAGACAGAAGCACAACTAGAAGTTGGTGCTCCGTCTGGCTTGTCAATCCCGACGACTTCCGATGCCGCGACTATATTAGGGGCAATAGATGGACACTGAAAAACAGGAGAATCATTAATAACCAACAACTGGTCCCCCTTTGCCTGAGAACTAGCTTCTCCATTAGTAGGCGTGTCAGGGACGGGGCACACATCTCCTGTCATTTGACTCAGTGTCCTCCCCTGTTGGTTTAAGGCTTGGTTGCCTGTTAATTCTGTGACCCTTGGTTGGTCACAGGAGCTGCTCCTAAAAAAGGATTGGATGGAAATTGAGTGACAAGCCTGTTCATTTGTTCAGCCATTTTGCTGACCTGTGCCTCTATTTGTCCAATACGCTCAGAGGAGTCATTCTGTTGATTCTCCCTTTTCCTATACTTGCGCTTGTATTTTGGACGAGACTGGTAATGAGACTCAGAGTCAGAACTACTGCTCTGGTCCCGACGCCATTGTTCTCTCTGAGGTTTTGGGGTCTCCCTGTTATTAAAGGGAGCCTGGGGTACTGTATCCCCCCTTTGAGCCTGAGGGTGTTCTTGGCGTGGAGGAAATCTTTGGAAATCGGAGTTCTTATTAAAATTGGGATTCTTATTGTAATTATGGGGCCTGTTGAAATTGGGGTTCCCATAAAAATTCCCATGTTGGTTTTGGCGAGGATAATAGAACCTCCGAGGATACCATTGACTCCTTTGATTCTCATCACTGTACTGACCCTTACCATACTTTTTATTCTTCTCACTTCCACTACCGTAGTTTCCTGGCTTTTGTCTATCCTTTCTCACCCACTGGTTTTGGGGTGCAAAGTTATGGACCTCCTTCACTTGCTGGGTTTGAGGTACAAATCTAGGGGAACCATTGGTTTTACCCCCACGGACTACTTCCGCATATGATTTCTTCTCTGCCTGCAAATTTGGATTTGGAGGGGAAACGGTAGTGGCTGCTACTATCTTGGGGCTATTTTTAGGTTCTCTTTTTATCCCGCCCTCACTGGACTGTTGGATCGAGAATAAATAGTCACTCTCTCTCACCAACCAATCAAGAGAGCATCCCTTTCTGTAATCCTTTGCAAGTCCCAATTTTATGTAAGCAGGTAATGCTTCATAGAATAGTGTCTTGAATTCTGGCTGGTTAGGATTGGGATCCTTTTCAGCCAGGAAATAGGCATTTCTGAGGACAGCCAGAAATTCTGCAGGGCTTTGGTGAGGACCACACTTTAAATTGTAGGCCGCAGCCTTGGCAGAGGTTACAGTTTTATAAGGCCCAAATTCCATGTGGCACTTATGTTTAACCTCTCTCCAGGACTGATTGGAATAGGTCCTCAAGGTCTCAAAGAATTGCCGGTATTTCTCTCCAAACACCCATGGCAGCAATTCTATTTTGGTGTGGTCATCTCTAATGCCCAGAATCTCTAACGTCTGTTCATATGTTTTCATGTGTTCGGTGATCTCAAGGGACCCTTTCTTAGAAAACATAGGAACAGTGTCCTTCAGGAACTTAATGACCTTTGGGGTGTCATATCTCCTGAATGACCCCTGGGATTTCCCTTCCTGCCTATATGAAACCTCGTATTTTTCTTCAGAGCGCTCTGGAGTGTATCTTGAAAGCTTAGGAGGTGACCTATATTCTGACCCTGACTCACTATCAGATACTTCGCTGTGATGCGGGTATCTCCGCTCATCAGCCTCTGGCTTGACTGGGTTGGTCCGTCTTTGGACCCCAGAATTTATTTGGGCCGTCAACCTTATAATCTGCTCCTCCAGAGTTTTCTGCTCAGATTTTATCAAGGTAAGTTCTGACTGGTCATGCTTATCCCCTGGGTGAACTTTAATTTTGACAGGAGATAACCTCTCTGATCTGAAGTACTTCACCTCATCTTTTAAGTCCTGATACTTCTCTTGAAGTTGTTTTAATTCCTGAAAGTTTCTTTCATACAGGTCCTGAGCACTTCGAAAGTCTCCGACCAATCTATCATAATGTTTCTCGGATTCGTCTAAACGAATACCGGCATGACCAAGCTTCCCTTTCAAAGACTCAATGTCCTGATTTTTGCTTTCTAACAAGAGGCGGGCCTCTGACAACTCTTCCCTTAGAGTCATGGTCCGCTGGGCAGCTCCAGCGGTCATGAACCATAACATGGGCCAAGCTTCTAGGAGAAGTCTGTCACGGCTTCTATCACTTTCTGCTCCAGCAAATGCTATTAAAAACCCAACAACCTGGCCCTTTTGGTTGAACAGGTCCTCAAAGGTGCTCATGGCCTGCTTTTTCTCTTCATCCACAAATTCATTATTGCTATCCCCCAGACCTAATCTCTTGCGGAGATAATCTATTACTTCACATTCAACATACTTCTGCCAAGCACCGGCAGCTTTCCGGGCTGGCTTCATAGCTTCCTGCTCAATGCCTTGAGCCGCCATATTTTCCTCGTTATGCTTGGAAGAGGTGGATCCGTGATTACTGGATGCCATTTTGATATAAAATATATGTTTGACAAAGTGTACAAATATACAATCACCAGTGCGTTTTGTGTTATGGTACGATTTCTATGGCTCTCAGCAGCGCCTCCAAATTTATCCTGTGGTGGTTTATGTAAGGATATATATTATTTATAAAGGGCGTGTCCCTTTCCCTTAGATGAAATATTACAGTGCCTCCAGCCGTTAAAATGCGGCAAATATTTAGTAAACCAATAATTTGGACACCTTGATAATTTGATCACCACTTATTATTATACCTTAAATTCTTTTAGCCAATATGATTTCGTACCATACACACAAAATTTGCCTTGTAATAGATAAATATAAAAATTTATTTATGTACAAAAATTATATATATATTAACACAAAACGCAAAAGACTGGTGATAAATGAATCTTGGTACACACAATCAAAAATATATCCTACCAATGTAAGACACAATAATAAGGTTTCTAACTAATTACATCAATATCACAATTTTTAAATGATCTTATTATTTATTAAATTTATTAATAATTAATAATTTCGAATATCTCAAAGGTTATATTCTCACAAGCCGTGGCCATAGGATTGCAAGAAGCAAGCCCTTGATATATGATACTCTGGTTATTAATATTCAATAAATTATGAAATATGAAAAAAATTATAATATGGCAATAAACAATTTTTAACAGTAAAACAGGATCTCTCTACATATATCTAACTACCCAATATTGTTGTGATACACTAAGATAATTTTATGATTCCACACAACAGAGAAAATAGGTGATACAAAATCAAATAAACAATCTCACCGCACCCGGCATTCAGACTAGGCAACTCTCCCGTGGATTTAGCTGGCAGTGGAACGCCTTTAGACTGATATTATAGGGCAAGTGATAGATATTCAGTAGGGGAGAATGTAGGAAGTTATAAGGTTAGAGGTTTAGAAATTTAGTTAAAGTTTTAGGAAGTTTGAAAGGATGGAAGAGTAGTTATTCAGCAGAGATCTTCTTCAGATGTCAGGGTCTTCTTTTGATGATTTTCTTGATGAGGTTTTTTTTTTTTTTTTGTTAAAGGTACAAGGGCTTTTATATCCACTAATCCATTGTTCTAAGATACCTTCCCACCAGGCTTCCTGATTGGCTAGTTGAGAAATGTGTGTACATAAGCTATTTCTCACCTGCCCGCCAGGTGGCGGTCATGTATCATAGAACAATTTGAGTATTTGAGATGACTCATACCTTGGGTGGAATCTTAAGGTAATTTCAGGAATCAAATATACGTCTTTTTCCAGATATAAGTGATCATACCTATAATATTCTAAATAGGGACCATGGAATATAGGTGTATATTCAGTTATTCCTTCTTGAAATACCATCCTGTCTGCTTCCTGATAAGACATGTAACTAATGCTAGTTTATAATACATCTTACTTCCCATCATCTCAATACTCAAGTTAGTGATATATAGTTCCCATTTCTGAATATTTAGTGGTGTGTAAAATCCATAACATCTCATTTATAATATGTTTTTGTAATATATTTTTGTAATTATATACAGTCAACTTTTAGACTTAAATGTCCTGAATTTCACCTCTTTGTTTTAGAATCAACATTTTCTATGTGTAGGAAAAAACTCTCTGTTTTCCTGGCCCTTGTATTGGACTCATGGTAAACAACTGTTAATGCTTTCACCCTTGGTGAACAATAGTATATTGTAATAGTTTCAGAGGTCTGTTGGTTTATCACACTCTGCAAGTTTTGGTTAAGCTTTCAACCAGTTGAGTTCCCGTCTCATTATTGTTAAAATGTTTGAAAGTCGAAGTCCTATCTGGCTATTTGTTTGACTTTCTGTATATGCATTCTTCTCAACCTCAATATACAAATAGTCCTTGTTGACAGTCCAAACAGTCTTATTGTCTTGGAAAAGACTCACTTCCCCCATTCTCCATTTCTTAACTAGAATCCTTGAGGGTTCAACCAAGACAAAATTAACTCTTAGCATCCGGCTATACTGAGCTGTTTGTCATATAATATTATGTCTTGATAAAGTCATATTTTTGAGACATAATTCAAAAGGTCCACAACAGGATGATTGCATGGGATGAAAAAAACTCTGACTCTTTCAAACTTATGTGGACGGTACGGTCTCATTTTAGATACTCATCTTACTTTGATTCCTTTATCTCTGTTAAGGTCTGAAGGCTCCAACATTTCTGGGCTCCTCCCATGGTCCCCTCTTTATGTTCCCCCTCTACCTCTTCCTAAAAAGGGTGGAACATGTAACATGTTCCCAAAGGTGAAACTATTCTTTAAGTATCCCAGTGTGCATAGAACTGGAAACCTTTGACTTGGGAGCAAATGAAACCAACCTGCCCTTTTACAGTAGAGACAAGTTTCTAAGAGATAAAAAAGTCCATAATTGGGCAGCACAGTGGATAAGTGGTTAGCACATCCGCCTAGCAGCACTAGGTTCAAATCCAAACCACGACGCTACCTGCTTGGAGTCTGCACATTCTCATTGTGCCTGTGTGGGTTTCCTCCCACACTACAAAGACATGCTAGTAGGTTAAGAAAAAGAAAGTATGACACTAGCGTCTAATGTTGCATCATTGATTGATGTTCACGGTGAAAGGAGGGTGTTCTGAAATCATACAGGGTATATCATAGCACACCAGATGTTCATATGTCTTCTAGTAACTAATTATAGAATAAAACAAAAGATTGAACTAAGGTATACTATATATCTCCATTTGGGGGATCTCACTTTCAATGGGTCACCGACTCACCGTGTAACTTAAAGTGGGGTACCACAAAATCAGCATTAAAACAAGGTCTGATAAGGGTATCACCTTGAGTAACTAAAATCTGGGCCTAGGACACTCACTCAAACGCACTGCCAGTCATGCACTAGATCTAAACTCATGTGTGGCATGAGCCATCAGTCAGGGAAAGGTACACTCTGGTATGACAAATGTCACATAGCGGACAATGTCAAGACTGCCCATCCGCTACCACCCGCAGGGGTGACAACATTAGACCATTCCCAAGACTGATAGTCTGGCCCAAAGGAGCCACCAAATACACTGTAAGGCTAATGTAGGAGAGTCTCTGTATGGCACAGGCCTAAAATGTTCTCCTCTTTAATGGAGTATGGATTGCATGTAGATAGTCCATAGCCAGACCATGACTGAATGTGAGAGCAAATATCACAGCCTGCAGGAAATAGAATCAGTTCACATTAGAACAACGGAAAAAAGGGGTACAGACGGAGCAAAATTAGCTTAATCACCGGAAGGGCCAACCATATGGTGGATAGCTTCAATCAATTGTGTCCAGGAGACAACCAAGGTCCATAAGTCCGTATATAAATCTCCCACTATACTGTGGACAGCCCCAATGGATGCAAGGAGCATACAGGTTAAAGGTAGAGCATACTACAGGCACTATAGAGAGACCACTAACAGTGAATCCATTTAGATGCTTAATATAGTGGCACAGGGAAATCCACACTCAATTTCATATTCTTATTCTTCTTTTTTTTCACATTTAACTTGAATAAAGTAATAGAGCACCAGTATTAGAAAAAAAACACCACCTTTGACTATTTAGTTACTGTACTATATCATCTATTACAGTAAAAAAAAGTTATTATTATTATTAATATTATTATTATTATTAATATTATTATTATTAATAATAATAATACTAATTATAATAATAATACTATATTTTTATAATTTTCCAGGTGATCTCTTCTAGCACTGGCTTCCTTTGCTATTTTAAAGTCTGCAAAGAATGTGCTGCAAAACTTCCCTCTGTCAAATGCTGCAATCACAGGTTTGAATAAGGTAGCTATATATTACCCACCATGTGCCAATTTATGAGGATCCCACTCTGATGGATGCATCAGTGATAAAGTATCTTCACTTAGGACCACCAGCCCAGCATATCCTATTAGTACTAGCCTGGGGGACAAATGCCTGACTACAGATTATTTTAAATTAAGCATAGTTACAACAGTACAATATATGGGATGTACACAACAAAACACTTCACCTATTCACTATGCTCCTCTTGGAATTTCAGAACAACAAACAAGTCTGTCAAGTGACTTGAAAATGGTAAGCCATTGGAATGCTTGTATTGTAAACAAGGGTGTTCATATTGCAAATACATTGCTAGAACCTAAAATTTCACTGAACTGCACTTCTCAACGTTTGATCAAAAAAGCTAATCTTATATTCGGTTAGTCAGATGTTATCATTCTGAATAGGTTTTGCATTAAATTGATGATGTTTCTATATGTCACAATCTTTTCTTCCTTTGTATGTAACTGCATATGACAGTATGCATATCCTGGTTCCTCAGGCTGTAGACGATTGGATTGAACAATGGCGTCACTACAGTAAACATAACCGATATAATTTTGTTGATAGTTACTGAGTTTCCTCTAATTGGAGTAAAATAATTGATTAAAACCGCTCCATAAAACATACCCACCACCATGAGGTGAGTGCTACAGGTAGAGAAGGCTTTTGTTCTGTTACCTATAGACGGCATCCTAAGTATAACTACACAAATACTCACATAACTTACAATGATTAAAACAAATGGAACAGCAACCATTGGGATGGTTAGAACAAAAATATCTATTTCCAGGGCAGAAGTATCTGAACAAGCGATAGTCACAAAAGGAGCAAGATCACAGAAATAATGGTCAATGACGTTCCGACCACAGAACTTGAGCATTACGAGGAAACTCAATGTGATCAATGTCAAAAGGAAACCTAACATCCAGCAAAAGATAACCAGGAAATATTGAAGGTTGTGGTCCATTATTGTGTTGTAGTGTAAAGGATTACATATGGCCAAATATCGGTCGTAGGACATTGCAGTCAGAAAATAACATTCAGTAGTACCTGAAGACACAAACAAGTAGCTCTGAGCGATGCATCCAGTGATAGATACATTGGCTCCATCCATCCATATGATACGTAACATGTTGGGGATAGTAACATTCACAAAACACATTTCTGAAAATAAGAAGTTCTTCAGGAACAAGTACATGGGGGATTGAAAACATTGTCTAGTAGACAGTAGTAAAATGATCATGATATCGAGGAGGACCGTCATTGTATATGCAGAAGATATAAGAATGAAGAGAAGAAATCTGAACCCACCAAGTCCAGGGAACCCAAGAAAAAAAAATTCAGTTGCTGTTGTCACATTTTCATTATTCATGGTTATTTTTGTGTCTGAAATGATGGAAAATGTGGTAAGGTGTACAATGCTTGTCTTGTTAGGCTTTGAACATAAAGTGTACAGTAGTATTAGATCATTTTGGCAATTAAGTATTTTTTTTCACATATAACATGAATAAAGCATGAATAGACCTCCAGTATTAGAAAAAAAAACACCAACTTTGACTATTTAGTTACTATACTATATCATCTATTACAGTAAAAAATATGTGATTATATTATATTATTATTATTAATTTATAATAATACTAATACTACTAATAATAATAATATATTACTCAAATTTTCCATGACTTTTATGGTGCCAACGGTTTGTGCAGCTTTTTACAATATAAACAGAGACAGTACAGTTATAATAGAGCTGCAAAACAAACAAACAGGAGGGTGCAAACACCTAGTGCATTACACTTATTTAGAGCCATCAACTCAAGTCCGAGTCCTAGTGGCTTGATGAATAAGAGCTCCAAAAAGAAGTCAGTTTTGTTCTAGTTTTGTGAGATCCTTCATTGTCAGCCCCACAGCTGTAGTCAATGTGTCCAATTACCTAGTAGTTGGTCTACCTCTTCACCTGGTTCCTTCCATCTTCCCAAACATTATTTCCTTCTCCAGTGATTTCTGCCTTCAGATAGTGTGACCAAAATAGGAGAGTTGCAACTTCATCATATGGGCTTCTGGTGACAAAGCCAGTTTGATCCCTTCCAAAATCGATCTATTAGTTCTATGGGATGTCCACGGCACATATAAAATCCTTCTCCAGCACAAAGCTCAAATGAGTCGATCTTCTTTCTATCCTGTTTCTGTAGTGTCCAGCTTTTACAACTTTTGACAACTGAGAAAATGAGAGCATAGACAAGGCTGATCATTGTTTTCAGTATAATTACATTACAGTGTATCACTAGAGTACATAAAAGCATAAATGGTAACGGGTACTCACAAAAGTGAAAAAATAAAGAAGCATTAAAAACCATGAGACTCCACGCAGTATAGCAATTGCGTAACCTAATAACAACCTTGCTATGCTGGCAAGCTGATGTGTTTTGGGATGCACCCCTCTCTTCGGAGCCAGGGCTAGCCAGCGCATCCAAGTCACAGTATATATATATATATATATATATATATATATATATATACATACAGACACACAATGCTCAAGAAAAATTAAAGGAATACTTTTTAATCAGAGTATAGCATCAAGTCAACTCCTGGGATATTGATCTGGTCAGTCAGGTAAGTAGCAGAGGGGGTTGTTAATCAGTTTCAGCTGTTTTGGTGTTAATGCAATTAACAACAGGTGAACTAGATGGGCAACAATGAGATGACCCTCAAAACAGGAATGGCTTTACAGGTGAAGGCCACTGCCATTTTTTTCCCTACTCATCTTTTCTCATTGTTTTTTACTCGTTTTGCATTTGGCTAGGTTCAGTGTCTCTACTGATAGCATGAGGCCATACCTGGACCCTACAGAGGTTGCACAGGCAGTCCAACTTCTGCCATTATGTATCGGGATGAAATCCTTGGACCCATTGTCAGACCCTACGCTGGTGTAGTGGATCCTGGGTTCCTCCTGGTGCACGACAATGCCTGGCCTCATGTGGGGAGAGTAAGCAGTCAGTTCCTA
Organism: Staurois parvus; assembly: GCF_062004578.1. Classification (NCBI taxonomy): domain Eukaryota; kingdom Metazoa; phylum Chordata; class Amphibia; order Anura; family Ranidae; genus Staurois; species Staurois parvus. The sequence continues at coordinate 1,714,109 of NW_028318266.1, forward strand.
AAGGATGAAGGAATTGACACCATTGAATGGCCCTCACACTCGCCTGACCTAAATCCAATAAAACACCTCTGGGATATCATGTTTTGGTTCATCTGGCTTCACCAAGTTGCCCCTCAGACTGTCCAGGAGCTCAGTGATGCCCTGATCCAAATCTGGGAGGAAATACCCCAGGACACCATCCATTGTCGCATTAGGAGCCTCCCCCGACTTTGTCAGGCATGCATACAAGCACATGGGGGGCTATACAAACTACCGAGGACCATTCTGAGTTGCTGTGATGACATTTCTGCAAAATGGACTCGCCTGCTGCATACTTTTTTCACTTTGATTTTTGGGGTATCTTTGAATTCAGTTCTCTGTAGGTTGATAATTTTCGTTTACATCAAACGTTGGGGCATCCTTACATTCCTAACACATCACCCCGTCCATATCAGTATAGATATCCAGCATGAGATTTTTCCCCATTGAGATCTGATGGGTTTTCAAAGTGTTCCCTTCATTTTTTTGAGCAGCATATATATATACAAATGAGATCCAAAAGCAAATGGGAACGAGATCTCCAAGTATCTTCATAGGAAAATTAGTGCCACTGAGCAGCTTCAAGCATAAAACTGCTCTTCATCAAGCTACATAAGATATGCAACACAACTGGAGTTACCTGCTCCAATTTTATATATATATACAAATACTCACACATACACACTATCTCGACTGTCTTCAAGAACGCCCAACAGAAAGGGCAGTGTCTGAGACACAAACCATGTCAAAGATCAAATTTCACCTGAATGATATACAATGAACCACAGAACCACATCATATCCACATAGCCATCAGTAGTGGGTAGGATCAATAAAGTATGCATCCATAATCAAAGCAGGCCCCCTACTTACACACAGTTGTAAGCAAAAAGTTGATGAATAATTAATAAAGTATCTCATATGAGGTGTGCTCTGTATCAAAAATGGCTTGAAGGTATTACAATCATGGCTGGTGGCCGCTGGATCACAATTCCAGACACACTGCAAACTGGAAGTGCATCATTTCATCAACTTCAGGCTCCCAAAAGGAAAGGACGCAGCAGAAACATTCAGTGACCCTGATGAACTGAGACAACCATCCACCAACAACTGATGTAAAAGAAGAGGGAACTATCACAAAATACAGAAAATACACACAAATACAAATATTTGTACATGTATGTACTATATGCATGACCAGTCTATGACTCAAAATGACGCCAGCATAATTAAAGTGATTCTAAAGGCTTATTTTTTTAAGGAAAAAATAACAAACATGTCTATACTTACCTGCTGTGTGTAGTGGTTTTGCACAGAGCAGCCCAGATCCTCCTCTTCTTGGATGCCCCGCAGGCTGTCCTGGCTCCTACCTCCTGTCGGGTGCCCCCACAGCAAGCAGCTTGCAATGGGGGCACCCGCTGCTCTATGTGTCCATTCGCACATGAAGCCACAGCTCGGCCCTGCCCCCTCTTCCTTCTCATTGGCTCACTGGCTGTGATTGACAGTCATTGCCAATGACTCCCGCTTCTGTCTCGGCCAAGGAGAAGAAGGGAGTCCCGGGATAGCGAAGACTCCAGTGCCCATCGCTGGATCGAGAGGGGGCTTAGGTGAGTAGCATAGGTGAGTATTGAGGGGGCTAGGGGGGCTGATGTACAGAGAAGGGTTTTTCTATCTTCATACATAGAATGCATGAGGGTAAAAAACCTTAAGCCTTTACAACAACTTTAAATGCATAAATAAATAAATTAAAAAAATTTAATAATAGTCAATTGCAATACATAACATAACAAAGACAAAAAAAAAAAAAATATATATATATATATATATATATCTATATATATATATATTATTACTATAAAATACAGTAATTCACATTGATATTACAATTAAATAGATTATCAGGAGGGCTTGTGTGTTTTGTGTTTAGTTACAATACAGGGCTAGCAGGGCCCTGCTCATGAGAGATTACAATTTCAAGTGATACAAAGGGCAGTAACTCTGTGGGGATTATGAGCTATGACCAGGGGCGGACTGACCATCTGGAAACTCGGGCACTGCCCGAGGGCCCGGGGTCAGTAGGGGGCCCCATGAGATTCCCCTGGTACCTTTTTCATAGGCTTTTTTGAGTTTGGGCAAGGACACAGGGGCCCCATGATCCCCTATTGCCCGGGGGCCCCATGAGTTGTCAGTCCGCCCCTGGCTATGACTGTTGAGACAAAGAAGAATATTCCTCCTGTAAGAAATATTTCATAATTCTAGGTCTTTTTCAACAAAAAGTTCCCCTTCCTATTGGGTAATTCTGAAGTACAGAAGCTCATAGCAACCAGTCAGAATTCATCTTGTAATAGTATGACTTCAGAAGTGAAAAACCTGAGGAATGGATTATCCAAATTATTTTAAAGACACGTTCCCATAAAAACATGATAAATTCTGAAGATATTGGATTCAGACCATATTTCATACATTCATATGTTCACATTTCACAAAATCTGAGTTCTAGTGTTATTTTTGGTAGTTCAGACTCCCAACATGCTTTTGGGAGAAGGGACCTAGGGCAGAACAAAGGTCATTTTTGTCTAACATCTGCATTTGCATGGATATCCTTAGCATGACTGACCAGGTCCTACCCTTCTATCTTATTCCTGGTAGAATGTTTTGGGGGAAAGTGGATCAGGTTGTTTTTGGCTCTATCATCTCATAAGGCAGGGCCACCAGGAGCAGGGGTGGACTGACCATTTGAGCTCTCGGGCACTGCCTGAGGGCCCGGGGTCAGTAGGGGGCCCCATGAAATGCCCCTGGTACCTTTTTATAGGCTTTTTTGGGTGTGCTTTGAGCGTGGGCAAGGACACAGGGGCCCCGTGATCCCTGATTCCCCGGGGGCCCCATGAGTTGTCAGTCCGCCCCTGATCAGAAGCTAAGCCAATTTGAACAATTCTGCCTCATTTTGCTGCTCTGTAATACACAATTTTTGAAGCTTTCTTCGCATTGCCATTGTCTTCAATAAGACATTGAGGGCTCCATTCACTAAAGCAGTTCACATGCTGTATTTAGGTATCTGGACACATTTTCTCTAAATACTGCATGCAATCCTGAAATTGTCAATTCATGATGCTGTTTTGCATGCCAAATGCTTGGTAAATACTGCATAAAAAGGGGTTAAAGTCAAACAGTTCACAGAAGGAAATAAATAATTAAATGCATGCAGTAATTCGGTAGTGATCCAGGCAATTTTAGTAGCCTCTGCCTTTTTGGACCAGTTCTCTCAACAGTAATGCATAGAAACCTAAATATGGAAACCATTGGGGTTGATTTCCTTTAAATGTAACTAAAGGAAAACGTTTTTGTAGTTTTGGATAGAATGGAGGTGGGTTAGAACCCTTGTCAGGTTTCAATTGTTGTCTGTGTAAGGGAGATTCACCTTCTATTTGTCCTTACAGGAGTTATAACCCTCCCTTAGTCTATCCAAAACGGAAAAAAAAGGTGTTGCCTATAGTTCTACCCCAAAGCGGAGTTCCAGGAGATTTTGTGTTTATTAAAAGTCAACAGCTGCAAAAACTATAGCTGCTGACTTTTAATGAACACACACTTACCTGTCCCAGGGTCCAGAGCAGGGGCGGACTGACCATTTGGAAACTCGGGCACTGCCCGAGGGCCCAGGGTCAGTAGGGGGCTCCATGAGATGCCCCCGGTACCTTTTTCATAGGCTTTTTTGAGTTTGGGCAAGGACACAGGGGCCCCATGATCCCCTATTGCCTGGGGGCCCCATGAGTTGTCAGTCCGCCCCTGGTCCAGAGACGTGCTCACCCACACCGTCTCTTCTCTCCCTCTTATCCATCTGGCGCCAGCATCTCAAATGTGGGAACCAGGCTGTGATTGCGGCTGCACAGCCGGGTGCCCACTGTGCATGAGCGAATCGTGCTGCACATTCTGATTGGTCCGGCAGTCTTTTGGGACCTGTGAAGTTTCCCAGGAGACTGCGGGGGGAAGGAAGGGGGCCGAACTTCCTGCTCACTTCGCCACGGCAAACTGATCCGGAAGTGAGAGAGGGTATCCACTCTCCCTTCCCCCTCAAAAAGGTGCCAAATATGGCAGTGGGGTGGGGGGGGGGAGAGGCAAACAAGCGCAGCTTCCATTTTTGGGAAGAACTCCACTGTAAGGCAAAAATAGACTGCACTTTGCAAGTTGCTCCAGAGCTTAGTAAATGAGATAAAGCTTCACTTACAAAGAATACCCAATCACATGCAAAGAAAATAAACAGCATTTTTTCTTGCACATGATTGGATGATGGAAGTCTTCAGAGCTCCCCCTCATTTACTAAGCTCTGGAGCAACTTCACTTGCAAAGTGTTCAGTCTATGTGCCTTTGGTAAATCCACACCATTACATGTAGTAAATCCACCCCATTATGTGTAGTAAATCCACCCCATTACGTGTAGTAAATCCACCCCATTACATGAAGTAACTCCACCCATTACATGTAGTAACTCCACCCCATTACATGTAGTAAATCCACCCCATTACATGAAGTAACTCCACCCCATTACATGTAGTAAATCCACCCCGTTACATGAAGTCACTCCACCCCATTACATGAAGTAACTCCACCCCATTACATGTAGTAAATCCACCCCATTACATGTAGTAACTCCACCCCATTACATGAAGTAACTCCACCCCATTACATGTAGTAAATCCACCCCATTACATGTAGTAACTCCACCCCATTACATGACGTAACTCCACCCCATTACATGTAGTAAATCCACCCCATTACATGTAGTAAATCCACCCATTACATGTAGTAACTCCACCCCATTACATGTAGTAACTCCACCCATTACATGTAGTAAATCCACCCCATTACATGAAGTGACTCCACCCATTACATGTAGTAACTCCACCCCATTACATGTAGTAAATCCACCCCATTACATGAAGTAACTCTACCCCATTACATGTAGTAACTCCACCCCATTACATGAAGTAACTCCACCCCATTACATGTAGTAAATCCACCCCATTACATGAAGTAACTCCACCCCATTACATGTAGTAAATCCACCCCGTTACATGAAGTCACTCCACCCCATTACATGAAGTAACTCCACCCCATTACATGTAGTAAATCCACCCCATTACATGTAGTAACTCCACCCCATTACATGAAGTAACTCCACCCCATTACATGTAGTAAATCCACCCCATTACATGTAGTAACTCCACCCCATTACATGACGTAACTCCACCCCATTACATGTAGTAAATCCACCCCATTACATGTAGTAACCCCACCCATTACATGTAGTAACTCCACCCCATTACATGTAGTAACTCCACCCATTACATGTAGTAACTCCACCCCATTACATGTACTAACTCCACCCCATTACATGCAGTAAAATCTATCTATTTTGCCAGATTTTCAGAGACTTTTTTGTTTATATACAGTACAAGCATATACATCATTTGCTGCAAAAAAACCCCCAATAACTCCAATTATAATACAACGTACATGCATATTACAATGGTCTGATTCCTTGTTAGAACATAGGTCATCTTTAGTGGGAAGACTTTACTATTTCACAATTATTTTTAGAGATATCTTCCCGCTGACAAGTTCCCATTGACATCATTGATCTTTATCTTTAAGAGGATGCATGCTATGTGCAGACCTGATAGGCAGCCCAATGACCAATTAACAGCCTGTGCATGCTATATGCAGACCTGATAGGCAGCCCAATGACCAATTGAAGGCGTGTGCATATTATGTGTGAACTGATAGGCAGCCCAATGACCAGTTGACAGTGTGTGCATTCTATGTGCAAACTGATAGGCAGCCCAATGACCAACTGAAGGAGTGTGCATACTATGTGCAGACCTGAAAGGCAGCCCAATGACCAATTGAAGAGTGTGCATGTTATGTGCAGACCTGATAGGCAGCCCAATGACCAATTGAAGGTGTGTGCATGCTATGTGCAAACTGATAGGCAGCCCAGTGACCAATTTAAGGCTTGTGCATGATATGCGCAAACTGATAGGCAACCCAATGACCAATTGAAGGCATGTGCATGCTATGTGCAGAAATGATAGGCAGCCCAATGACCAATTGAAGGTGTGTGCATGCTATGTGCAGACCTGATAGGCAGCCCAATGACCAATTGAAGGTGTGTGCATGCTATGTGCAGACCTGATAGGCAGCCCAATGACCAATTGAAGGTGTGTGCATGCTATGTGCAGACCTGATAGGCAGCCCAATGACCAATTGAAGGTGTGTGCATGCTATGTGCAGACCTGATAGGCAGCCCAATGACCAATTGAAGCTGTGTGCATGCTATGTGCAGACCTGATAGGCAGCCCAATGACCAATTGAAAGCGTATGCATATTATATGCAAAGTGATAGGCAGTCCAATGACCAATTGAAGGAGTGCACATGCTGTGTGCAAAGTGATAGGCAGCCCAATGACCAATTGATGGTGTGTGCATGTTACGTGCAGACCGATACACAGCCCAATGACCAACTAAGGGAATTTGCATACAATGTGAGGACTTGATGGGCGGCCCAATGACCAGCTGATGATGTGTGCATGCTATCAACTCTTTGCATAGTAAACGCCATTGCTATTAGGTCTGCACATAGCATGCACGCTCCTTCAGTTGGTCAATGGGCTGCTTATCAGGTCTGCACATAGCTTGTGCAGGCCAGTTAGGCAGATCTTCAACCAACTGAAAAACAGCACTTGGAATGTTTACAACACTGCTGCTAATGGGAAGGTAAGGGCTTAGTGCTGTCAGCCTGAAACTAAACGTGCTTTAACTGGCCAGATTTCCAGGTTGAAAAAAAACTTTTCAACAGATTCCCCATAAATGATTTGCTTCAAAAAACTGTATTTAACAAAACTTGATGTCAAACATACCAAAAATAGAATTTAGGATTACATACACTTTTATGGTTCACATTCAATACCATCAGCATAAATGAACAATGTTCTGAGATGTTGCTGGACAATCATCAATTCTCACTGCAGTGAACAAAAACCGTAAAGACCATGATTACCTTGAGTTTTAGAACATCAGCATGCCTGTTATATTCTCAGCCCCATTCCTTATGACTTTTCTTGCCATTCTATAGACTGGTGATCCTCTACTTTTAAGCTTCTTCTCCATGGATGTTGCACTATAAACAAAATCAATTTAACAGAACAGGCCAAAGGTAGAGTCAGAGGAAATATTGAAATGTTTGCACAAGAAAACATTCCTGTATGAATTGTCTTTAAAAGCAAATCCGGAACAAGGGGCATAAAACAGAACAGGAGAGAACTCATGTCAGTGGACCACGGTGAAAAAAAATGATCTGGATTACATATAAATGTGCGCATGGCTGATCTCTGAGTTTCATTTGCTTTATTTTATATATCATTCCATAATAGTAAACAAAGCCCTTTGAGCCTTTATTCCATCCTGGAACCTTAACATTGATGATTGCATATCCCCGCTGAGAGACTGGGATACAAACAGTTTTAATTCATCAGACTTTGATTACATAATTGTGATTCTGGTGGGATTTTAAATCTGGTTAGAATTGGAATACTGCAATAAACTTCCTATAAAAAAAAAACACTCAAATGTTTTACTAGCACATAGAAATGAGAAACTAGATTTACAATTCAGAATAAATTGTGCCAAATCACGGCAGCTGGAGATTCCTTATATCCCACCGTATTTTTCCTTCCTTCATTTTTTTTTTTTTACTTATTTTTTAACTGGACTTTTGGTTTGCATAAGTTAAATATATTTCATACTCCATGAAACAAAAGGTATTCAAAGTCTTAAATGGATAGTGGACTTCTCCCTCCTCCTGCCCCCCCAAAAAAATTTTTGAATGACCCTGAACCACATAGACTGGTATGGACTGGAATGGATTGGTATGGTTACACCAGCATTTACGCCCTTCCGTAGAGTTTCAGAAACTAGCCCTAAAAAGTTTCACTCACCTACCGAAACACTAACCCAGGACTTTCTCAACCAAGGTTCCTCCAGAGGTTGCTAGGGGTTCCTTGAGCAATGAGCAATTTCTGTCTCTCAGATAAGTTCCAACTGACATCAGCGATCTTTTTAGCTATCTGTAAGGAGGTAATTCTTTCCAATAACCACAAATGTAAGGAGCGTTCTTCCCAATGACCATCACACTAATGTCTCATGAGTTATAGATATAGTCATTTTTAGTAGGGGTTCCCTGTGACTGGAAGGTTATTTCAAGGGTTACTCCATATCGAAAAGGTTGAGAAAGGCTGCAATAACCTGTAACTATGCCACAATGCATGTTTTGGATGACGTCTATGCATTCTAAAGGGTAACAACATTTTTGCAGCAAAAAAAAGAGAGCATATACAGTGCCTTGAAAAAGAATTCATACCCCTTGAAATTTTCCACATTTGTCATGTTACAACCAAAATGTAAATGTAATTTATTGGGATTTGATGTGATAGACCAACACAAAGTGGCACGTACAGTAATTGTGGAGTGGAAGGAAGATGAGAAATGGTTTTCAAAATTTTTTACAAATAACTCTGTGAAAAGTGTGGTGACATTTGTATTCAGCCCCCGGAGTCAATACTTTGTAGGACCCCCTTCGGCGGCAATTCCAGCTGCAAGTCTTTTTGGGGATGTCTCTACCAGCTTTGCACATCTAGAGACATTTTTGTGCATTCTTCTTTGCAAAATAGAGCACGTTCTGTCAGATTGAAAGAAGAGCGTCTGTGAACAGCAATTTTCAAGTCTATCTTTAAAATGTGTTGCACTGTTGCAAAACCATATGTATGCAACACCCCTAAAATCAAATAAAGCCCTAATACAAATATTATAATGGTATTAAATTATTATTTCAAATGTGACAAGAAGAATCCAATAAAACAACAAACAAAATGTATGACAACATTAATAAATAAAAATAAATAACTATTATTATAATAAATGTGTTAAATCTCCATTGCCCCAGTAACGACGTCCATTAGGATGAAGCATGTTGGGTGGAGACTTAGCGGTAATGTCATCACATCATCAGACCTTTTGGCTTTAAGGCCAAAAAGTTCAATTTTGGTCTCATCTGACCAGAGCCCCTTCTTCCACATTCTCCAGTCTCCTGTGCAAAAAGTAAAAGTCAGCAGCTACAAAAACTGTAGCTGCTGATTTGTAAAAAACAGCCACTCACCTGTCCCAAAATCCAGCGGTGTGCTCACACCATCCGGGTTCAGCTGCCATCTTCTGTCCTGTCATCTTAACTGTGGGCACCCGGCTGTGACAGCTTGCAGCTTCACCGCAAGGTACCTAATGTGCATGTGCAAGCACTGCTGCACATTGTGAATGGTCCCACAGTCCTTTGAGACCTGTCACGTGTCCCAGAAGACTGCAGGGAGAGAGAAGAGAACTTCCACTTCCAATTGTATAGGCGGTGGGAGAAGACGTGGGAGCGAGCACCTGACAAAATTGGGTACCCACACTCCCTCCTGCTCCCCAAAGGTGCCAATTCTTCATGGGGAGTGGAGGATGAGTTCTTAAAGTGGAACTTCCCATTTTAGGTGAAGCTCCGCTTTAAGTACACCACTTTCAACTAAGTGTGAAAACCTTGCAGTTTAAGAGCCTCTTCCATATATGCGTTTGCCTTCCAAAACCTTTCCAAAAGAATCTTACTGCGAGAATGTATGAGTAGGATTTGAAAATGGCCTTCGTCTCCATGGAATACAATGGATGGTCACCATCAAACAGATATTTAAATATAATATAAGATTGGTGATGAATGCCTCCTTGCTCCCATCTATCAATATGCTTGATTTTGGATATTATAAATATAACCCAGGATTGGGGACAGCAAGGCCACTGATGTTCCTTGGTCTTTGTAAAGTCTACAAATCTAATTCTGGATTGCTTCTGCTTGCATATAAGATCACAACAAAATGTCGTTTAAACATTTTAAAGGAAATCCAGCAGAAGGAATTTTGTAAAATGTGTAATAGTTGGGGCACCCAAATAATTTTAATGAGAGGAAAGGATAATGAGCAAAGTTAGGCCCAAATTTACGAATCAGATAACACAGGCTGGGGTTTAGAACTAAGATACTGCAGAGAATACAGCAGAATAAGATTGGCCAGCAGCAGGACAGTTTTATCTAAAGATAATATGCCTAACTTATGTCTTATCTATGGGGGTGTTGGAGGTGTGCTGTTCTTGCAGATACTGTATGTTTTTTTTCTTTTTAATAAGGCAGTGGTATGACAACAAAAGGCAGCTCCAAGAAGGTCAGTAAGAAGTGAATGTTTAGCTTTGAGCACCCCAAACCTAAAAAGGTCATATCAACATTTAAAATATATATACAGTATACTATATATAATAATATAATAAAATGAAAAAACATAAAAGAAATTAAAACTCCAGAATTGAAAGTTTATACCCATTGGAGGCTTGCGCTTTGAATATCCTGCCATTCAGTTTTCTTTGCCCTGATCCAACCAAAGATCTTTAGATTAGATTAGAAAATCTATTTTTGAGTGTTACAGGTGTAGTGCCCCTCTAGATAGCCAGAGCTAGAGTTCAATTATTAGTTAGAAGGGCTGAGTAGCAGCCTGGGTATAATAGTTAGTAGGGTCAGAGCTGAGAGGCTCTGTAGGTCAGTTCCCTGATACCTCCCACTACTCTAGAATCTTGGAGCATATTCTAGAAGCAGTGAGCGGGAGTGAGGAGGGGCTGGCATGCACACTTAAGGGACCCTGGCCAATCTCCAAGCAGAAGGTTTGGAATGAGTCCAGGACAGCCCTTAAATGTTGGAGAACCTGCTCAGCAGCAGGAGAGGTTGGGTGGAAGATGGAGAAAGAAGGCTGATGTGTAGGAGCCTTAGAGGGGGTCTAGTTGCGAAGGGGCTCACCTCTAGGCAGTGGTGTTTGAAAGGGAGGAAAGCTCAGAACCTCACTGGCCTCCAGAGTGAGGACCACCTGTGCAGCAGGGAAGGAGTGGCCCAGCAGAAGGCCTGGAAGCAGCCACGACCCATCAGCTCATAGGCAGAGGACTAGAGGAGTGAGAAGATCTACACCCCCTAGGCCAGTTAAGGGGAAAGAGGCCCTCTTGTAGGAAACTGGATTAGCTTTCTTACCCGGGACTATTTCACACTGAAGTGACATGCGCTGGATCCCCATTGCATGGATTTCTTCAGGCAGCTGGATAGAAGAGGATTATCCAGGATCTGGGGTGGAACACCAGAAGAGGCTGGCTAGCTCTCCCAGAAGAGGATTCTTGTCTGAAAGGTTTTGTACATAGTTCCAGGATGTTGTCCTCAGTTGCAGTTCCCTTGGACATCCTATATACCCTTACCCAATCCAAGATATTTACCCCTTAATAACCCCCCCCCCAAAAAAAAAAAGCTCAAGGACTGGTTACTGCAAGTCTGTGTGGAAAATGCATGTTGCTTGTCCATACAGGACTATATGGGGGGTTACATTTTCAGCAACTCCTAAGGGGGAAATGCTACATCGGTAATCAGGGGTATATTCAAGTGTTAAAAATATAAACTACTTTTAAAATCCCAAAGATTTACAAATGTATTAAAATTACAAAATCTTAACAGTATAATAATTGGACTCAAAGGATATGTATCCATTAATGATGAAGACACAGAAAATGTATAAAAGCCCTGTAGCTCAGTGGGCATTGTTATTTTCAGAGTTATGGGCAGTATTAATACAACTGATGCTTGGACCATCACACATAATATCTTCTACAATTCTTTGGCTGATATCTGCTTTGTTATATTAGTTTTATTTAATGCATAATATTCTCTGGATGGTGATGATTAAAAGTAAACAAAACCCGTCTATGAAATCAGCAGTGATTGAGTGATGACTTTATGTCCAATCAAAGAGGAGTTTTTAGTTTCTAAAAAAACAAAGCCATTGTCTATATTTTTTTAGCTTCAGTGAGGCTCGCTTGGGTCCCAACTATTTCTTCTTACCGTTGGATTCTCTTTCTGACTACAAGGCAGGTAAGGAATCCCTCCTTTCTAACTGGATGGGAAGAGTATTAAAGTAAAACAAACTTTCTCAAACTTTTTTTTACCGTAGTAGGACCCTTGAAATAATTTTGAGGTCTCAGGGAACCCCTGCTAAAAATGATTCTGCCTACATTTCATGGAAAAAGAGCAGGAACATTAAACTGCTGAAATGTTAATTACTTAACCTCTTCACACCGGCCGCACACAAATGTGAAGCCTTCCGGTGTCTAGGCCTAGACGCCGAGCGGCCACACATTTACGTTCTATTAAAAAAAACATATGTGCTGAGAGCGCGCTACCAGCACACATGTCCGGTACTCACAGAAAGGTCCCGGTTTCCTCTTTCGATCAGGACCTTTCCCAATCATGTGACCGCCGTGACGACCTCCCGGCTTCTGAAACTCTTAAAGGGCCAGTAGGCGCTGGCGTGAAGGGGTTAAGCTCTGAAAGGTTTTACCTCCTTCATGACCAGACTATTTTTTACTATTCAAGATTACTATAGTTAAAGCGCTACTTTAAGTGGGAATTGTGCAGTCATGCACCACTGCACCCAAATGAAATTTATATACTTTTTTCACACAAAAAAATGGTATTTGATCACCATTGTTTTGTTTATTCTTTATTACATAAATGAAAAAAGACTGAAAATTGTTAAAAAATCAAAAATTTTCTGTTACAGTATAAAACCTCCACTAAAATATTTAAAAATCAATTTTCTTCATAATGTAGGTAAAAATGTATTCTGCTACATGTCTTTGGCAAAAAAAATCCCAATAAGTGTGTATTAATAAACTATGTGTCCATACGCCCTGCCCCCCCTTTTTTTTCTCCTTCCTTGCCCCTTCTTTCTGCCCCTACCCCCTTCTTAGTCACCTCCTGCCTGCGACTCTTCCCACCTCTCCCTCTTTCTGCTATCTTCCTATTTCTTTTCCTTCCCCACAAAGTTACACTATCATTTGCACTTTTCCATTCATGCTCTCTTGACTTTTTTTCGAATGATCGTGATAGGCACACAGACACATACTCCTTGCTTTGATATAAGGCCACTATAGATCCTGATTTCGCAATCCCCTCCTACGTAGATTTACCTGGTTCTGTGTCACGCTTCATCTCTCATTGACCTTCTATCGATTCCAGGGTATACTGCTCCTAGATCAGTTAGAGATCCTTGCCCTCACAAGAGCCCAGGAGAGGACTGCCCGAGGGCCCGGGTCAGTAGGGGGCCCCATGAGATGCCCCTGGTACCTTTTCTTTTTCATAGGCTTTTTAGAGTTTGGGCAAGGACACAGGGGCCCTATGTACCCCTATTGCCCGGGGGCCCCATGAGTTGTCAGTCCGCCCCTGCGAGAGCCTCTTACCAAAAACCACAACTAGGAATAGCCTTTCATCTATTTTATTCAGGAGGTAATCCCCTGCAGTCATCATTCTCCCATATTGTTATTGATTGTGAATTTCGGACAAATATCCATAAAACATTGTGTCTTTCTATCTAACTTGATCATTGCGATCCTTTTGTTATTTCCTCCATGTTGTATTTTTGATTTGTTTTGTCTTTTTGATCCTAATAAAAGTTTATGGAATAAAAAAAACAAACTAATATACTGACGGCCTGATGGTCGATCTAATTTCTTGAGGCCCTTAAAATGTACAAATTTTCCCCAAACGACCCATTTTCAGAAAGTAGACAGTATGAGGTAATTAGTAAGAGGCATGGCAATTTTTTGAATTTGTAATTTTAAGTCACTTTTTTTGGAAAATGAAAAATATAAATATATATATTTATATGTGTAGAAAAGTGCAGCGCTAAAAATGCAACAAAAAGAACTACAGTAATGCGGTATAATAAAGTGCAACACATAAAAGTGACAAAACCGTCAGCAAATAAAAATCTAGAAATCGATCAAATCAGTAAAGTGCATCATAAACTGTATGAATTGAGCAGAACAGTAAAGTACATCAATAAAAAGTGCCAAAATTTATTTTCTACATGTCTTTGGTGAAAAAAAATCCCAATAAGTGCATATTGATTGGTTTGTATGAAGGTTATAGCATCTACAAACTATAGTATTAATATTAGAATTGTTTTTTTATACTAGTAATGATGGTGATCAGTGAGTTATAGTGGGACTGTAATATTGTGGAAGGCAATCTGACACTAACTGATGCTAGCTGGCAGATAAACTGACTAACTGACACTGACATCACCATTGCCACTAATACAGATAGTACATTGTCAGTGTAATAATGACACTGGCTAGAAAAGGGGTTAACATCTCAGGACAGGGGCGGACTGACAACTCATAGGGCCCCCGGGCAATAGGGGATCATGGGGCCCCTGTGTCCTTGCCCAAACTCAAAAAAGACTATGAAAAAGGTACCAGGGGCATCTTATGGGGCCCCTTACTGACCCCGGGCCCTCGGGCAGTGCCCAAGTTTCCAAATGGTCAGTCCGCCCCTGTCTCAGGGCAATAAAGGAGTTATGTGTGTTTCTAACAAGTGTTACTGTGTGTGTTATGTTATGGGCTGCTTTTCGTTAAATATCTGTTTGTTCCTTCTCCCTGCTTTTCAGGGAGAAGAAACAAATAGATTACTCCCTCTGTACAGAGGTCTGTGTGTTTTTCAACACAAAGTTCTGAGCTGTGATTGGACACAGCCGATCAGCAAGTCTCAGCCATGAATTATTGGATGAAGCCTGCTGAAAAAAATCCCACTATGTCTAATCACGGTGGGAGTCGACTGGAGGTGGGGGCACGTTCATGCACACTGAAACCGGGAGACACTGCCAATGTACAGGTATGTGTTTGTGCCTGTATGAGCCGCTTGTCCACAGCAAAATACCACCAGGCAGGCGGGTGTTAATTGGTTAAATATCATTGAGAAATTGCCCCCTTCCATTGGTAGGCATTGTAGTTGGGAAATCAAATTGTCACAGTTCGGGTAGCGGTGGTAGCGGGCATCGTGATTGACGTTGGATCTACTTCGGGGGACATTTTTTTTATTTTTATTTTTAATAAAGGACTTGTCAAAGACTGTTTTCTGTCTTTTTTACACTTTTTTTGTGAATGGGTAGCTGTACCCTGTACCGCATACTCATTCACAAAGTGGGAGATCACGTTCTGGGGATCCCCCTTGTTAGAGAGGGCTTCCAGATTCCAGTAAGCCCCCCACCTGCAAACCCCACAACCACAGGCCATGGTTGTGGGGAAGAAGCCCTTGTCCCAATCAACATGGGGACAAGGTGCTTTGGGGGGGGATTCGCCCACCCCAAATCACCCCCCATGTATGGTATGGTTCAGGATCTCCCCTCTTTCCTGACCTGCCGGGCTGCATGCTCGGATAAGGGGCTGGTATGGATTTTAGGGGAACCCCATGCCATTTTTTTAAAATGTTGGTGTGGGGGTTCCCCTCAAAATCCATACCAGACCCAAAGGGCTTGGTATGGATGGGAGGGGGGACCCCACGTCAGTTTTTTTTTTTTCCTAACTTGATTGTTGGGAAATGCCAACAATTCCTTTGACATTCAGCTGTCAGCTGAGAACCCCACTGACAGCTGATACATGAATGAATGTTTCACTACTAAAATACGGCATGACTTCATAATATAACTCATGCAGTATTTTAGCTGTGCGGTACCACATAGTCAGATGCAGTAAGATACCGCTCAGTTGTTCGGTTCGAGTTCGAAGTTCGCAGTCGAACATTCTGTAGGTTCGGATGTTCGACTGCGAACCAAACAGAAGGGGTGTTCGGTCCATCACTACTTCCTATTAACACTTTCAAACAATGTCAGCAGCCATTGAAAACAGTGAACAAGTACAATATCACTCTTTTTTGTCTGTCTTCGCAGCCACTGAAATGATCCTGGATAATGAAAATGTGACAACAGCAACTGAATTCTTTCTTCTGGGGTTCCCTGGACTTGGTGTGTTTAGGTTTCTTTTCTTCACGCTCATATTTTCTGCATATACTGTGACAGTTTTACTTGACGTTATGATCATTGTGCTACTGTCAACCAAAAAAAGTCTACAGTCCCCCATGTTCATGTTCCTTAGGAATTTCTTATTGTCAGAGATGTGCTTTGTGAATGTAGTTGCCCCCAATATGTTACGTATCATATGGATGAATGGAGCCACCATGTCTGTCACTGGATGCATCACTCAGAGCTGCATTTTTGTGTCTTCAGGTACTTCTGAAATCTATTTCCTCAGCGCAATGTCCTATGACCGATACTTGGCCATATGTAAACCTTTACACTACATAACAAATTCATGGCTTCCTCTCTTCAACCTGATGTTTGTATCATATTTCTGTCTATCATCCCTGGATCTTTCAAAAAGATGTTTTAGACCACATGCTTACGGCAGCTAGAACTGTCATAGCTGGTAACTGGTGTAAATCAGCCTCTCTATAGTAGACTGGGTATGTGAGATGGACAACATCCAGTCCTTGGAAAGAACGATTCATTCCGGAGACAAGCAACTGGAACAGCCTTCGATGGTGTGGACACAATGGGAATACTTCCGTACTTCAGCCAAATTCTCTCAGTATCTATAAACTATGGAAGCCAGCCCTCTTCACCCTCCCCCCATGCCTCTGGCCCCTTTTACTTCCACTGATTCTTCGGTGCAATTTTCGGGGTTCTGCCCCCCTCATCTCTTCCCCTTCTTTTTTTCCTTTCTCCCATTCCCCTTCCCCCCTTTCTTTTTTACTCTCTTCTTTCCTTCTCTCTCTCCCCTCTTTTTTCCTCTTTGGCCAGTCTATGGCCATTTTTGTTGGCTCCTGGCAGCGCCTACCTCTGCCCCGTCCTATTACTCTCATGCAACTTTTTGTTGCTTTTATTTTACATTTGGGTATGTACACTTATCTATTACATCCCACACGATTGTTATTTATTCTCTGCAGGATTTCGTTTTGAGTGTTCTTTTTTTTATTTGAATGATTTTTTTCTTGCTTGCCACAACCTGTTTGATTACTTTTGCAGATTGTGTAACCATTACGTTCTCTGATTTGTTACATTACATGTCATTTTATGCACTTTGTTACATGTTATAAATCTAGGAGATGTGCTAAACCTCCCCTATCTCCATTGCACATTGCTTACAGGTTCTGTGCGCTTTGTATTGGCCACATCCATGTTTTTCTACTTTTTTCTGATTTTTGTAATAATGTGGAACTTACAATAAACAAAGATTATACATAAAGGCTCCTCCACCCCCTGCTGCAGAAGAAGAGGTGAATCGAATGTTCTCATGACAGTTGCTAAAAACAAATTAAAAACAATTTTCTGGATTTGTTTTATTATTGAAAAAATGGCAAAATGATTAACTGCTTGCCCGACGCCCTATAGTAGAACTACTGCTGCAGGGCGTCAGGGCTGCACAAAATCATGTATATATATATATATATATATATATGTCTGATGCGGACTGACAACTCATGGGGCCCCGGGCAATAGGGGATCATGGGGCCCTTGTGTCCTTGCCCAAACTCAAAAAAGCCTATGAAAAAGGTACCAGGGGCATCTCATGGGGCCCCCTACTGACCCCGGGCCCTCGGGCAGTGCCCGAGTTTCCAAATGGTCAGTCCGCCACTGTGTGATGTGCATTTCCAGGTAGGGAGCGCACGCGCCACCCTACCCGCACCACCATTGGCGGCTGCAGATATCAATCACCGGCAGGGGTAGACTGACAACTCATGGGGCCCCCGTGCAATAAGGGATCATGGGGCCCCTGTGTCCTTGCCCAAACTCAAAAAAGCCTATGAAAAAGGTACCAGCGGCATCTCATGGGGCCCCCTACTGACCCCGGGCCCTCGGGCAGTGCCCGAGTTTCCAAATGGTCAGTCCACCCCTGATCACCGGGTCCCAGCTGGAGATTTCCCACCAGCACCCAATGATTGCTGAGTAACACTGACAGGGGAGAGACCTGTGTGTAAACAACACAGGTCTCTCTCCAACCAGCAATAACATGCTGCTGTGTATTTCTCACACAGTAGAGAAATACAAAGCAGCAAGTCTCCATTGTAACACAGCACACATAATAAAACACACACACAGCACACAGCTAACCCTTTGATCGCCTAAAAGTTAACCCCTTCCTGCCCAGTGTCATTAGTACAGTGTCAGTGCTTTTTATTAGCACTGATCACTGTAATAGTGTCATTGGGGATGTCAGTGACACCAAGTCAGTTCCTCCCCAGTGTCAGAATGCCCACTGCAGTCCCGCAGTCCCGCTATAAGTCGCTGATCTCCGCCATTACTAGTATAAAAAAATAAAAGTTCCCTTATATATATATCGCTATTTGTAGATACTATAACTTTCACAATTAATTTACACGTATTGGGATTTTTTTTTTAGCAAAGACATGTAGCAGAATACATTTTGGCCTAAATTTATGACGAAATTTGATTTTTAAATTTTTTTATTGGACTTGTTTAATAGCAAAAAGTAAAAAATATAGTTTTTTTCCAAAATTGTCAGCCTTTTTTTGTTTGTAGCGCAAAAAAAAATAAAAACCGCAGAGGTGATCAAATACCACTGAAAGAAAGCTCTATTTGTGGTAAAAAAGGACATAAATTGAATTTATGTCCAGCGTTGCATGACCACTCAATTGTCAGTTAAAGTAACGCAGTGCCATTTCGCAAAAAATGGCCTGTTCAGGAAAGGGGGCAAATCCTCTGGAGCGCAAGTGGTTAAGGTTGATCCCTGCCTGTTCATTTATTTTTTAATTGATTCCCATTTATATACATCTTACATTTTGTTAACTATATTATTGCATTATTTCATTTTTATCCCCAAACATGTACATTTTTTAATCTCACAGTACATAGATGCACTGAACTGCAAACATTTCAATGACATACTGTATATTGCATACTGCAAGTAATTAAAAAAATATATAAAACATAATTTGATGAAAACTAAAAAAAAAAAATAAACCTAAACAAAATTGAAACAAAAAATTAAAAGTAATCAAAAACATTATAATTCCCCCTTTAATATTTATTACTATTTTGGAACAATTAAAGAATTGATAACATTACAGGTGCCTCTGGTTGTTTTTAAGTACCAAGTGTTATCACCTGA
Organism: Staurois parvus; assembly: GCF_062004578.1. Classification (NCBI taxonomy): domain Eukaryota; kingdom Metazoa; phylum Chordata; class Amphibia; order Anura; family Ranidae; genus Staurois; species Staurois parvus. Next base: position 1,733,245 of record NW_028318266.1, read on the forward strand.
ACTCATTTTAAGTGATTCCCATTTATATACACCTTACATTTTGTTAACTATATTATTCCATTATTTCATTTTTATCCCCAAACATGTACATTTTTTAATCTCACAGTACATAGATGCACTGAACTGCAAACATTTCAATAACATTTGTTTTGTAATAAAATCCCTCCCAGGGGTGGACTAACAACTCATGGGGCCCCCGGGCAATAGGGGATCATGGGGCCCCTGTATCCTTGCCCAAACTCAAAAAATCCTATGAAAAAGGTACCAGGGGCTTCTCATGGGGCCCCCTACTGACCCCGGCCCTCGGGCAGTGCCCGAGTTTCCAAATGGTCAGTCCACCCCTGATCCCTCCTGCGCTGTTATGGACCCCAAACCCTACCTTTCAGCTGCTTACACTCAAACTGATACCCAAACAGTGCAACAAATATATAATACAATAGTGCAGCGCTAATAGACTAAATCACCATAAATAGTGATATTGAAAACATAACAATGTGACACATCTTAAAGTGACAAAATCATCTTAGTCCCGGTCCCTGTGACGTCGGGACGTACGGGCGCCAGAACCGGCGGCAAATTTGAAATTTTTTAAAATATGTCATTTTTTTGAAAAAGACTATTACATAGTAAAACATTGCTGTTTCAATGCATTTCACATACATTTTGTCCCGAGTGCTTTGTCCGGCGGCCTGCCTGCATTTTTACTGTTCTTTCTGCCTGGAAACTGAGAAACGTCCATGGCCTCCAAAAAGAGTCCCTTTAGGTCAAAAGCGGTTTTAGACCGGCTAGAGAACAGCAATAGTAAATCAGAACCACTTGCAGAATTGAGTGATAATTATTCGTGGGGGAAATTCCTCATCAGACACTGAAAACGATTCTGCGACTGAGCTCAGCGATGTGCGAACTTGCCTCTGTATTTCAAATTTCAGTGTTTTTGGTTTGATTATATTATTGAATTAAATGTATTATTATTATATTATTATTTTTTATGATTATTTATTAAATTATAATTTATGATTTCGTGTTTCAAATTTTATCCTACCCGGGATGTTTACTAGACTCTTGTTCAGATAGATTTCAGTGAGTTATTCCTAAAAATTACAGCTTACAATAAAAAACTATATATTTCCATTCAAAAAAATGGTACCGCTTTCAGCACCAAAAATCAGAAAAAATCATACCGCCGAGGAGGTTAAACTCTATGTAGTGCAAGATTCTAATGCCATTCTCTAAGCCAGTGGTTCTTAACCTTGTTGGAGGTACTGAACCCCACCAGTTTCATATGCGCATTCACCGAACCCTTCTTAATTGGAAAAATAAAATATGATTTTTAAAATTCAAAACATAGGTATAAATTTATACATAGGTGCACAAAATGAACAAAACCGTTAAGAACAAAGAACAAAACCATTAAAACATGATTTTCACACAAAAACAAAAACATAATAATGAATATTTACTGCACGAATCATATGAGTCGGGTGTGGGTCTTCACCTCTGCCCAACCCGCGAGACTGACTCACTGAACCCCTGGGGTTCGATCAAACCCAGGTTAAGAACCACTGTTTTATAGTAATTCATCCCCCATAGTAATTCATCCCCCATATAGTAATTCATCCCCCATAGTAATTCATCCCCCATATAGTAATTCATCCCCCATATAGTAATTCATCCCCCATATAGTAATTCATCCGCCATATAGTAATTCATCCCCCATAGTAATTCATTCCCCTATAGTAATTCATCCCCCATATAGTAATTCATCCCCCATATAGTAATTCATCCCCCATAGTAATTCATCCCCCCTATAGTAATTCATCCCCCATATAGTAATTCATCCCCCATATAGTAATTCATCCCCCATATAGTAATTCATCCCCCATAGTAATTCATCCCCCATAGTAATTCATCCCCCATATAGTAATTCATCCCCATAGTAATTCATCCCCCATATAGTAATTCATGCCCCATAGTAATTCATCCCCCCTATAGTAATTCATCCCCCATAGTAATTCATCCCCCCTATAGTAATTCATCCCCCATATAGTAATTCATCCCCCATAGTAATTCATCCCCCATATAGTAATTCATCCCCCATAGTAATTCATCCCCCCTATAGTAATTCATCCCCCATAGTAATTCATCCCCCCTATAGTAATTCATCCCCCATAGTAATTCATCCCCCATAGTAATTCATCCCCCCTATAGTAATTTATCCCCCATATTAACTCATCCCCCATATAGTAATTCATCCCCCCTATAGTAATTTATCCCCCATAGTAACTCATCCCCCATATTAATTCATCCCCCATATAGTAATTCATCCCCCATATAGTAATTCATCCCCCATATAGTAACTCATTCCCCATATTAATTCATCCCTCATATAGTAGTAGTAAGTAAGTAGCAAGTAGTAAGCCAAGTCCCCCCTGTGTCAATTCACTTACCTTTTCTCCGCGCGTTCCTCTCGCCGTATTCCCGCGCCGTTCCGGTCTTCAGGGCGGACTGTGAGAGGAGCCTAGCTCCTCTCACGTTCGTCACGCTGCCCCGCCTACACACATCCTGACAGCCAATCACTGGCTATCAGGATGTGAGTGGCAGCGAGACATCATTGCATTTGAGCGCGCTGCCCTGGCTGTTTTTTTTTGGATCACGCTGCAGAGTCCCTGCCGCCCGAGAGGAGGGAGGGGAGGGGAGCGGGCGCCCGGCACACAAGAGCCGCATTAAAGCGTGTAAAGAGCCGCGGCTTGCCGACCACTGGGCTAAGCGATGTTGCGTGACCACCTGCAGCCAATGATGGACAAGCGGGGCATGTCATCACGAATCATATGAGTCGGGTGTGGGTCTTCACCTCCGCCGAACCCGCGAGACTGACTCACCGAACCCCTGGGGTTCGATCGAACCCAGGTTAGGAACCACTGCTCTAAGCTTTACATGTGTTCTTGTCACCTTTGAATCATTTGCTGTATACACTTGAGTGTTAATAACCTAGTGTTCCGAGATTCAGATTATTTCATTTAATTGGAATATATTTACATATTACACAACTCCCTCAGGTTTTTGGCCCCTGAAGAAGATTTTACCATATCTGAATAATTGTAAATTGAGTTCAGGTGATAACACTTGGTACTTAAAAACAACCAGAGTCACCTGTAATGTTATCAGTTCTTTAATTGTTCTGAAATAGTAATAAGTATTATAGGGGGAACTATAATGTTTTTGGTTACTTTTACATTTTTTTTGTTTCAATTTTGTTTAAGTTTATTTTTTTTATTTTTCATCAAAATTATGTTTTATATATTTGTTAATTACTTGCAGTATGCAATATACAGTATGTCATTGAAATATATAATGCAATAGTGCAGCGCTAGTAAACTAAATCACCATAAATAATACTTCGTGGGCAAAACAAGCCTACATGTGAATAGTGATATTGAAAACATAAAAAATGTGACACATCTTAAAGTGACAAAATCATCTTAGTGCCCTACACATGTGTCCAATACCCCGAGGAAGTCACGAGACCACGTGACGTAAGCTTCAGGTTTTGAAGTGACGCACTTCCGGTACGGGACGCCATCTTGAAAACTCCCAGGAAGTACCACATGAATGCAGTTTACCCACAGAGGGGAGAGGAAGAGGCTGTATTGTAATGTGAGTTACTTCTTTTTACAAATACATGAACTGCAAGCTTGATTTACTAAACTATGGAGGATCTCTTTTTTGCTCACTAATATGTGAGTGAGATTTCCCAGAATATCCGCTGAGAGGACCTTAACCTCCCTAGTGGTCTGATTATGTCCATAGTTCTGTGCTCAAAGCGGTACATTTTTTTGCATGGAAATTGTTGTTTTTATATTGTAGGCTGTAATTTTTAGGAATAACTCACTGAAATCTGTCTGAACAAGAGTCTAGTAAACATTCCGGGGATGATAAAATTTGAAACACGAAATCATAAATTATAATTTAATAAATAATCATAAAAAATAATAATATAATAATAATACATTTAATTCAATAATATAATCAAACCAAAAACACTGAAATGTGAAATAGAGCGCCAAGTTCGCACGTCGCTGAGCTCAGTCGCAGAATCGTTTTCAGTGTCTGATGAGGAATTTCCCCCACAAATCATTATCACTCAATTCTGCAATTGGTTCTGATTTACTATCGCTGTTCTCTAGCCGGTCTAAAACCGCTTTTGACCTAAAGGGACGCTTTTTGGACGCCATGGACGTTTCTCAGTTTCCAGGCAGAAAGAACAGTAACAATGCAGGCAGGGCGCCGGACAAAGCACTCGGGACACAATGTATGTGAAATGGTTTGATACAGGAATGTTATACTATGTGATTTTAGTGTATTTAGTGAATGTCACTTTTTAAATTTTTTTAATTTCCCGCCAGTTCCATTCCCTATACGCCCCGACGCTCGCAGGGACCGGAACCTGGAAGACGGATGCCGGCATCGGCCGGAGGAGAAAGTCGGGGACACTGCAGGGGGGACACTGTGGCAGCGCAGGACAAGGTAAGTGCTGGAGGGATCCCTGAGAAACGCTGCAGTGTATTCCCGAGTGTAGCTCGGGGTTACCGCTTGTGGTACTGAAACTTTACCCCGAGCTACACTCGGGAATACCTCCAGGGGGGTTAACCACTTCAATACCGGACACTTTACCCCTTCCTGCCCAGGTCAATTTTCAGGCTTCAGCACTCTCACACTTTGAATGAAAATTGCGCGGTCATGCAACACTGTACCCAAACAACATTTTTATAATTTTGTTCACACAATTAGAGCTTTCTTCTGGTGGTATTTAATCACCACCGGGCTTTTTATTTTTTGCTAAAATAACAAAAAAACACAGAACATTTTGAAAAAAAAACATGTTTCTTTGTTTCTGTCATAAAAGTTTGCAAATAAATAATTGTTCTTCATAAATTTAGGCCGAGATGTATTCTACTACATTTCTTTGGTGAAAATAACCCAAATCAGTATTTATTATTTAGCCTGTAGGAAAGTTATAGAGTTCACAAACAATGGGATATATCTGAAAATTGATCAATCCTGAAGTATTGATGGACGATCTAATTTCTTGAGGCCCAAGAATGTCAGAACAGTACAGATATCCCCCAAATGACCCCTTTTTGCAAAGCAGACAGCTCAATGTATTTCATAACAGGCATGGCGAGTTTTTTTAAGTTGTAATTTTTTTGGCATAATTTTTTAGAAAATGAAGACATTTTGTAAAAATTATTTTCACAATTGTTTTTGTACATACTGTCACCAGTACAGTACAGCGTCATCATATAACTGGTGTGGCGGTGATCAGGGACACTGACTGGTGACAGTACGAAAAAAAAAATAATTTTTTTCAATTTTTTTATTTCATTTTTTTCTCTTTTTTTAATTTTTTTTCATATTACACTTTAACCAAATTAGTATAATGTTACCATAGTAACATTGTACTACTTTGGGGAGGTGATATATATATATTTTTTTACACAATTTGATTGCTTATAGCAAAGAATTTCTCTGCTATAAGCAAGCATTTAACTGAATGAAATCAATTCAGTCACGTTTTTTTGTTGTGATTAGCTGTGATTGGCCATGGCTAATCACATGACACAGATGGGCTGTGATTGGCCAAGCCTGTGCATGTGATCACTGTGACCATTTACAGCTAGACACACTTGTATACAATGGATGGCATGAAATGAAGACATCCATTGTATACAACTGTCAAGTGACCTGCTGTGATTGGTTACAGCAGGTCACATGGTACTGGCAATGCGGCTGGTACACAGATCTGTCATTGGCCGTGTCCGAGGTACACAGCCGGTGATAGATCTCGTGACACAAACTGCGATCCAGGAAGGATATGATATGACGCAATCTCGGAGGGATGAGAGGTTCGCCTGGCAGTCATGTTACTATAGACCGGGCAGGAAGAAGTTAAGAGAGCTTCTTCTCTCCGAATGGCATTGTTTTAAATTTCAAAATGTTAATGCCTGTTCTACAACTATCTGAATTACTACCTTACTGTTAATATCCTTCTCTACCACTTACAGACTGGCTTTTTCCACAGCACACCAATAAACACTGCTCTGTACTCAATCTATTAGACCTTTTTGCTGCCTTTGATACAGTTGACCATTTTGTCCTGCTCAAGGAGCTTCATTCCTTTGGCCTCTAAAACCCTGTTCCTCCATAGTTCACCTCCTACCTATCTAAGCACTCCTTCAGTGTCACCTACAAATCTATCTCATCTTTTCCTCCTATTCTTTTTGTACAGGTCCTCCAAGGCTCTGTCCTTTATTATTATCTATGTACACCTGATCCCTTGGTCAGTTTATTCCCTCCAATGGATTTCAATATCATCTCTATGCTGATGACACCCAAATCTATTCCTCTACCCTTTAGCTCACACCTTCAGTCTCCTCAAGAATTACTAATTTACTAACTGACTCAAAGTCAGTCTTTCCAAAACTAAGCTGATAATATTTCTTCCCATCCACATGCCCCCTCTCCTGTCTTGTACATCAAGATCAATAGCACAGTTATTATTACTTCTCCTCGTGCCAGGAATCTAGGTGTAATTCTTGACTCCAACCTCTCCTTTAGGCCTCATATCCAATTGCTGTACAAATCTTGTCACCATCACCTCCCTAACATCTACAATATGTTCCTTCATAACCAATAAAACCATCAAGATACTTATTCATTTCCTATGTATCTATTGTCTTGATTATTGCAATCCCCTCCTTGTTGGCCTACTTTGTACAGAGGTCAGCCCCACTTCAGTCTATCAATAATTCTGCTGCCAAATTCACTCACCTTTCTACCACTCGATGACCACCACCCTTCTTTGCCAATATCTCCATCACTTACAGCAACATACAAAGCTATCCAAAACTTTGCTTTGAACTACATCTCCAATCCTTTCTCTGAATATCACCCAAACTGTCCTTTTGACTCCTCCCAAGAACTCCTGCTTTCTAGCTACCTAGTCACTTTCTCCTATATTTGCCTACCTAGCTTATCTAGAGCAGGGGTAGGCAACTTTGAGACCAAAAAGGGATTTGTGAAAAGAGATTCACAGGAAAGCGGCTACATTATGAACAGAATGCGATACTCAGAAAAATTTCCAAAAATTATGCTTTATTACACATTAATGATTGACACACGGGCAATCGCCCTGGTTTACCATCACCCCAGTATGAGACAATACACACAGACCTAAAACCTATGCTATGACCACCGTGGTCTAAAGCATTTTCAGCACTTGCACATAGGTTACACTCCCTATAGGAGGTGTATTCAAAAAATTATACCATAGGTATGTAATATCACATGCTATGTATATAAGCACATATTGTTACCATATAGGTTACACTCCCTGAAGGAGATTTTTCCAAAAATTATACCATGGGTATATAATATCACATGCAAGCAAAAAAGACAGATACAGTTACCATCTGGAGAGAAGCATAACCCTAGGCCTATATAAGGCAATGTGGGTAAAACATTGAATGAAAAAAGGGGAAAAATGAACCCCAATGATATGGTAATGGATTCATGCAGTACAACCCTATGAAGGCACATGTGGTTGGGGCCCTTTTATCTGTAAAATACCTGAATAGTTGCAAGGATTCTTATAGGTGAAAGAGTACCTGTTGTTGTCTTGATGGAGAAATAGATGCAAATAGCAGAGGTCTGCTTTATATGGTTTCTTCACCACAACATGTGGACTGCAAACCACTTTAGTATTTGAAACAAGATGAGACCCAATAGGTCTTCCGCCTGTTGCAATATATGTAGTATGCCTTGTTTCTATATAAAGCACCATAATGTCCCCATCCTGTAATAAGACAAACAATATAAGAATAGTCACTTTGAGAGCTCTCACTCTATAGTATATATAATATAAGTCGCAAGGAGCCTTTTTCGTTAGTCCTGTAACAGTCCACTCACCACCTGTGCAATGGGTAGTAGAAAAAAGAGATATCCTTCATAAGTACTGCCGTGTTGATCCAGGGAACTACCGCTTACATCAGCCGACATTTCGCGGGTTCCAACCTCTCCATGGCGCCTGTACAGCTTTTGAATGACTCATGGCATTTGAAAATGGCTGCCTCCTTGTAGGTCGGCGTGCATATCGCCAATGCGCATGACCGGAAGTGACGTATCTGACGTATGACGTCAATGCGTTTCGCCGATGGGCGTATCTCACTCAGCTTCGTCAGGACCAATAGGCAACTTTGAGACCTACCTGGACAACATGGAGGAAATCAAAGACCCCAGGGGGATGAAGGGGGGCTCCCTTTAAAAAAATAACTATCATGTACCCCCATCCACAGTAGTGTCCTCTGCTCCCCTTCACATTATCCTGTCCACTGTAGTGTCTTCTGCCCCCCCAATGCAGTGTCCTCTGGTTCCTTCACATCCACCTCGATGTAATCTCCTCTATCCCCTTCAAACCCCCCCCCCCCGTGGTGTCCTCTTTTTAGCAAGTTTGCCATAAGTATAATAGAATTACTATTGTCGAATTACAAATTTGGAATAATAATCTAACAATCAAATGTGTCTGGCTGACACACAGCTATAACTCACTCCAATGTCAAGATTACACAGTAATTCTAAATCATACTTGCAATGGACATACAGTACTGTTCAAAAGTTAAAGGCAGATGTGAAGAAATGCTGTAAAGTATGAATGATTTAAAAAAAAAAATATATATATATATATATATATTTTATTTGTATATTTTTAACAACTTACAAAATTCAAAGTGAGTGAACAGAAGAAAAATTCAAATCAAATCAATATTTGGTGTGACTACCCTTTGACTTCAAACCAGCAACAACTCACTTCATCAAGCTCTTTTAAGGAAGCAAAAAGAAACGCTGGATGGCCACATATTTGCGTGCAATTAGAAAACACATATGTACTGAGAGAATGTGCCTTGCGCACTCCGAGCACATATATCCGTGACTCATGGAAAGGTCCCGATCTCCCCTTTTGATCGGGACCGTTTCCGATCATGTGACTGCCGTGATTCAGTGTCACATGACCATAAAACCCTGCCTGCCTCCCGGCTTCTAAAACCTCTTAAAGGGCCGGGAGGTACCGGCGCTAAAAGGTTAATCAATAAAGGCTCTTGCCCTCACAGGAGCAACCATAGATGTCTGGGTTGGTGAGCAGTGAAATCTTCTACAGTCTAGAAGCTTCTACCCAGCTCTTCCCTAGACAATCTCCAAAGATGTTCTATACATGCAACCATCTTCCTGCCCTCCATATGTACCCTCAGGCAGACCAGCTGAAGTTCCCAGGACCGTTTTCACACAACAGTAAAAAGAAATAATCCTGCTGAGCACAGAAAAGTAAAGAACGCTCATGATGATCAGTGTAGCCCCAGCAGTGCCACATGTCAGTGTCCATCAGTGCCAGCTGTCAGTGCTCATCAGTGCCTCGTGCCAGTGCCTATCAGTGCCTCATCAATGCCACATATCAGTGCCTACCAGTGCATATCAATGCCACATATCAGTGCCCATCTGAGCTGCCTTTCAGTGTCACCCATCAGTGCCAGTCAGTGCCGCCTATCAATGCCAATCAGTGCCATCTATCGGTGCTGCCAATCAGTGCCGCCTATCAGTGCACATCAGCGTCGCCTATCAGTGCCAGTCAGTGTCGCCTAACAGTGCCAGTCAGTGCCGCCTATCAGTGCCAGTCAGTGCCGCCTATCAATGCTGCCTATCAGTGTCATATATCAGCGCCATGTATCAGTGATGCCTGTCAATGCCCATCAGTGCCACCTACCAGTGCCTCCTCATCAGTGCCTATCAGTGCCACCTAACAGTGTCCATCAGTGCAGCTTATCAGTGCCCATCAGTGCAACCTCATTAGTGCACATCAGTGATTGAGAAAAATCACTTATTTACAAAATTTTATAACAAAAACTAAGAAAAAATAAATTTTTTTCAAAATTTTCAGTGGTTTTTGGTTTGTTGAAGAAAAAATAAAAAACCCAGAGATGATTAAATACCACCAAAAGAAAGCTCTATCTGTCACAAAAAAATGATAAACATTTCATATGGGTGCAGAGTTCCATGACCGCGCAATTGTCATTCAAAGTGTGACAGCACTGAAAGCTGGAAATTGGCCTGGGCAGGAAGGGGGTAGAAGTGCCCGGTAGGCAGGAAGGGGGTAGAAGTGCCCTGTAGGCAGGAAGGGGGTAGAAGTGCCCTGTAGGCAGGAAGGGGGTAGAAGTGCTCTGTGGGCAGGAAGGGGGTAGAAGTGTCCTGTAGGCAGGAAGGGGGTAGAAGTGCTCTGTGGGCAGGAAGGGGGTAGAAGTGTCTGGTAGGCAGGAAGGGGGTAGAAGTGACCGGTAGGCAGGAAGGGGGTAGAAGTGTCCTGTAGGCAGGAAGGGGGTAGAAGTGTCCTGTAGGCAGGAAGGGGGTAAAAGTGCCCTGTAGGCAGGAAGGGGGTAGAAGTGCCCGGTAGGCAGGAAAAGGGTAGAAGTGCCATGTAGGCAGGAAGGGGGTAGAAGTGTCCTGTAGGCAGGAAGGGGGTAGAAGTGCCCTGTGGGCAGGAAGGGGGTAGAAGTGCCATGTAGGCAGCAAGGGGGTAGAAGTGCCCTGTAGGCAGGAAGGGGGTAGAAGTGCCCTGTAGGCAGGAAGGGGGTAGAAGTGCCCTGTAGGCAGGAAGGGTGTAGAAGTGCCCGGTAGGCAGGAAGGGGGTAGAAGTGCCCTGTAGGCAGGAAGGGGGTAGAAGTGCCCTGTAGGCAGGAAGGGGGTAGAAGTGCCCTGTAGGCAGGAAGGGTGTAGAAGTGCCCTGTAGGCGAGGGGTTAAGTGTTATTTGTTCATACCAATGTCCTGTTACTAATATTTGGCTATATGCAAATTGGCGCTTTTCATTGTGACTTCAATTTTTTTTTTAGTAAGAAGAGGTAAATTAAAGTGTTCACAATCTAAACCAGTTTCTGAATCCCACAGAAAATACAAATATATTAAACAATCAGCTAAATTAAAATGATAGAATCTCCAAAGTATATTAATTGCATTCCAGGGATATGAAGCCATAATTGCTATTAATGAAGCAGGAAATATAAAGGCTTTGTGGACATTAATACAGAAAATAACTTACATGATGCTTGGAGCTCACACTTACCTGTTTTTCATATTTTTCGAGGTTAACAATCCTAATAGCGATACTTCCCAGTTAGTTTTATCTCCTTTCTTCAGGTTTTCTGATCAGAGACAATACATTATTTTTTATTTTTTACAGACATTCTTGTAATTCTATATCGTTCTATTGTTCATTTTATGTACTGCACAGTATATTCATGGGAAGAGAAAAAAAAAGCAGTCTGTGAAATTGTAAGAATAACTATATGGAATGGTATTGATTATGCACTGAATACATAATGATTTTCTGAAATAACAAGGGAGTGAAGGTCTTTCATTTGTTTGCTTGGTTTAGGTCTACAGCAGTGAGATTTGTTACAATAATTTCCATTTATAATTATAATATCAGAGTCAACTTAAAAGCTGCTTTCTATCTTTGATCTCAAGTCAGGTAAAATGGTACCTTTTTTCTTATCAAAGGTTTGTTAACAAGGTGATCGGTATAAAAATAATAAGCTGTTCAGTTGTCACTGGAACGAGTGTCTCCATTGGAAAAATTTAAGTCTTGATCTCACAATTAAAATTTTGGATTTCTTATTACTTTCAGTCTGGGAGACAGAAGTCAACAGGACAAACATGGAAAGTGAACCTCCACAAAGAACACACAGGGAACAATAAACATCTGACAGGAGTGATGACCCTTCACCGGTTAGTTTTGTTCACATAAAATATAATATTCAGTTTTCTTATTTCTCTGCCAATAAATTAATATGTGTAGTGAATGCAAGTCAGGGTAAAATTATTCCTTCAATAAATGACTATTCTTATTGGATCATGGGAATAACAGTTAAAAAGTTACGGAAAGTAAAGGGGCGCTACATTCTACAACAAAAATGTGCTACAAAATCATAAATGAGAATGAAAAAAAATCTTTAAAAAATACATTTTAGAATTAAAGAGTTCAATTGGATTTCTTAATCTTAATATATATGTAAAACGCTGCGTAAATTGACTGCGCTATGTAAGTAAATGAAATAAATCTTATCCATTCATTCTAAATTTCAGTAACCCATAGCCATAAATCAGAATACACCCTGCTGAAATCAGACCTTATTTACAGTAAATGCAATAAAAGGGATGTCATTACAAAAAATTACAAAAATACAAAAATGTATTCTTTTTAATGACGTGTTGTTTTATTTTAATATGCCTCTTTTTCGAAACTACCTACTCCTTGTCTGTGCAGGATGTTTGTGATTGAGAAGGTTGATAATGGTGGCACATACCTATCTACACATCATGGCATTGACTGCCAGTAACATATTACCATGTATAATAATATTTTCCAGACCACCACCCTGCCTACCAGTCCAGTGCAGTTTGCATTTACTTTTTTAGTGGAATTGTACCCATACTGTTCCTCCATTCTGACTTTGCAGTCCTATAACCACACATGTTTTATGCAGAGAAGGCAAATTGTCTCCTCCAACCTATCTGCTCCCAGCATTGGTGGATCATTGTGGGCCACGTTGGCCAAATGATGTTAAAAGTAGCAAGTCAACTTGGGTAGTAGTTACATAGTTACATAGTTAGTCTGGCTGAAAAAAGACAAAAGTCCATCCAGTTCAACCATTAAAAAAACAAAAACAAAACAAAAAAAAAGTTATAATCCTACACCCACAGTTGATCCTGAGGAAGGCAAAAAAACCCAGCAAAGCATGATCCAATTTGCTCCTGCAGGGGAACAAATTCCTTCCTGATCCCCCAAGAGGCAATCGGATATTCCCTGGATCAACTTTACCTATAAATGTTATATCCAGGTATATTCTGTGCATCCAAGAAATAATTCAGGCCTTTTTTGAAGAATCCACTGAGCTGGCCAGAACCATCTCTTGAGGGAGTCTATTCCACATTTTCACAGCTCTCACTGTGAAGAAACCTTTTTGTGTTTGGAGATTAAATTTCTTTTCCTCCAGACATAAAGAGTGCCCCCTTGTCCTCTGTGATGAGCTCTGGGTGAATAACCCTACACCGAGTTCACTGTATGAACCACTGATGTATTTATACAGGTTGATCTAGTAGTGCTAGACAGTTTATCTAGGGCCATGAAGTATACATTTGGCCTTGCCTATAGCATACTTAGCATTGAGAATTTCAACATCAACATTTGACTAAAACAGAGAACAAGTGGTTTAAATCTTGAGTAATGAGAATATGGCTAATGAAAATGTGACAACAGTGAATGAATTCTTTTTTCTGGGGTTCCCCGGACTTGGTGGGTTTAGATTTTGTCTCTTCATTCTCATATTGTCTGCATACACCGTGACAGTCCTCCTCGACATTATAATTATTATATTAACATCAACCACAAATAATCTACATTCCCCCATGTACTTGTTCCTCAAGAATTTCTTATTTTCAGAAATGTTTTTACTGACTTTAATTGTCCCCAATATGTTACGTATCATATGGATGGATGGGGCTACCATATCTGTCGCTGCATGCATCACTCAGAACTACTTGTTTGTGGCTTCAGGTACTTCTGAATGTTACCTTCTCACTGCAATGTCCTATGACCGATACTTGGCCATATGTAAACCTTTACACTACAACACAATAATGGACCACAACCTTCAATATTTCTTGGTTATCTTTTGCTGGATTTCAACTTTCCTTATGACATTGATCCCATTGAGTATTCTAGTTATGCTCAAGTTCTGTGGTCAGAACATCATTGACCATTATTTCTGTGATCTTGCTCCTTTTGTGACTATCGCTTGTTCAGATACTTCTGCCCTGGAATTAGATATTGTTGTTCTAACCATCCCAATGGCTGTTCTTCCATGTGTTTTAATCATTGTAAGTTATGTGTGTATTTGTGTAGTTATACTTAGGATGCCGTCTATTGGCAGCAGGAAAAAAGCCTTTTCTACTTGTAGCACTCACCTTTCGGTGGTGAGTGTGTTTTATAGTGCCGTATTAATAAATTATTTTACTCCAGTAAGAGGACATTCCACAGCCATCAACAAAATGTTATCAGTTGTGTTTACTGTGGTAACACCATTGTTCAATCCCATCATATACAGCCTGAGGAACCAGGATATTCATGCTGCCATATGCAGTTATATACAGCGGCTGAAATGAGAATGGCAACAAATTTCATTAGAATTATCGTTTTATTTGACCCATTAAGTATTTAATTAAGCATTAGAATTCTTCTTTTTGATTTGAGAGATAATGTTTATTGTAGGTAAACTGTTTATTTTTACTTTGTACACTTTCATTAATGTTGGATACATACTATAGGGTTTTTTTTTTTTTCGTTCAACCCAGCAGGCTGAATGAATTAAAAAAAGCTTACAGATCACTGTACTAGTGCATCCCATAATCTTTCTGCTGATCTATTGTTTTCTGACAATAGGACCCCCGCCCACCAGAACACACTAATCAGCCCTCTCAGCCATTGACAGAATGCTGATTGGGGACTGCTTTTCCAGCATGCTTGATTGACAGAAGCCAGTCATGGAGCTGTACAACTGAGGAGGTGAACACACGGCCTGAACTGGCTGTTTTTGGCCAATATTTGGTCCATGTGTACCCAGCCTCAGTATAGGAGCATTCCAAAAGCTTAAAGTGCACCTGCAATCACTCTATGGACAATACATTTTTTGCATCTTCTCAACGAGTATTATAGGGTTTTGCAACTGAATGTCTGCAAAATTGTATCCTAGAGAGGAGTTTGGTATAAATTTTAAATGCTAACCCCATGAAAAAAAAAAGTGTTGGTTTCCCCCTCAAGGTACATACTAGACTTTTCCAGTAGCTGCACAAGTCATTGATTGTTATGGTGTACCCAGGGGTGGACTGACCATTTGGAAACTCTGGCACTGCCTGAGGGCCCGGGGTCAGTAGGGGGCCCCATGAGATGCCCCTGGTACTTTTTTCATAGGCTTTTTTGAGTTTGGGCAAGGACACAAGGGCCCAATGAGTTGTCCCCTATTGTCCGGGGGCCCCATGAGTTGTCAGTCCACCCCTGGGTGTACCATAACAACCAATGGCACTGTGCAAAAACAGAAAAAAATAAAACAGCAACATGGCCTTCATCTGAAAGTTCTAGATAGGGGTCTTTTAATGTGGGATCCCACACAGAAAACAAGACAAAAAGCATTGGGTACCCCCAAAATCTACACCGGACCCTTATCCAAGAATGTGTCCTCCCCTCCTGAATCATACAAGGCTAAGTCTTCAGGATCGGTATTCATTATGACTGATGTGGATCTACATCACTGGACGATGTGATTGACTTTCACCTTGAGACATTGTTGGGGGGTTAATAAAGGTTTATTTTAAATGTTTGGTGTGTTTATTTGCTATTTATTATTTTTTTAAACATACTGACAAACAGCTTTCCGGGGGGAGGGGGGATTTCCTGGCAAGATACTCTCCCCATGTTGAGGGTATGGTTGAGGAAGGGGGTACACACTCGGTAAAATGTCTGGTGTGAATTTTGGGGGGACCCCATGCATCTTACTTGATTTTCATAGGGTTCCTTCCTCTGAAATCTAGGGGGGAGTCAATGCTTATTCTTTATGGGGCACCCTTAAATTCCATACCAGATCATCATCATGGATAAAGGTCTGGTATGGATTTTTAGGAGGAATCATTTGCTATTTTAATTTCATAGGGTTCCCCTTATAATCCATAGCTAACCCAAATCTAAGATAAGGGTCTGGTATAGATGAGGAAGGGAATCCCAGTTGCTTCATTTACATACAGCATAAAGTGGCTGGGAAATGCCATTTACTGGAGAAGCTAGCAATTTAATGGTAATTTTTTTCTTTGTAAAAATCACTTTTCCTTGTTTACATCATACATGCATGCATGTTATTTGAAGTAATAATTTTTTTAATTGTTTATGTTGCCCTTTATGCATTACTAAAGGTACTGCTCTCAGTTGAATGCCATTTTTTTTGCATTGGTACATGTCCCCAGATCACTGTCCAGCTCCCCATGCCCTTTGTTTAATCTGAGGGAGTTCCCATGCTGCTTGGAAAAAAAAAAAAGCCGGCAGGGAAATGCCATTTAGTAGCATTATTTTTTCCTTTGTAAATGTCTCTTTTGCTTTAGTACATCCTACAGATACACCACTTCACCGTCAGATTTAAGGCATCCCCCAAGCATGTTGTTTATAGAAATTGTGTATTTTTACTATTGCCCTTTAAGCCATATTAAAAGAACTACTTCATGCTGAATGGTATTTCTTACAATTTTTTAAATTTTAATGCTAGTTCTACAACCATCTGAATTACTACATCTCTAATAATAACCTTCTCTACCCCTTACAGTCTTGCTCATCTACCGCAATCTAATAAACACTGCTCTGTACTCGTTATATTTAACCTTTTTGCTGCCTGTGATACAGTTGACCACCTTTTCATGCTCAAACAACTTCACTCCTTTGGCCTCCAAGACCCTGTTCTTCCATAAAATGAATATAAAGGAGTGCGCTAAATAATCTGTGATAAATAATTTCTAGATCAATAAATTATAACCTATAAAATATAATCAATAATGCAGGAATTGATCATCTATTGCCTATGCCGTCATGCAAAAATAATAAACCATAATTGTCCTCTTTCAATGTGAATAATAAAGGTGAACTTCTTATTCCCACAATCCAAGTGCAGTGTGGTCTTAATATGCGCTCACCTTGAACTTTGCCTAATATAATAGGCAAAACTGGCTTTTTGTCCTTACTGGACTGATGGGGTAATCCTCCTGTATGCAGTTTTCCAAATGGCAAGTAGATGATTTAGAATTAGATCTTTAATCCACCTGGGGTCTCTGCAGTAAGCGTGACTGATAACAATCAGGAATGGATGGATAGGTGTTTTCCCTTTGTTTTCCCCTCCTGGGGTCTCCTTCCTCCTGTATCAATCTCTCTCCAGTATATCACAGATGAATGACATAAGAGAAAAAGAAACCATGGTGCCTTATCCTTTTTAAAGATATATTTTATTACTGCTGGAGTTGCCACTCACATAAATCACATTTGCAGTATATAAGGAAGCTGTCAGCATGGCCTGCAGTCTCTGCTATACTCGCCGTGCTTATCCGAGACAACGTTGTGACGTCATAGCCCCTCCCATACGCGTTGCGTCACGTGACTTCATCAGGGGGATATGATTACCACATCAAGTTGCACTCACAAAAATGATGTCTAAGCCGACACCAGCAGTAAACAGCCTCTGAGATATCCACTATGAAATGCAGGGACAAGCCTCGCACACCGCAGTGTCGGCTTAGACATCATTTTTGTGATGTGGTAATAAAGTATTTATGGTTTTAAACGTACTGCACCATGATATTTCTTTTTGATTCCCCGAGCATTATCAATATGTATAGAGGTATGATGACCACTTGATATAAGGCTGCTCCATATGTGCTGATTGCAGTTTGTTGCTCCCATATTCCGTATATCCCTGCAGATCATTGCTCCCAGAGCAACCGCTATTATGCTGATTTATAATTTTATCAGCATTTAACTCTGGTGAGTTTATTTATTTCATCTGGTGGTGGATTTGCACACAGTGTTTTTTCTGATTTATACAAGATTACAGACTTGATCATCACTTTGGATGGTGGCTTGGATTTCATCACTATTATTATGGACAATTTATGTTTATTTATGCATTTGTTTTGATGTGTGATATTATTTAGCGCACTCCTTTATATTCATTTTATTTATCTTTTTTTTTGTTAGGATTGCAGCTTTAGTATATATATTTTTGGTACTGTTGGCGCTTCTTTTTCCACTATTTCCTGTTGTTCCACAGTATGTGAAGTTAGTCTTTCCAAAACTAAGTTCATAATGCTTCTTCCCCTCTCCATGTACCTTCTCATGTATTTTCCATCAAGATCAATACTACTACTATCAAAACTCCCCTCATACCAGGGTGCAAGTTGTAATCCTGGATTCTGACCTCTTCTTCAGGCCTCACATCTAATCACTGTACAAATCTTGTCAGCATCACTCTTCTAACATATCCAAAGTATGCATCATGTTAACCAATGACACCACCAAGATATTTATTCACTTTCTTGTCATCTCATGCCTTATTATTGCATTTCCCTCCTTGTTGGTCTACTTTATACACAGTTTATATCCTCTTCTGTCTATCATGAACTCTGCTGCCAGATTCATTCACATTACCAGCACTCAGTGTTCACCACTGTTTTAAGCCAATCATTCCACTGGCTTTCAGTTTCCTAAGAAATGGAATTAAAAATACTTACAACAACATACAAAGCAATCCCTAACTGTCCTCTCCACTCTTTCTAAGAATTCCTGCTTTCTAGCTCCCTAGTCATCTACTCCTATGCTTGCCTACTGAGATTCTCTAGAGTCTCTTCCATCCTCTGGAACTCCTTACCCAAATTTCTCTAGCTATCTCCTTCTTGATCTGTCTATAGGCAGTCCCTAAAAAAAACTAATTTCCTAAATAAAACCTACCTCCTCTACCTAAAAATGGAACTTTTGCCTTCTCCATCAACTCACCCCACAGCAGTCACTACCTTTGTATCACTTACACCTCCTTTTTAGATTGTAAGCTCTCGCTATCAGGGTCCTCCTATCCCTCTTGGCTTAAATTGTAGTGTAAATGTTATTTCTCCCTTTATTTTATAAAGCTCTGAAAAAAACCTGTTGGTGTTACATACATCCTGTTTAATAATAATAATTTAAAAAATGTAAGTTGAGATAAAATTATAATAAAACTACAAACGAAAACCATCTGACCTGGCATAATGCATACATAAATGGAACAATAAACTAACAGTGGTGATAAATAATGATTTGCATTCCATTTTTGGGCAACCTAGTCAAAGACAACATTTCTGGGGACAGAAAAAAAGAGCTGCCCTATCCAAGCTGAAAATCAAGAAAGAAAGAAAATCACCCCACCGGTGTATGTAAAGAGGGATCAGCATCCCAGAATTCTTCTAGTAGCTCTGATGCAATGAAGGAATGGACACCACTCAGACCAACCCAGAGAGTCTGATGTATAAGATGGCCTCAGCCTCATGCCCTCTGCATTGTTTCACCCTGCACATCCAGGCTTGGTCACAGAGGTCTCTGACCAAGCCCCAGTGGATGGGGAAAAACACATCAAAGGGCATGTCCAGAGCCTCTGCTGAGGCCATCTTATACATGGGACTCTCTGGTTTGGTCTAAGTGGCATCAATTCCTTCTGTTAGGAATGGACTTGCCAGTAATGGTGGGACTCACCTGCCTTGTGGGCTGCAGTACCAGGGCTGGCCAGCGGGTGCTCCCAGCAATCAGAGACTCAACCCTGCAGCCAGCCAAACACCTGAAACTGCTTATGTAGGTGTATTTAAGTGATGGCCAGACCTGCAGTCTGGGCCTTGGTGTGTGTTTTTCCTGGGCCCTGTATCTTGTTCCTGCATCCCTGTTCCTGTCTCTGTCTCTGTCTGATTCGTTGCTGACCCTGCCTGATCCGGACCTCTGCTGACTTCTCCTGCTTTAGCCCTGGCTTGTGACCCCGACCATTCTCTGCCTGACCCCCCTGTACCTACCTGCCCGATTGTTATTGACCCGGCCTGCCTGACGACGCTTGCATTGTATGTATTATCTGTGGGTGGTTTGGTTCATTTGCACTGTGTTATGTTTTAGTATTGCACTGCGTTTATGTTTGTATTGTTAGTCTTTAATAAATTATATTGTTTATAACTTATCTGAAGCCTGCGTTTCCCTGCGTCAGTCACATACCTCTGGTCATACCCTGGAGCCCTGACACCTTCACTCTTTGTAGATTACTACTAAAATGATCATGTATGAGACAAAGTAACTATTTTTGTGGGCAGGATCCTTAAAAAATTATTGAAAAATGTTCAAAGACAGTGACAAATATCAAAGTTTACACCAAACAAAAATATTATGAAACTGCAACAAGAAATAGGTCCATCAGTACTAGGGATGAGGTTCAGGTTGGGAGCCACCTCGGATTTGAAACATATTTCCCCGTTTCACAGTTTGATGACATTCTGAAGTGGTTGAAAATTTGCACCCAACCCCATAACGTTCTGCATAGCCTTTTCCCCTGGCAGGTGCCTTAAACAGCTAATAATCTTAAAGCTAAATTTCAAATATGATTTTTGTATATATAATACCTGGCCGATCTGCGGAAGCCACCAATACTATAGTGATCTTTGCTGGACCAGAGTTGAAGTGAATGTGCAACAACGGTATTAAAAGGGGCAATATCCTTCTTAGAAAAATATTTGGCACTATTACTAATGACCAAGATGAGTCTGTAATTTGGCATTAAGGTATGGCCCCCATTAGGTTTAGGTATCAAGGACACGTTAGCCAACAACTTCTCACTTGAAAATTGACCAACCCGCAGTACATGATTGAAGAAGTTAAATGTGGCGTAACTAAGACAAGGTGTTTTCTGAATGGACCCATGCTGAGTAGGCAACACTGTGTGGTTACTATGCAGAAAGGCAGCTGCTCAGCACGAGACCCAGAAAATAGAAGAGATCACTGTAAGCTACTGCTATTCTCCACCTTTACAAGGATTGGCCAGATATGGAATACATATAATTACCTTGGTCCAAGCTGAACCAAAGTAACTATGCAAAATTTCAACTGGATTTCAACTTTAAGGAACTGATACACCAACCCCTTTAAATATGAAAGGGTGAGCTCCCAGCAGTAATTTGTTAGTGTATGTTGGAGCAGTGTAGGGAGAACTGAAGAATCTGAGATATACAGTGTACATGGTGCTATACTGTAGAATTCTATATACCCCTTTTTTCATCTCCATAGACCCAATACCCCTTTTTAAGACGATTTGTTTTTTTGTATAAGAATTAGGTGCACTTACTCATTAGTCTCAATGTCAACCACTCGAAGACCAAGCATTTTCTGGCATGTTTTGTTTCCAAGTTGAAATCTGTATTTTGTGCTAGAAAATTACTTATAAAACTAAACATTTTCAAACGCAGTTTTTTGGGGAAAAATACACTTTAACCTCCTTGGCGGTATGATTCTTTCCAATTTTTTGTGCTGAAAGCGGTACCAATTTTTTGCATGGAAATTTGGCGTTTTATATTGTAGGCTGTAATTTTTAGGAATAACTCACTGAAATCTGTCCGAACAAGAGTCTAGTAAGCATCCAGGGTATGATAAAACTTGAAACACGAAATCATAAATTATAATTTAATAAATAATCATAAAAAATAATAATAGAATAATAATAAATTTAATTCAATAATATAATCCAACCACTGAAACAAACACTGAAAACACTGAAATGTGAAATAGAGCGCCAAGTTCGCTGAGCAAAGTCGCAGAATCGTTCTCAGTGTCTTATGACGAATTTCCCCCACGAATCATTATCACTCAATTCTGCAAGTGGTTCTGATTTACTATCGCTGTTCTCTAGCCGGTCTTAAACCGCTTTTGACCTAAAGGGACGCTTTTTGGACGCCATGGACTTTTCTAAGTTTTAAGGCAGAAAGAACAGTAAAAATGCAGGCAGGGCGCCGGACAAAGCAGTCAGGACAAAATGTATGTGAAATGCATTGAAACAGCAATGACAGCAAAAATGACATTTTTTAAAAATTTCAAATTTGCTGCCGGTTCCGGCGCCCGTACGTCCCGACGTCACAGGGACCGGAACACGGAAGCCGGATGCCGGCATCGGCTGGAGGAGATGGCCGGGGACGCTGCAGGGGACACATCGCGGGAGCGAAGGACAAGGTAAGTGCTGCAGGGACCCCCTGAGCAACGCCGCATGGTAAGCCCGAGTGTAGCTCGGGGTTACCGCTTTTGGTATTGAAATTTTACCCCGAGCTACACTCGGGAAAACCGCTAAGGAGGTTAATCAATTAAAAAAAAACAAAAGACAATGTATACCCCAATTTTTTGTAAAATATGAAAGAGGATGTGACAGTGAGTAACTAGATACCTAACACATCGCGCTGTAAAATTATGCACACCCATTGAATGGCGACAAACTATGGTACCTAAAAATCTCTATAGGCAATGCTTTAAAAAAGTTTTCAGGTTACCTGTTTAGAGTTACTGAGGAGGGAGGAGGAGAATTATAGCTGAGTGTTTGTGGTGATACCTTACATGTGCACAGCAAACCCCACGACTTACGCATGTGATCACTTCTGCACGCTAGCACAGAGGGATGGGGATGCATTACATTTTTTTTTTCGTATTTATTTTATTTTACACTGTCCATTTATTTTTTAAAATCATTTTTATTCCTATTACAAGGAATGTAAACATCCCTTGTAATAGAAATAAGCCTGAGTTCCTCTTTAAGGAGAGATCTAAGGTCATAAAGACCCCATATCTCTCTTTCACCTTTAAAAGCAAAATATCAAAAAAAAATTTTTTAACTTTTGCTTTAAAAGAGAAAAAAATAATTTACATCCTCACTGAACTAGAAGTGACGTCATGACGTCGCTCCGGTCCTCAAATGCCATAGAGGTGATCAAAGATAACAGAGTCCCTCGTTGCCTCTGTGACCAGCCAGTCGCACTGTTGGATCATTTCTCAGGCTCGCAGGTTTTAATGGTATGTTGGCAGCCGCCACAAAAAAAAGATACGGGAATATGGATGATATCTTAGCCGTAACCCCAGTAAACTACTTGCAAACTGCAACTTTTATATACACTACATATTGTGGTCAGACAGTGTATATGTGAGGAAGACGAGTTTGTGCCTTGTTGAAACATCAAAATAAAATCTTCACCGAGCATTCACCTCTCAACCCCCATGAGTACAGCTCTCTCTTTTGGATTATACACTATGTACTGCAGACTCTGCTGTGCACTTGGGACCATTTTCTCTCTGATATGTGTGCAGCGGCAATCATTTGATTACTTAAAGTATATATATATACATATATATATATATATATACTATATGTTCACTATATTGCCAAAAGTATTGGCCCCGCCCTCCAAATCATGTGATTCAGGTGTTCCAATCCCCTCCATGGCTACAGGTGTATAAAATCCAGTCCCCAGGCATGCAGACTGCTTCTACAAACATTGGTGAAAGAATGGGTCGTTCTCAAGAGCTCAGTGATGCCAAGCGTGGTCCCGTAATAGATTGTAACCTGTGCAAATCCACCTGTAAAATGTCCTTGCTACTAAATATTCCACGTTCAACTGTTAGTGGGATTATAACAAAGTGGAAGAAACTGGGAACAGCAACAACTCAGCCACCAAGTGGTAGGCCACATAAAAAATTACACAGTGGGGTCAGCACATGCTGAAGCGCACAGTGCGCAGAGGTCACCAACTGTCTGCAGTGACAATAGCTAAAGACCTCCAAACTTTAGATTAGCACAACAGAGAGCTTCGAGAAGTGGGTTTCCATGGCCGAGCAGCTGCGTCAAAGCCTTACATCACCAAGTGCAATGAAAAGAGTTGGATGCAGTGGAACAAAGCACGCTGCCACTGGACTCTAGAGCAGTGGAGACATGTTTTCTGGAGTGACCAATCATGCTCCTCTGTCTGGCAATCCAATGAATGTGTCTGGATTTGGTGGTTGCCAGGAAAATGGTACTTGCCTGACTGCATTGTGCCAAGTGTAAAGTTTGATGAAGGGGGGATTATGGTGTGGGGTCATTTTTCAGGGGTTGGGCTTGGCCTCCTAGTTCCAGTGAAGGGAGCTCTTAAGACATCAGCATACCAAGACATTTTGGACAATTTCATGCTCCCAACTTTGTGGGAAGAGTTTGGGGATGACCCCTTCCTGTTCCAACATGACTGCACACCAGTGCACAAAGCAAGGTCCATAAAGACATGGAGTTTGGGGTGGAAGAACTTGACTGACCTGCACCTCAACCCCATAGAACACCTTTGGGATGAATTACAGCAGAGACTGCCAGCCAGGCCTCCTCCCCCGACATCAGTGCCTGACCTGACAAATGTGCTTCTGGAAGAATGGTCCAACCTTCCCATAGACACCCTCCTAAACCTTGTGGACGGCCTTCCCAGAAGAGTTGAAGCTGTTATAGCTGCAAAGGGCGGGGCCAACTCAATATTGACTAAGACTGGGGGGGTCATTAACGTTCATGTGCATGTAAAGGCAGGCCAACCAATACTTTTGGCTATATATATACATATATATATATATAATTGCATTCCTCTTCCAAAAAAAAAGTATTACAAGAGGCAGGCCTAAATTGAGAAGCATTGGTGCTGCATATGAAGACAATAGGAGGAGGGCAGATCCTGCAGGACAACCAATACAGCCACAGAACACCCAGCAGGTAATTGACTATCTAACAAAATGTTCCACACCGATATACTCCATTTAATATTTTTTTTAAGAAAATATAGGGCAGTGCTGCAATGAAGAGGAGCTCACAAACTGTGCCATCTAACTTTTCAGACGCTAACTGTTTTTTAGCAAGCTATAGCTGCTTATGGTAATAATGGCTGTTGAGCATGGTTTATAAGATTTTATGCACTGTCCTCCCATTGATTTTTTATCCATTCAATTTTCAAGTCATTTAATTGCCCCTTCAACATTAAAATCTGTATCAGCTGAAATGTCATATCTAAAATTTGTTTTAAGCATTTTCTATGAACCTCTCATATCACAAAAATGTGCATTGTTGTTCATGTAATTTTCTTTCATGTGTTAAAAACAATAAACGTTTTTGAATGAAAAGTTGTAGGGATATTGTAAAAATGTATCAACAGTTGTTATTTCACAAACATACTTTTTAATGCTTTTTATTTTGCATGAAACATCATTGTTTTAACTCACAATTCAGATGACTTTATATAATGCCTATGTTGTTTGCTCTAACGATAGTAATGATAAGGTCCAAATGTAATTTCCCCCTTTCTGATTTTGACTACCTCTGGATGAAGCCACTATATCTGTTGCTGGGTACATCACTTAGAACTACTTGTTTGTGACTGCAGGTAATTATAAATGTTATATTTGTATCAAAAATAGTATTATGACCAATGCTTGGTCATATGTAATGCCACAGGATTTATAAATATACTGTATACTGCATATACTGTATAATATATTCAACCACACTTGACATTGTGGCAGGGCCGGACTGACCATTTGGGAACTCTGGCACTGCCCAAGGGCCCTGGGTCAGTAGGGGGCCCAATGAGATGCCATTGGTACCTTTTTCATAGGCTTTTTTGAGTTTGGGCAAGGACACAGGGGCCCCATGATCCCCTATTGCCCGGGGGCCCCATGAGTTGTCAGTCCGCCCCTGCATTGCGGACACTAGACATGATTAACCTGTCCCAAGATACTTCCTTGAAGTACGCTCCCATCTTCCCCCCAGACTTGATGGCCTCTCAGGTGCAAACATGGCATCAGGGATTTGATGTTTAAATACAGCAGCTGTAATAGATGATTCTGTAAAAACAGACACTTACAATTCACTCCTTCTTACCCTTTTCCCCTAACTATTATTTTCCTGCAGATCTTTTATTTTTTATATTCTCCTAACCAATTAAAAGAGAAGTACAGGGTATGAAGAAAAAGAAACATTCATATTCACCTCCGTGGATGCAGCATTGATCCGATGCTGTTTCCATCCCCAGTGACCTCTACACTGAGAACTGAACAATAAAGACTGCTGATCGCTTAGTTCTTGGTCTTCAGTGAGAGGCAGTGTATGTCAGCCACCGCATCTATGCTCTGCTCCTCCAGTGCACCTCTCACTAAATAAAATGGTTTGCTTACAGTTCTGTTCATGCACTGCATTTGCTTTGCTTTTTTTCAGAACGTATACCCCTGTCGCTTTCATGGGGCTTCAAAGCATATCAAAAGCCTACATAAAAGTCTATCACAGAACTCCCTAACAGCTCCTGCAGAATTTGAGAGGCATTCATTCAGAGTTATTTCAACTTGTTTTTATTGAAATTTTTCAGTAAATAATAAAGAACAACAAATTTGTATCTGGTTCCTCTTATACATGTAAGGATAAATACTTTGGGCAAGGACACAGGGGCCCCATGATCCCCTATTGCCCGGGGGCCCCATGAGTTGTCAGTCCGCCCCTGGGTGGTCCCCTAGGTAGGTACAGAAGGGGGGACCATATGCCTTAAAAATTGGTATTGTAGGAACCAGGGGGGGGAGGGGGAGTTGGGGTAGGGTAGGAGAAGGTTGGGTAGGGGAGGTGATGGGAAGTGTAGGAAGGTATGGGGGGGAGGGAAAAAAAACATTATAACATTATAACTAAGCCAGTCATTAAATATCTATCAAGTCTGGAGTGTGCAGTTAGGATTAAGTGACCATAGAGACCATGCTTTATGGAAATTGGTGTTGGAGAGTTGTAACACCATATCATATTAGGTGTTTATATATCGAGTATTACTCTAGTTAAAGAGGGTGAGTCTAGAGATTTCCATAGTTTGGCAAGGTTATTATTTGCTGCGTATAGGATATGGACAATAATGGTATGTGATTTTGGGGGGAATTCATCAAGCCCAATATGAAATAGAGCCAGTGATGGGTTAGGTGTAACCTTGTTTTTTATTATTTCTAAGATTAAAATAAATATATTATTCCAGAAGCATCTAATTGATTTCCACGACCAGATTATGTGAAAAAGGGTCCCTTGTTCTCCACAATGGTATCATTCAGAGTTAGCTTTGCTTTGTTTTGGAGGAATTGGAGATATGAGATATCCCAGGATGCACTGGGAAACCAGCAAACTATCATCAGTAGTGTGTATATATATTCTGGGAGTGTCTGGTAGAGATGTCACATCTCGTGTGCAGCCCGCAGTAGAAAGGTTAGCAGGGTCTGGACAGGAGCAGAGGCACCAGCAGATTGCACATATGGTGCTCAATGTAGGAACACTATAGCAGAAGGTGAGTGGGGACCAAAGAAATAAAACTGAGGGGCATAGGATCAGCAGAGCTGGGGGACCGGAGCAGGAGAAACTAGCACATGTCACACATGGTGAGCAGCAATATAGCGGGAGGTGTGCAGGGACCAGAGACAGGAGGATAAGCAAACAGGAGGATCAGCAGAGCTTGGTGTTACTACTGAGTTGGGGGATCAGCAGAGCTGGGGGTTACTACTGAGTGCAGGGGTACAGCAAAGCTGTGGGT
Organism: Staurois parvus; assembly: GCF_062004578.1. Taxonomy (NCBI): domain Eukaryota; kingdom Metazoa; phylum Chordata; class Amphibia; order Anura; family Ranidae; genus Staurois; species Staurois parvus. The sequence continues at coordinate 1,760,516 of NW_028318266.1, forward strand.
TACTACTGAGCAGGGGATCAACATAGTTGGGGGTTACTAATGAGTAGGGTGATCAGCAGAGCTGGAGTTTACTACTTAGCAGGGGATCAGTAGAGCTGGGGGTACTACTCTGTGGAGCTTCAAAAGAACTGGGGGTACTACTGAATGCAGGGGTACAGCAAAGCTGTGGGTTACTACTGAGCAGGGGGATCAGCATAGTTGGAGGTTACTAATGAGTGGGAGGATCAGCAGAGCTGGAGGTTACTACTTAGTAGGAGATCAGTAGACCTGGGGGTACTACTCTGTGGAGCTTCAAAAGAGCTGGGGGTACTACTGAGCCAGGGATCTCCTGAACAAGGCTTCTAATGAAGTGGGAATCTGTTGATCAGGGGTGCTAATGATTTGAGAATCTATTGAACGAGGATACTAATGAGCTGGGAGTATTACTGAGTTGGGGGTACTTATGAGACGGGGTTCTACTTAGCCCATTGACAACAAAAAGAAAATCAATACACACAGGGTATTTCAAGCTTCATTAAAGCTTCAAAAAAGCATCACAGAAGCATCAAACCACATAAAAAAGCATATTGAAACAGTAGGTTCTTTAACCTCCCTAGCGGTCTGATTATGTCCATATTTCTGTGTTCAAAGCGGTACATTTTTTTGCATGGAAATATGTATTTTTTTATTGTAGGCCTGTAATTTTTAGGAATAACTCACTGAAATCTGTCCGAACAAGTGTCTAGTAAACATCCCGGGTATGATAAAGTTTGAAACACAAAATCATAAATTATAATTTAATATTCATAAAAAATAATAATATAATAATAATAAATTTAATTCAATAATATAATCAAACCAAAAACACTGAAATGTGAAATATAGCGCCAAGTTCGCACATCACTGAGCAAAGTCGCAGAATCGTTTTCAGTGTCTGATGAGGAATTTCCCCCACAAATCATTATCACTCAATTCTGCAAGTGGTTCTGATTTACTATCGCTGTTCTCTAGCCGGTCTAAAACCGCTTTTGACCTAAAGGGACGCTTTTTGGACGCCATGGACGTTTCTCAGTTTCCAGGCAGAAAGAACAGTAAAAATGCAGGCAGGGTGCCGGACAAAGCACTCGGGACAAAATGTATGTGAAATGGTTTGAAACAGGAATGTTATACTATGTGATTTTAGTGTATTTAGTGAATGTCACTTTTTAAAATTTTTTAATTTCCCGCTGGTTCCGGCCCCCATACATCTCGTACATCCCGTACGTCCCGACGCTCTCAGGGAACGGAATCCGGAAGACAGATGCCGGCATCGGCCAGAAGAGATGGCCGGGGACACTGCAGGGGGGACATCGCGGGAGTGCAGGACACGGTAAGTGATCGAAGGAATCCCAGAGCAACGCTGCAGTGTATTCCTGAGTGTAGCTCAGGGTTACCGCTTTTGGCACTGATAATGAACCCCGAGCTACACTTGGGAATACCTCCAGGGGGGTTAACGTGTGTTAAAGCCAAGCATGTGTAAATGAGCCCTTAGAATCACATTAAAAAATACCAAATTAAAAAAAGCCTTTCATTTGTAAAAACGTATACACTGTTTTTTACCAGAATCATAATTTTAATATAGTTTAAACAGGACCAATTAAAATAAAATGTATACTTTTTATCTACAGTAACATTCTTTTTATTTTAACTAACACTGATCAATGTAAAAAACAAGTGTGATTTTGTTTTAGTTTTGTTATGTTTTTTGACTATGGATTGCATAAAAAAATCATGTTTGGAAAACAATATCAGTAAAAGAATGCCTTGTTTCTCCTAAAAAAATGATAGATGTATTACTTTGTTATTTTAATTAATGACCGAACAAACAGGCCCAAATCAGAAATGAAACATTGCTGAGCTCCTTAGGGGGTGTGCAGGTGTGAGCACTGAAGTGGTTAAACATATTCAGTAAAATTAAAATAGTAGAATCTCCACAGCATATTAATTGCACTCCAGGGATGTGTAGCCATTATTGATATTATTAAAGAAGGAATATATAAATGCTTTGTGACCATTAATATTTTAGAACAATAAAAATATTAGATACAATTATGCTTGGAGATCAGTCTTACATACGCAGTTTTATGTTTCTATTTTTTTTTTTTAATCAGAATATTTTTCATATTGGTCCCAGGTCAACAAAATTATAACTTTACCTTGCAATTTTGTTATATCCCCCTCAGGATCAGATTTTGTGATCAGAGACAACTGATAAAGATTTTTTTTTATTTTACAGACATTCTATAAGCTACTATAATTCAGTATTGTTGATTGATTGAAAATTGATTATATTTATTGCGCAGTGTTCGTGAAAAAACAAAAACTTAAGATACAGCAATCTATGATTTTTTTTAAGAATAGTTGTAAACAATGGAATTGATTCTGCACTCAGAAAAATCATATTAAAGCTAAATCCTGATTTTTGAAATGGCTTTTTTGTTTTATGTTGACAACAAATATATTTATCAAATGGTGATAAATAGGGATACACGGGAAGTATAAATTAAGCCTGGCCAATAGCATGCTTTTTATTAGGAATTTTAACATCAACATTTAGTGAAAAGAGTGAAAAAAGTTGTGTAGATCTTTATTTTTTTAAGTCTTTTCAGCCACAAAGATGAATATGACTAATGGAAATGTGACAACAGTAAATGAATTCTTTTTTCTGGGGTTCCCTGGACTTGGTGGGCTCAGATTTCTCCTCTTTTTTCTCATATTATCTGCATATACTGTGACAGTGTTCCTAGATATGATGATTATTATATTAGTGTCAACCAAACAAAGTCTACAATGCCCCATGTACTTGTTCCTCAAGAATTTCTTATTTTCTGAAATGTGTTTAGTGACTGTTATTGTCCCCAATATGTTACGTATCATATGGAAGGATGGGGCCACCGTATCTGTCACTGGATGCATCGCTCAGAGCTACTTGTATGTGGCTTCAGGTTCATCTGAATGTTATCTGCTCACAGTAATGTCCTATGACCGATACTTGGCCATATGTAAACCTTTACATTATAATACAATAATGGACCACACCCTTCAATATTTCCTGAATATCTTTTGTTGGATGTTAGGTTTTCTTTTGACATTGATCACATTGAGTCTTGTGGCTTTACTCATGTTCTGTGATCAGTATATTATTGACCATTACTTCTGTGACCTTGCTCCTTTCGTGGATATTGCTTGTTCAGATACTTCCAGTCTGCAAATTGAGATATATGTTCTTTCTTTCCCCATGCTTGCTATGCCATTTCTATTAACGGTTGTAAGTTATGTGTGTATTTCTGTAGCCATCCTTAAAATGCCGTCTAAGGGCAGTAGGAAGAAAGCTTTCTCTACCTGTAGCACTCACCTCTTGGTGGTGGGGATGTTTTATGGAGCTGTGCTAATAAATTATTTTACTCCAGTAAGAGGACAATCTGTAGCCATCAACAAAATGCTATCATTAATATTTATTGTAATAACACCATTGTTCAATCCCATCATATACAGCCTGAGGAACCAGGATATGCATGCTGTCATAATCAGTTACATACAGTCTTGGAAGTGAAGATCCCAACACTTTCATAATACATGGCTCATCAAGTATCATTTTACATCTTGGATTAAATTTTGTCCGATTGCTGGGTGCAGTTATGGTGTAATCGGCAAAATTGGCTTTTAGGGATGTTTCTTAGCCAGCGTGGGTGATGGCAACTCCTATAATGAAAAAAGAAGTTGCCAACAGTGGGTTTGGTGTAGTTCTTGGCATGGATCTGATTGTTACTGTGATACATATCAAGGTCAAGAAAGGCTAGGTGATCAATGTAGTCCAATGAGTAGGTCCTTAGGATCTAGTAGCCACTTTCCTCCCTGATTCCCTTCACACTGTAAAATTTACAGTGCCGTATTGGGGCTTAGGTCTGAAGAAGGAGCTTACTGCACATGCTCTGAAATGCGTTACCACCCCTTTCTCCTGTCACATCTGACGTTGCGCTCCATGCCTGGTTGTGGTTACAGAGATATCCCTACTCTGACTTCCTGACTCTCACGGACCGCACTGCCGCTGGACGGCTGGATGTCTCATCGGGAACTATGTATACTACACGATGAGCCTTTTTAACACTTTTATCCTGTAAGTGCAATTCACTAATTGTTCATAATAAATAGTTAATACTACACTTAAAGGCGCCATCCCTTTCTTTATGTTTATTGCATTAGAGCCGTGTCTCCACTCTAAGAAGAGCTGTCTCGGTGTTATTGCTTCCATCCATCCATCCCTGATATCCATACCTCACCTCCATCCCATATCCATGGAGGTTGGGCTCAAACAAGAGCACCCTATGGAACGTATACTTTTAGGATTTATATAGCGCCAACAGTTTGTGCAGCACTTTACAATATAAGGGAGACAATACAATTACAATACATTTCAGTACATAAGGAATAGGAGGGCCCGGCTCATGGAGCTTCATTCTCATAAATCACAACAAAACACAGCAATCAAAGTTGTAGACCTGGTTCACATCAGTGTGGCTTAGAAATCAAGCTACTCTGTGCAACTTCAAAGCTGACTATTCAGTGCAACTCCATTGTGGCTTGCTGACTCTCTGTGCAACTTCAACTTCAAGTTGCATAAACATAGTGCAGGAACCTTTTTAAAGTCTATGTGACTTCAGTGACCAATTTGAACAGTTCCATTGCCGGTATACAGGGGTGTGACTTGTCATGCGACTTTTAACTCTCAAGTTGCATGACAAGTTTCATTGGTGTGAACCAGCGCTTAGAGAGTTTCTAACAGTTTAGAAACACCTGCTGTTTGTTTAGAATGTTGGTAGACTGCCAAAATTCTGATGTAATAGAAAGTAATAGGAAAGAATTTAGATTTCTTTAAATCTGTTGTGAAGATTAATTCATTCACAAGGCCTACAGCTACAGAGATAATTGGGGTTTGTTTTAAAGTGTTTTGTAATGCTTGTTTAGAATATGTAAACTATTTTAAGTACATAGTCTAGGAATAGGCTTACTTGAAAGTGTATGTAAAGCCAAAGTTTTTTTAGGGGAGGATTAGAAGACCTGTAGGGAGTTATTACTGTCTGTTTTCCTACAGGATAGAATGACCACCTAAGCTGACAAGAGTTTTACCCCTCCCTACTCTAGACCAAAAAATAATGTTTTATCTAGGAAGATGTAGATTACTTAGATACCTTTTACACTTTGGAAGAGCTGGAAGGAGTGTTGGATATACTTCATATTGATAAGGCCCCACTAGTAGATAATATAAATGCATCCTTTAAGCTAAATCAACTTCCAGCCATTTTGTATGAGGTGATATTGGTAAAAGGAAAGGGGGGGGTGTATAGGAGGGGCACAAGCCAGTGACCACCTCCAGCATCTCCCCCAACCCAGTACAGAGTAGGGTATCAGTAAGATCCGAATTCTCTTAGGGTGATGGAAGGGACAGAAGTCCAGGTCAGTGGTTTCCTTTTACAACGTGTAGCTATGCAGGATTTTCCATTAAATGTGCTTCTTCCCAAAATCCTTAGTCATTTGGAAATGAGGAGCAGGACCAGGTACACATGAATTTTGAAGGGTTATCTTGCAATTCACTATCAATTCTTCCATCTCTACTCTTTTATGTGGTCAGTTGAGCCAGTCCCAAATAGTCATGGTTTGAGTTGTGCCCCATTGTACCGAAACACAAAGCTTAGCTGCATTCACCATATGCATCGCCAGCAAATTCAAATATATTTTTCTAGGGAGAGATGAGTGGTGTAAAAGGAACTAGGCTGGGTAAAATCCTGGGTGTAGGTGGTGACCGAGGATATGATATGGTGGACCATGAGGGTTGGAGAATCGGACAGGTCCATGATATGTGTAGTAGTGTACCTTGTTCTGCACCGCATCTCCAGGATGTGTTGGATGTGGTGGGTGCAAATTTTTTGTATCTGCACTGGAGGTTCTATAACAATTTGATTTTATCTTGTAGCCATTTTCCTGAATTGCCAAGTTTACAGAGCCTTTGTGAATGTTGGAATGGATGTGTTCCCATGCCTCAGCAGACAAGTCCAGGGCTAGGTCTTCTTCTCATGCCGTTCAGGCCTTCTCAGTATCAGATGGTTGATAAGAAAATAAGAGAGCATATATGGTAGAGATCAGATGTTGCTGTGGTGTGTTTCTGGAGCAGACTTACCGGTAAATGGGATGAGAGGTCAGGACCAGGAAGAGGTATGGACTGGACATCAGAAAAAGTGTTGCAGTTGGTGGTGAATACTCTGGATTTACTCAAGCAGTTTGATGGTCTATACTGTACATGCCCCTAGAAGCCCTTCTTGTGACCATTGATTTGGAGGCATTGTACTCAAGCATCCCTACTGAGCGGGGAGTCTGGAGTTTAGAGTCATGTGACCGATATGACTTCATGGCGGTTACATGATAGGGAAAGGTCCTGATCGAAAGAGAAGATCGGGACCTTTCCGTGAGTATCGGACATATATGCTGGGAGTGCGCAGGGCAAGCGCTCTCAGCACATATGTCTTTTTGTAGCCTCCCTAGCGGTCTGATTATATCCATATTTCTGTGCTCAAAGCGGAACTTTTTTGCATGGAAATATGTAATTTTTTTATTGTAGGCCTGTAGTTTTTAGGAATAACTCACTGAAATCTGTCCGAACAAGAGTCTAGTAAACATCCCGGGTATGTTAAAATTTGACTTAAATAAAGGAATGCGTAAAACCACAAACTATTCCTAATTTAGTGTAGAAACATTAGTGCAAAAGATATATATATCTATTCTCAATTAATATCAAAAAATATCAAAATTATGTGCAAAACTATTTTTTAGTGCATAAGTAATTTACATAATTAAATATTGTGAATATAAAAAAATGTCCAATTCTGGATTTCTTCAAATGTCCAAACAAATCCTTTTCAAATTCAAGTGCTCTCAAAGAAATTGTGCCAATATCCACCACCAAAGTAAAGTTGGGTAACTCACCAGAGCTCCATGCTGATCAATCTCTAGATCAGCAAAAAACGCTTTTTGCTCTGGGAGCAGATGCAATAAATCAACTTCTCAGGTGTGATGATCAATAGCTACACAATCATCCATAAGGTAGGTATCCACCACTCAATATAACGGTTCCAGGAGCATTATATCACTCTCTCTTTTTATATCTCTCCACCGAGGTCATGTTTGGGAATGAAAGAAAAAATCATGGTGCAGCCAGTTCTTTTATAAAAGTATCCAACAATTTAATAAAGATTTACACTCACAAAAAGGGTGTCTTCACCGACACCAGTATAACAGCATAAAACAGCAAATGGTATAACAGTCTCCTGTTCCCCGCACACTCACTACAGCGCTCGTGACTCAATCCTCTCTTCAAGGGACCGCCCCTTGAAGATGTCATTCATGACGAAACTAGTAGGGCTTGGCTTGCTGGATGCTGACGTCTGTGGAGAGGATTGAGTCACGAGCGCTGTAGTGAGGGTCACATTCAACTCCCTGATCACCCCCCAGTTAACCCCTTGGAAAGATCTCCAATCCCAGAAGATGCCATTTTTGGGGAAATGCGTCGGGCGGAGTCTTTTTATGATGTCACTATGAACGAGCCAACGAACTGACACAATGGCTGAATAGTTTAATGCTTTTTCCATTGCTCTCTTTAACTCCTCTGAATGTAAGTGCAATACTTTAGTTTTTAATAAACATTTGTTTTTAACGGGGTTGCACTGTGAAGTATTTTCTTGTTTAACTGCTTCCTGCCGCCCGCCCACAATGTACTGCGGCTGGGCGGCAAAGCGACGTAACACAGGGAGGCACTGAACTCCCCCCCACAACTGCTGTCTCCAGTGGACATAGTGGAATGAAGATCCCAGTGAATAGGATCCGGTAATCATGTGATCGCTATGCAATCACATGATCACAATGTAAGCAAAGCTGTTATGAATCAATCTCATTCATAACAGCTCTGCTAGTGATTGGCCCAAAGCTGTTACATGATACATGGGGCCAATCACAGCATCCTGTACCATGTGACCAGCTCCAGCCAATCACAGATCACTATCTTGAGCTGTCAAAAACAGCTCATGAATGAGTTAGGTTCATGACTGCAAGCTTTGCATTGCAGGAGAAAAGATCTTTATCTCTCCTGCAAAGCAAAGTGTAAAAAAATAATCCCTAATACCCCTCCACAGTAGTACAATGTTACTATGGTATCATTGTACTATTCTGATAAAAGTATTAAAAAGAAATGTTAAAAAATAAAATCAAATACAAAATACCATATTGAGAATTTTTTTAAGGTTTTTGTTTTAACTACTTGCCAACCGTTTACCCGCATCTTGAGAGCGAGCAGCAGCTGTTTGCAAAGCGAGGCAATCTTGCGTCACGTCCTGTTTTGGGGTGTGAACGCATCTGTGCCCCCCGCTGCCCCCCGGTCAGTCCAGGGAGAGAAGAGAGAACACGGCACTTAGAAAAAGCATTACATTTTACACACACGGTAGATTAGCACATTTAACCCTTTGATTGCCCAGCCAGTGCCATTAGTACAGTGTCAGAATATAAAATTTTTCACTGATCACTGCATTCCTGCCACTAGCGACATCCGATAACATCAGGGTCAGCTAGTATTGCCCGCACACTATCGCACTCACGCTATAGGTCGCTGATCACCGCCATTACTAGTATAGTGTTTGTACGGATCAATATAATGATCATGAACAGAACTATACTAGTGCCTCCTTTGTATAGTGTCCCCAGAAACGCAATGTTAGCAGGATCGGCCCTGTTCACTGCCAGCACTAGCGTTTAGCCCCTCCGTTGTTCTTCACGTTAGCTTTGTATCAATTGATTGTGGGCCAAGGCAATTTATACGCACAACAATACATCGCCGCCCACCCAAATTCAGCTCTCGCCGTACAATTCGCATGGAAACCTATCACAGTTTCTGAATTTAAAACCATTTTTGGGCCTAACCCTCAACATGGACATTACAGAAAAGAATGAATTGCGTTCATATTGGTCCACAGACCTGATTCATCGTATGCCCATGTTCTCTGCTGTTACATATATGCCCAACATGGACCAGCAATGTACTGGTAAATTTCTGGACTTTCAGTGGTTATATCGGGATGATGCCTGCAGCTACAGGCATTTTCCTGCTATAGTTTTTTCAGCTGGCGGTCGGCTTTAATGTAAAAGCAATCCTAGTGGCCAATTAGCTGCTAAATGGTTTTTACAAGCAGAGAACATTAGAACAATTTACTCAGCGTAACATCATATTTTATATTCTATCAAACAATTAGTCAATATATTGTGTTTTTGTGCATTAAAATTCTAAAAAGTGTATTTTTCCCAAAAGATTTGCATTTGAAAAATCGCTGCGCAAAAACTGTGTGACGTCAATAATATCAACACCCACCATTTTATTCTCTAGGGCCTCTGACTTAACCACTTGAGCTCCAGAGGATTTACCCCCCTTAATGACCAGGCCTCTTTTTGCCACTAGGCGCTGCACTAATTCAACTGATAATTGCGCGGTCATGCAATGCTGCACCCAAACGAAATTTACGTACTTTTTTTCACACAAATAGAGATTTCTTTCGGTGTAATTTGATCACCTGTGCGCTTTTTATTTTTCACGCTATAAACAAAAAAAGGCCAAAAATTTTGAAGAAAAACAATATTTTTTACTTTCAGCTATAAAAAATATATAGTAAACTCAAAGCTGGTTATAAATTTAGGCCAAAATGTATTCTGCTCCATGTTTTTGGTAAAAAAAATCCCAATAAGTGTATATTGATTGCTTTGTGTGAAGTTATAGCGTCTACAAACTATGGTATAAATACTGCAATTTACGCCATTTTTCTGCTATACAGCGCTGCACTAGTTTAACGGACAATTGCGCGGTCATGCAATATGGTACATAAATTAAATTTACATCCTTTTTTCCCCCACAAATTGAGCTTTCTTTCGGTGGTATTTGATCGCCTGTGAGGTTTTTATTTTTTGCGCTATAAATAAAAAAGGCTGACAATTTTGAGGAAAAAAAACAATATTTTGGACTTTTTGCTATAAAACATGTCCAGTAAAAAAAAATGCAAAAATCAAATTTAGTCATAAATTTCTGCCAAAATGCATTCTGCGATATGTCTTTGCTAAAAAAAAAAAACCCAATACGTGTAAATTAATTGGTTTACTTGAAAGTTATAGCGTTTACAAATGGCGGGAAAGATACTGGGATTTTTAGGGTTTTTTTTATACTAATAATGGCGGCGAGCAGCGAATTATGGCGGCGATCAGGGACTTATGGCAGCTACCAGCGACTTATGGCGGGACTGCGGCAGACATTCTGACATTGGGGGGTACTGACTTGGGGTCACTGACATCCCCAAAAACACTAATTCAGTGATCAGCGCAAAAAACAAACACTGACACTGTACTAATTGCAATGGGGAGGAAGGGGTTAACTTTATTTTGCAGGGAAGGGTTATCTGAGTGAGGGGAGTGTTTTACTAGGGGGAGGGGGTGTGTGCTGGACGGGACACCGCTGATTGAGAAAGAGAAACTGTTCTTTCTCGATCAGCTCATCCTCGAGCTGACAGGGAAGTGACAGACAGCACAGCTACTGCAGCTGTGCTCTCTGTCACTGTTTGCCGCCGATCGCCGGGACATAGCCGCTAAGGAGCGGCTGTGACCCGGCGACTGACATCTGCGGCGGTGATCCGCGGGACAAATAGGGCGGCGGCGCGCCTCGCGCGTGCCCCCTATTTGTTTACAAAACACACGTTTTAAAACGTGGTTTTGCCTGCGAGTGCCGCCCTGCTGCCGTATATCTACAGTGACTGGGCAGTATGTAGTTAAAAAAATATAGAATGTTTGAGGGTTCAAAGTAGTTTTCTAGCAGAAAAACAGTTTTTTCATGTGAACAAAAAGTGTCAGAAAGGCTTGGTCTTCAAGAGTGGGTGATGAGTGGCATAGGCTTCTAATGTTGGCCCTGAAATGCCAGAATAGTAGAAGCAAATGACCCCTTTTTGGAAAGTAGACACTCCAAGGTATTTTCTAAGAGGCATGGCAAATATTTTGCAGATCTCATTTGTTGCCACATTTTCGGAAAAGGAAAATGCATTTTTTCTTTTTTTTCAAAACCCTGTGACAAAAATGATATCTGTAAAATACTCAACATGCCTCTTATCAAATTCCTTGGGGTGTCTACTTTACAAAAAGAGGTCATGGGGGGGGGGGGGTGTTTGTACTATCCTGGCATTTTAGGGTCTTCAAATTCAAAACTGTGATAGGTAGTGGGGAAGTGATATGAGGAAATATGCCCTTTGAAAGCCTGAAGGTGGTCTTTGGTTTTTGGGGGCCTGTATGTAGCTAGGTCAAAAAGTCTCTCACATGTGGTATCCCCATACCCATAGAAGTAGAAGGTGTTTTGGGGTGTTGTTCCACATACACCCATGGCATGCATGAGCAATATATCATTAAATTGACAACTTTGTGTAAAAAAAAAAAAAAAAATTGTCATTTGTCAATGTTTTTAACATTTGTGGCAAAAAAAGTTCTATGGACTCGACATGCCACTCTGCAAAATCCTTGGGGTGTCTACTTTCCAAAAAGGGGTCATTTGGGGGGGGGTTTGTACTGTCCTGGCATTTTAGCACCTCAAGGTGATAGGCTGTCAGAAAGTAACAGTTATGTAAATTCCAATATGTACTGTATAGCATAGTTGGTAGACGCTATAACTTTCACACAAACCAATTAATATGCTTGTATCAGGGGTGGACTGACCATTTGGGAACTCGGGCACTGCCCAAGGGCCTGGGGTCAGAAGGGGGCACCATGAGATTCCCCTGGTACTTTTTTCATAGGCTTTTTTGGGTGTGGTTTGAGTGTGGGCAAGGACACAGGGGTCCCCTATTGCCCGGGGGCCCCATGAGTTGTCAGTCCACCCCTGCAGGGGCCCCATGGTCCCCTATTGCCCGGAGGCCCCATGAGTTGTCAGTCCGCCCCTGCAGGGGCCCCATGGTCCCCTATTGCCTGGGGGCCCCATGAGTTGTCAGTCCGCCCCTGGCTTGTATTAAGGTTTTTTTTACCAAAGACATGTAGCAGAGTAAATTGTGACCTAAATTTATGACTAACTTTGAGTTTATTGGATATTTTTTATAACCAAAAGGGAAAAATATTTTTTTTTTCAACATTTTTGGTCTTTTTTTATTTATAGTGCAAAAATTAAAAACCGCAGAGGTGATCAAATACCACCAAAAGAAAGCTATATTTGTGTGAAAAAAAGCCAATAAATTTCATTTGGGAACAGCATTGCACGACCGCACAATTACCAGTTGAAATAGCACAGTGCCGAACAGTAAAAAATGGCCTGGTCAGGAAGGGAGGTAAATCCTCCGGAGGGCAAAAAGCCTTTCATTTGTGAAAACCTACACACTGTTTTGTACCAAAGTCATAATTTTAGTATAGTTTAAAACAGGACAAACTAAAATAAAATTTATACTTTTTATCTACAGTAATATTCTTTGTTTTAAACTAACACTGATCAATGTAGAAAAACTGTGTTTTTTTAGTTTTGTTATGTTTTTTTGTCTATGGATTGGATACAAAAATAAAATCATGTTTGGAAAAGAATATCAACAAAAGAAAGCATTGTTTATCCTAAAAAAAAATCATATACCTGTACAGTGTATGTATTAATTGGTTATTTTAAGTAATGGCCAAACAAACAGGCCCATATCAGACATTTAAAAATTGCTGAGCTCCTTAGGGGGTGTGCAGGTGTGAGCACTGAAGTGGTTAAACATATTCAGTAAAATTAAAACTGTAGAATCTCCAAAGCATATTAATTGTACTCCAGGGATGTGTAGCCATTATTGATATTATTAAAGAAGGAATATATAAATGCTTTGTGACCATTAATATTTTAGAACAATAAAAAATATTAGATAAAATTATGTTTGGAGCTCAGTCTTACATATGCAATTTTATGTTTCTATTTTTATTTTTGAACCAGAATATTTTTCATATTGGTCCAAGGTCAACAAATTTTATAACTTTTATCCCCCTCAGGATCAGATTTCGTGGTCAGAGACAACTAATAAAGATTTTGTTTTTATTTTACAGACATTCTTTAAGCTACTATAATTCAGTATTGTTGATTGATTGAAAATTGATTATATTTATTGCGCAGTGTTCATGAAAAAAACAAACTTAAATAAAGCAATATTTGATTTTTTTAAGACTATTTATAAAGAATGGAACTGATTCTGCACTGAAAAAAATCCTATTATAGCTACATCCTGGTTTTTGAAATGGCTTTTTTGTTTTATGTTGACAACAAATATATTTATCAAATGGTGATAAATAGGGATACACGGGAAGTATAAATTAAGCCTGGCCAATAGCATGCTTTTTATTAGGAATTTTAACATCAACATTTGGTGAAAAGAGTGAAAAAAATTGTGTAGAACTTTATTTTTTTTATGTCTTTTCAGCTACAAAGATGAATATGACTAATGAAAATATGACAACAGTAGATGAATTCTTTTTTCTGGGGTTCCCTGGACTTGGTGGGCTCAGATTTCTCCTCTTTTTTCTCATATTGTCTGCATATACTGTGACAGTGTTCCTAGATATGATGATTATTATATTAGTGTCAACCAAACAAAGTCTACAATGCCCCATGTACTTGTTCCTCAAGAATTTCTTATTTTCTGAAATGTGTTCAGTAACTGTTATTGTCCCCAATATGTTACGTATCATATGGAAGGATGGGGCCACCGTATCTGTCACTGGATGCATCGCTCAGAACTACTTGTATGTGGCTTCAGGTTCCTCTGAATGTTATCTTCTCACAGTAATGTCCTATGACCGATACTTGGCCATATGTAAACCTTTACACTATAACACAATAATGGACCACAACCTTCAATATTTCCTGAATATCTTTTGCTGGATGTTAGGTTTTCTTTTGACATTGATCACATTGAGTCTTGTGGCTTTACTCATGTTCTGTGATCAGTATATTATTGACCATTACTTCTGTGACCTTGCTCCTTTCGTGGATATTGCTTGTTCAGATACTTCCAGTCTGCAAATCGAGATATATGTTCTTTCTTTCCCCATGCTTGCTATGCCATTTCTATTAACGGTTGTAAGTTATGTGTGTATTTCTGTAGTTATACTTAAAATGCCATCTAAGGGCAGCAGGAAGAAAGCTTTCTCTACCTGTAGCACTCACCTCTTGGTGGTGGGGATGTTTTATGGAGCTGTGCTGATAAATTATTTTACTCCAGTAAGAGGACAATCTGTAGCCATCAACAAAATGCTATCATTAATATTTATTGTAGTAACACCATTGTTCAATCCCATCATATACAGCCTGAGGAACCAGGATATGCATGCTGTCATAATCAGTTACATACAGTCTTGGAAATGAAGATCCCAACACTTAGAAATATTATTAGGATTTTCATAATACAAGGCTCATCAAGTATCACATTTACATCTTGGATTAAACTTTGAAAGGTAACGATCAATGCATTTTTTGTGAAACTATTAAATTTAATTAGTAAATTTTCATTTTCATTTCAATATACACATACCAAAAGCTTTACATAGTTACATGTAGTTATATAGTTAGTCTGGTTGAAAAAATACTCAAGTCCATCCAGTTCAACCAAGAGACACACATACATAGAAAACCTCTGTATACACTATCCCATACGCACAAGTGATCCAGAGGAAGGAAAAAAACCCCAAAAAAGCAGATGAAAAGCATTATTTCCCAATCCCCTGAGAGGCAATCAGATATTCCCTGGATCAACTTTACCTATAAATAGTATCCAGTTATATTCTGTGTATCTAGGAAATAATGCAGGCCTTTTTAAAACAATCTACTGATCTGGACAGAACCAACTCTTGAAGGAGTCTATTCCACATTTTCACAGATCTTACTGTGAAGAAGCCTTTCTGTGTTTGGAGATTAAATATTTTTCCTGTATGGATCACCTATGTATTTATACATGGAGATCATATCCCCCTTAATCTCCTCTTCTCAAGAGAGAATTAATTCAGTTCCTCTAATCTGTCCTCATAGCTGAGCTCCTCCATGCCTCTTATCAGTTTGGTTGCTCTTCTCTGTACTTTCTCCAGTTCCCCAATGTCTAACTAATAATTTGTACAAGAGAAACATTATATATCTCTCTCTTCGGAGGCTATACCTCTCTTAATACAAGAGAGGATTTTGCTCGCTTTGGAAACCGCAGCTTGGCATTGCATGCCATTATTAAGCTTGTGATCTACCAGAACCCCCAGATCCTTCTCCACCATTGACCCCCCCAGGATCCTTCTCCACCATTGACCCCCCCAGTTGTACTCCCCCTAGTATGTATGATGCACGCATATTCTTAGCCCCCAAGTGCAGTACTTTACATTTATCAACATTAAACCTCATTTGCCACATAGTTGCTCAAATAAACAGAGTATTGAGGTCGGCTTGTTAGTTGGAGACATCTTGTAAAAACGTTAGTCAACGGCACAGCTTGGTGTCATCTGCAAAGATTGAAATGGGATTTATAATCCCAGACCCTATATCATTTATAAATACATTAAAACGTAAGGGTCCCAACACTGAACCTTGGGGTACACCACTGAAACACCGAGACCATTCAGAGTATGAATCATTAACCACTACTTTCTGAATATGATCTTTTAGCCAGTTTTCTATCCATTTACATACAGATTTTTTCAAGACGATAGACTTTTCCTTACACATTAGCCTTGTGTGGGGAACTGTTTCAAATGCTTTTGCAAAATCCAGGTATACCACGTCCACTGCCACCCTTCTGTCCAAGAATACCACGTCCACCGCCGCCCCTCTATCCAAGAATACCATGTCCACTGCCACCCCTCTGTCCAAGTACACCACGTTCACTGCCACCCCTCTGTCCAAGTACACCACGTTCACTGCCACCCCTCTGTCCAAGAATGCCACGTCCAACGCCACCCCTCTGTTCAAGAATATCATGTCCACTGCCACCCCTCTGTCCAAGTATACCACGTTCACTGCCACCCCTCTGTCCAAGTATACCATGTACACAGCCACCCCTCTGTCCAAGGATTTGCTCACCTCCTCATAAAAAGAAATCAGATTTCTCTGACAACTTTCTTTAATTAATCCATGCTGACTTTTGCTTAAAATGTTTTTTTCTATGTTTTTTGTTTTTTAACTCTCCAGTATCTTCCCAACTACAGAAGTTACACTAACAGGTCTATAATTACTTGGTAAAGACTTTGACCTCTTTTTAAATAAAGGCACCACATTGGCCTTACACCAATTCAGTGGTACTATGCCAGTTATTAAAGAGTCCCTAAAAATTAGAAACAACGGCTTTGAAATGACAGAGCTCAATTCTTTCAGGACCCGTGGGTGTATGCCGGTCTAGGTCCTTTATTCTGTCTAAATATTTCTGGACCATATCAAATTTGAGCCATTGTGGATCAATTGGTGTCAGTACCACGCCCATTATGAACTTGAGCTCCCCCATGTTCCTTTGTATACACAGAGCTGAAGAAGTTATTTAATAAATTTGCTTTCTCTTTGTCCCCAGTCACCCATTTTAGATTATTTTGTAAAAGGCCTACATGCTCGGACCGGACCTTTATAATATTAATATATTTAAAGATTTTCTTTGGGTTTGTCTTACTCTCTTTTGCAATCTTCATTTTCAATTTTTCGGTCTTCATTTCCTTTTTACATATTCTATTATAATCTTTGTAACATTTAAACAATGATAGTGTTTCATCATTTTTTAGATTTTTAAAATTTTTGCTGTAAGCCACATAGGTTTTATTTTTAGGCTTTTATACTTATTGCCCACGGGAATATATTTTTATATAGTGGTTTTGAAGAATTTCCATTTCTGTTCTGTGTTCATTGATGCCAATATTCCCAATCTAAGTCTTGGAGAGCAGCTCTCATCCTTGGAAAATCTGCTCTCTTAAAGTTGAGTGTTGTTATCTTTCCAGTATGTACAGTATGTCTACAGCTAATATTAAATGAAATCATGTTATGGTCACTGCTAAACAGATGTTTGTAGCTGCTTGAAGTAATTCATTATTATTATTATAATACAGGATTTATATAGCGCCAACAGTTTTCACAGCCAGGGGCGGACTGACAACTCATGGGGCCCCCGGGCAATAGGGGATCATGGGGCCCTGTGTCCTTGCCCAAACTCAAAAAAGCCTATGAAAAAGGTACCAGGGGCATCTCATGGGGCCCCCTACTGACCCCGGGCCCTCGGACAGTGCCCGAGTTTCCAAATGGTCAGTCCTCCCCTGTTCACAGTGCTTTACAAAATAAGGGAGACAGTACAATTACAATACATTTCAGTACAGAAGGAATAGGAGGGTCCTGCTTGTGGAGCTTCATTCTAATAAATCACAACAAAACACAGTAATCAAAGTTGTAGACCTGGATCACACCAGTGTGGCTTTGAAATCGAGCTACTCTGTGCAACTTCAAAGCTGACTATTCAGTGCGACTTCATTGTGGCCTAATGACACTCTGTGCAACTTCAGTTAACAGATGTCAATGCAAGTTGCAATGAAGTTGCATAAACATAGTGAAGGAACCTTTCTTAAAGTCTCTGTGACTTTAGTGAACAATTTGAACAGTTCCATTGCCGCTAAAGGGGTGTGACTTGTCATTCGACTTTTAACTCTCAAGTTGCATAACGAGTTGCATTGGTGTGAACCAGCACTTAGTGAGTTTCTAACGGTTTAGAAACACGTGCTGTTTGTTTAGAATGTTGGTAGACTGCCAAAATGATGATGTAATAGAAAGTAATAGGTAAGAATTTAGGTTTCTTTAAATCTGTTGTGAAGATTAATTCATTCACAAGGCCTACAGCTACAGAGATAATTGGAGATTGAGTTAAAGTGCTTTGTAATGCCTGTCTAGAATATGTAAACTATTTTGAGCACATAGTCTAGGCACAGGGTCACTTGAAAGTGCATGTAAAGCCAAAGTTTTTTATGGGAGGATTAGAAGCCCTGTAGGGAGTTATTACTGTCTGTTTTCCTGCAGGGGAGAATGACCACCTAAACTGACAAGAGTTTTACCCCTCCCTACTCTAGACCACAAAATAATGTTTTATCTAGGAAGATATAGATTACTTCGATACGTTTTACACTTCGGAAGAGCTGGAAAGAGTGTTGGATATACTTCACATTGATAAGGCCCCACTAGTAGATAATATAAATGTATCCTTTAAGCTAAATCAACTTCTAGCCATTGTGTATGAGGTGATATTGATAAAAGGAAAGTGGGGGGTGTATAGGAGGGGCACAAGCCAGTGACCACCTCCAGCATCTCCCCCAACCCAGTACAGAGTAGGGTGTCAGTAAGATCCAAATTCTCTTAGGCTGATGGAAGGGACAGAAGCCCAGGTCAATGGCTTCCTTTGACAACATGTAGCTATGCAGGATTTTCCATTAATTGTGCTTCTTCCCAAAATTCCTAGTTATTTTCAAATGAAGGGAGCAGGACTAGGTACACATGAATTTTGGGGGGTTATCTTGCGATTCACTATCAATTCTTCCATCTCTACTTTTTTATGTAGTCAGTTAAGCCAGTCCAAAATAGTCGTGCTTTGAGTTGTGCCCCATTGTACCAAAACACAAAGCTTAGCTGCATTCACCACATGCATTGCCAGCAATTCAAAATGTAATTTTCTAGGGAGAGATGAGTGGTGTAAAAGGAACGAGGCTGGGTAAAATCTGGGGTGTATGTGGTGACCGAGGATATGATATGGTGGATCATTGATTTTATCTTGTAGCCATTTTCCTGAATTTCCAAGTTTATAGAGCCTTTGTGAATGTTGGAATGGAGGTGTTTCCATGGCTCAGCAGACAAGTCCAGGGCTAGGTCTTCTTTTTATGCCATGAAGGCCTTCCCAGCATCAGATGGTTGATAGGAAAATAAGAGAGAATGCAGTTAGGTCCATATACAGTTGCAAGAAAAAGTATGTGAACCCCTTGGGATTCCGTGGAGTTTTGCATGAATTGGGCATAAAATGTGCTCTGAACGTCACCTAAGTCACAACAATAGAAGAACACAGTCTGCTGAACATAATACTACACAAACATTAGATGTTGCCATGGTTTAATTGCACATAACATGTAAACATTCACAGTGCAGAGAGGAAAAAGTATGTGAGGCCCTAGCTTAATGACTTCTCCCAGAGCTAATTGGAGCCAGGAGTGAGCCAACCTTGACTCCAATCAGTGTGATGATATTGGATGTGTTGCTGACAGCTGTCCTGCCCTTAAAAAACACACACCTGTTTTGGGTTTACTGGTTTCAAGAAGCACTGTCTGATGTGAACCATGCCTCGCAGAAAAGAGCTCTCAGAAGACCTACGATCAAGAATTGTTGACTTGCATGAAGCTGGAAAGGGTTACAAAAGTATCTCCAAAAGCCTTGATGTTCATGTGTCCACGGTAAGACAGACTGTCTACAAATAGAGAAAGTTTAGCACTGTTGCTACTCTCCCTAGGCGTGGTCGTCCTGTAAAAATGACTGCAAGAGCACAGCGCAGAATGCTGCATGAGGTAAAGAAGAATCCCAGAGTGTCAGCTAAAGACCTACAGAAATCTCTGGCACATGCTAACATTTTTGTTGACACATCTACAATAAGGAAAACATTAAACAAGAATGGAGTACATGGGAGGACACCACGGAGGAAGCCATTGCTGTCCAAAAAGAATATTGCAGCACGTTTGAAGTTTGCAAAAGAGCACCTGGATGTTCCACAGCACTACTGGCAGAATATACTGTGGACAGATGAAACCAAGATTGAGTTGTTTGGGAAGAACACACAACACTATGTGTGGAGAAAAAAAGGCCCAGCACACCAACATCAAACCTCATCCCCACTGTAAAACATGGCGGAGGGAGCATCATGGTTTGGGGCTGCTTTGCTGCCTCAGGGCCTGGACGGATTGTTGTCATTGATGGGAAAATGAATTCCAGAGTATATCAAGACATTTTGCAGGAAAACGTACGACCATCTGTCCTCCAACTGAAGCTCCGCAGAGGATGGGTGATGCAACAGGACAATGACCCAAAGCATACAAGTAATTCAACAAAACAATGGCTGCAACAGCACAGAATACGCCTTCTGGAGTGGCCCAGTCAGAGTCCTGACCTCAACCCGATTGAAATTCAGTGGCATGACCTTAAGACAGCGATTCACACCAGACATCCCAAGAATATTGCTACACTGAAACAGTTTTGTGAAGAGAAGTGGTCCAAAATTACTCCAGATCATTGTGCAGGTCTGATCTGCAACTACAGGAAACATTTGTTTGAGGTTATTGCTGCCAAAGGAGGGTCAACCAGTTATTAAGTCCAAAGGTTCACATACTTTTTCCTCCCTGCACTGTGAATGTTTACATGTTATGCGCAATTAAACCATGGCAACATCTAATGTTTGTGTAGTATTATGTTCAGCAGACTGTGTTCTTCTATTGTTGTGACTTAGATGAAGTTCAGAGCACATTTTATGCCCAATTCATCAAAACTCCACGTAATCCCAAGGGGTTCACATACTTTTTCTTGCAACTGTATATTTGGACACAGGCACAATTTTAGTTTTTTTCAGGTATTTACCAAAACATATTCAAGCTATCACATTATATAATGGATATGGGCTGAAAGTGCATACTCTCAGGTTTAATTTGAGGGAATGTACATCAAAATTGGAGAAAGGGTTTAAGAATTACAGCTCTTAAGAGTAGCCATCCCCCCTTTTTCAAGGGATCAAAAGTAATCGGACCATGAAATCAAATGCATGACCAGGTTTGGGCTACTCCTTCATTATTTCTTCATCCATTAAGCAGGTAAAAGGTCTGGAGTTGATTCCAAGTGTGATATTTGCATTTGGAATCTATTGCTGTGAACCTACTGTACATCATGCGTTAAAAGGAGCTGTCCATGCAAATGAAACAGGTCATTGTAAGGCTTCAAAAATTAAACAAATCAATCAGATAGATAGCAGCAACATTAGGAGTGGCCAAATAAACAGTTTGGTACACTCTGAGGAAAGAAGAATGCACTGGTGAACTCAGCAACACAAAAAAGCATGGACATTCATGGAAGACAACAGTGCTAGATAATTGCAGGATCCTCTCTATGGTAAAGAAACTCCTATTCACAACATCCAGACAAGTGAAGAACACTCTCCATGAGGTTTGCGTATCATTGTCAAAGTCTACAATCAACAGAAGACTTCATGAGACCCTCAATATGACAGGCTCCTCAAAATTCGGCCCCTCGTAAATCACCTTAACCAGAAATTTGCAGATGTGTATACTCCCCAGCAAAACATCTGCGTTGATGAGTCCCTCATTAATTTTTCTGGCCACCTTGCATTCAAACAATTTCTCCCCAGCAAACATTGAAGATATGGGGTCAAAATGTATAAGACCTATCAGAAGGCAACAGGCTATACATGTAATTTTTGGATTTATGAGGGAAAAGATCGTCAAGTAGTGCCTCCTTGATGCCCAGACTACAAGGGGAGCAGTAGCAAGATAGTTTGGGACTTGGTGTCACCCTTTTTCCATATGGGGTACCACATATAGGTGGACAAATTTTATACAAGCGTATCACTATTTAGACATTTGTACAATCTTGAAATTGCCTCATGTGGCACTGTGCAACCTAATCCGGCTTACCCCAATGGCTTGTAAACACTTGTCTTAGAAAGAGGGAGAAAGCCTGCTTGAAAAACAATGTGAAGTGGAAGGGCAAATGGGATGTTTTCATGCACACAGACACGACCATCCAAATTTCCACAGCAGCTAGTGTTATTGAGAAGCCCCTGTGTCCAAGACTATAACCCTAACATGGGAGGGGTGGACTTCAACGACCAGATGATGAAGCCGTACTTAGTTTCCCATAAAGCCAGATGCTGGTACAAAAAAGTGACTGTTTATTTGTTTCAATTGGCTGTATATAAAGCTTTTGTGCTGTACAAAGCAACTGAAAAAAGTGGATCCTTCCTAAAATTCAAGGAAGAGATCAGATCACAGCCCTTTTGTCTCCAGAAGGTGCTGTGGCCCAAACCCCCAACCCAGAGCCGACTGCATGAGAGGCATTTTCCTGATGCCATTCCTGGTACCCCAATGCAAAAGTCACCCCAAAAAAGATGTGTCTGTAGCAGACATGGAATTAGGCATGACACCTGCTTTTTTGTTCCTCCTATTCTGGTCAACCTGGTCTCTGCCTCAAGGACTGCTTCCGTCACTATCATACACTAGCAGAGTATTAGTACAGAGTACAGCATGGCACAGTCCAGGGCACATATATACACAGGGTTTCGAAAGATGTTAGGTAGTCAGGAAACTGACTATTGCATTTAAGAGACCCTAATCTCTACATGTTACAGTTAATTTAAAAAAAGTTAGAAAAAGTAAACAAAAACATTCAAAATAAAAGTGAAAAAAACAAAAATAGTTGTTGTTTTATTGAGTTACTGTTTTATTATTAGCCATTGCTGTTTTCTTTGCAGGTATACCATTCAGCTGCAGCACCGACCTGTTTATTCTGACAGCATCAGGGTCAAGCTCTCAGAATATAAGTAAGTGTGTGCAGAGCTATTGGATGAGATTTTTCATCCGCAGTTAAAAAAGAACATATATGCACAAGAAGCATGGGGGCCTGGGGTTGTCAGTGGGTGGATTGCCCCTATGCTTTGGCAAATATTTTAACTTTTTTTTTTTGGGGAGAGATTTCTTCATCCACATCAATTGCTGTGAATAGAGGAATCTGTTAGGTTCTTTTTTTTCTTGCTTAGCTCAATTAAAAAAAAAAAGAACATTTCATTTATGCCCACCATTAGAAGTGGGTGGATGCAGGACGGTATATTCAAATAGTGGGCATTCCGCACACTTTTTCTGGCAGAGATTTCTTCTCTTTTTTTCATTCAGCCCACAGGCTGCATAAAAAAATGAACGTAACATATATACCCAACAAGGACCAGCGACATATTGGTACAACACTGGACTAGAGTAGTTATACCAGGATGATGCGTGCAGTTGCAGCCTTCATCCTTGTATTGTTTTTTTCAGCTGGTGATCAGCTTTCATATAAAAGCAATCCTAGTAGCTAATTAGCTGCAGGATTACTATCACAAGCAGGGGGAATAGATGCCCCCCCATCCACGCTGCCTTCCACGACTTTCTTGGGCAGTCCCGTGCCATAGGGGAACCTGAGAATGTAGCCGGCATTTCTACCAGTTGACCATAGAGCTATTGGAGACTAGAATGTGACCAATTGTCTCTATAGTCTAAGAAACCAGGAGCCACAAGCATTTCATCACTTCGGTTTCGCTGGATATAAACAGCACCATTTTTAAATTGGGCAAGCATTTGATCACACTGATCTTAGTGAGATCAGATGATTTAAGATATCTAGAGTCTAAGAGACCCCCAGGGGCAGACTGACCATTTGGAAACTTGGGCACTGTCTGAGGGCCCGGGGTCAATAGGGGGCCCCATGAGATGCTCCTGGTACCTTTTTCATAGGCTTTTTTGAGTTTGGGCAAGGACACCGGGGTCCCATGATCCCCTATTACCCGGGGGCCCCATGAGTTGTCAGCCCGCCCCTGGAGACCCCATATGTCTCAGAAAATAATACTTGTCACTGCCTATTGCTATCACAGGGGGTATTTACATTCCCTGTATAACAATAAAAGTGATAAAAAAAATTAACTGGACGTGTAAAAATAATAAAAAAAAAAGTTAAATAAAATTTAAAAAAGCACCCTCATCCCGCATATGCAAGCTCTGGCCCCATGCCGGTATGTCAGCAGCGGTTGCACACGCATGTGAAGTATTGCCGTGAGCATCAGATCAAGGGCAGTAATTCTAGCACTAGACCTCCTGTGGAAATCTAAAATATTATCCTGTAAAGGCTTTAAAAGCTCTGCCTATGAATATTAAACATGTATGTTCCCTATATTAGTATATTTGATTTTCATGATGATAGTAATAATTAAGGTCCTATAGGTAATTTCTGCAGGGGTGGCCCTTGCTGACTTTATGTACCACTGGATAAACCCAACATATCGCTCACTGGATGAATCACTGAAAATTAATTTCTCACTGCAATGTCCTTTGACCTATACTTGGCTACAGTATATACAAATCAAAGGGCTATTCATTTTGACTTTGGTGTGTTTTTAGTGATCTTATGTATATTCAAGTGTTAAAGCTCTAAACCAGCTTCAGAATCTCCCAGGAAATACAACAATATTAACCATAATCAGTAAATTAAAAATTGTAGACTCTCCAATGAATATAGCTTGCACGTTAGGGATACGTAGTCATTATTGCTATCGGTGAAGCTGGAATATATAAAAGGTTCGTGCACATTCACATTTTAGAGCAACAGAACATAATGTTCAGAGCACATATTTTTCTATATTTCTATTTTTTCTATTTTTTAGCTTAGAAACTTTTTATTTTTGTGTACCCAGGTCTAACATTTTTTTTACAGACATCTTATGAGCTACCATTATTCTTCATCTTGCTATGTTAGTATTGCTAAGGTAATTTTATGAGCTGCATAGTGTTAATGAAAAAAAAGAAGCTTAAAATAACAGTCTGTGAAATTGTAAGAATAGTTATCAAGTATGGTAAGGATTGTGCAGTGAATTTACACTCACCGGCCACTTTATTAGGTGCACCTTGCTAGTGCCAAGAAAATACCCCACCACACCATTACACCACCGCCACCAGCCTGAACAGTTGATACAAGGCAGGGTGGATTCCCTTTCTTCCCCATTCTGATGCTCAGCTTGAACTTCAGCAAGTTGTCTTCACCACGTCTAGATACCTAAATGCATTGAGTTGCTGCCATGTGACTGGCTGGTTAGCAATTTTTGTTACCAAGCAATTGAGCAGGTGTACCTAATAAAGTGGTCGGTGAGTGTATATCATGTATGGAATACTTTTTCATATATTAAATAATTCTAGAATGCATTATACTGCTATGTGTGAACCCTGGTTTGCTAATAAACACCTTTCCTGTGATGACCACGGATTAACTTTCTCCTGTCAGTTGACGTATATAAGTTGCATATGCTCTGTAAAGCGAATAGAAAATTCTAAATTCACCGGCCACTTTATTAGGTACACCTTGTTAGTGCCAAGAAAATCTCCCCCCACACCATGACACCCCCAGCCTGAACCATTGATACAAGGCAGGATGGATCCCCCACACCATGACACCACCACCAGCCTGAACCATTGATACAAGGCAGGATGGATCCACCACACCATGACACCACCACCACCAGCCTGAACTGTTGATACAAGGCAGGATGGATCCACCACACCATGACACCACCACCACCAGCCTGAACCGTTGATACAAGGCAGGATGGATCCACCACACCATGACACCACCAGCCTGAACCATTGATACAAGGCAGGATGGATCCACCACACAATGACACCCCACCACCAGCCTGAGCCATTGATACATGTCAGGATGGATCCACCACACCATGACACCCCCACCACCAGCCTGAACCATTAATACAAGGCAGGATAGATCCACCACACCATGACACCCCCACCACCAGCCTGAACCGATGATACAAGGCAGGATGGATCCCCCACACCATGACACCACCAGCCTGAACCGATGATACAAGGCAGGATGGATCCATCACACCATGACACCACCACCACCAGCCTGAACCATTGATACAAGGCAGGATGGATCCCCCACACCATGACACCACCACCAGCGTGAACTGTTGATACAAGGCAGGATGGATCCACCACACCATGACACCACCACCACCAGCCTGAACCGTTGATACAAGGCACGATGGATCCACCACACCATTACACCCCCACCACCAGCCTGAACCATTGATACAAGGCAGGATGGATCCATGCTTTCATGTTGTTTATGCCAAATTCTGAGCCTACCATCTGCCCATTCTCCTCTGACATCTGACTGGTTGCTGCCCATACCAGCAACCAGTCTGCCCATTCTCCTCTGACATCAACAAGACATTTTCATCCACTCAACTGCTGCTCACATATTTTCTCTTTTTTGGAGCATTCTCTGTAAACCATAGAGATGATTGAGCATGAAAATCCCATTAGATCAGCAGTTTTTGAAATACTCAGTCCATCCGGCACCAACAATCATGCCATTTTCAAAGTCATATAATTCCCCTTTCTTCCCCATTCTGGAGCTCAGTTTGGACTTCAGCAAGTCGTCTTCACTTCACCTAGCTGTCTAAATGCATTGAGTTGCTGCTATGTGATTGTCTGATTAGCAATTTGAGTTACCAAGCAATTGAACAGGTGTGCCTAATAAAGTGGACAGTGAGTGTATATCCTTTTAAAGATTTTCTAAAATGTTGGGGGGGGGGGCTAAGGTTCTTTTTTGTTTATTTGTTTTATGTTGAGAGCAGTAACATTTATCGTAGTGTTTTCCTTTTGAGCTAATGGTACAGGTTTCATCCTTCAGAAATTTCTCTCTGATTTAAAGTCAGGTAAAAAAAAAAACAAAAAATTTCTTACCAAAATCAAGTTGGTTTGTTAACAAAGTGATCTACTGTATGTAATAAACTGTGCTGTTCAGCTGTTGCTGTAACAAATGTTCCTATAGAAAGAATACTTCACACCTCTTGTTCTGACAACTCAAATTTTGTATTTCTCATCACTTTCACTCCTGGTGACAATGGTCATCAGGACAAATAGTGATAGTGAACCTCCAAGGTTCCAAGGTGGGCACACAGGGAACAATCTCATACTCATTGCTACTTCCCTGGTTTTCCAGAAGGCCAAAGAATGTTGGGCCTTTTCAGGTGGAAGATGTCTCAAAAAAATGTCATCACACATAACAATTCCTAAAAAAAATCAATTCTTTATTTATATCAAACCAAATAATAAACAATTATTACAAAGCAGGAAAAGTAAACCTCCTGCATTATGAGATGTTAGCCAAAGGAGGTCTTGGTCTAAAAAAGGCTAATATAAAAAGGCATCAACAAAATGCTATCATTAATATTTATTGTAGTAACACCATTGTTCAATCCCATCATATACAGCCTGAGGAACCAGGATATGCATGCTGTCATAATCAGTTACATACAGTCTTGGAAATGAAGATCCCAACACTTAGAAATATTATTAGGATTTTCATAATACAAGGCTCATCAAGTATCACATTTACATCTTGGATTAAACTTTGAAAGGTAACGATCAATGCATTTTTTGTGAAACTATTAAATTTAATTAGTAAATTTTCATTTTCATTTCAATATACACATACCAAAAGCTTTACATAGTTACATGTAGTTATATAGTTAGTCTGGTTGAAAAAATACTCAAGTCCATCCAGTTCAACCAAGAGACACACATACATAGAAAACCTCTGTATACACTATCCCATACGCACAAGTGATCCAGAGGAAGGAAAAAAACCCCAAAAAAGCAGATGAAAAGCATTATTTCCCAATCCCCTGAGAGGCAATCAGATATTCCCTGGATCAACTTTACCTATAAATAGTATCCAGTTATATTCTGTGTATCTAGGAAATAATGCAGGCCTTTTTAAAACAATCTACTGATCTGGACAGAACCAACTCTTGAAGGAGTCTATTCCACATTTTCACAGATCTTACTGTGAAGAAGCCTTTCTGTGTTTGGAGATTAAATATTTTTCCTGTATGGATCACCTATGTATTTATACATGGAGATCATATCCCCCTTAATCTCCTCTTCTCAAGAGAGAATTAATTCAGTTCCTCTAATCTGTCCTCATAGCTGAGCTCCTCCATGCCTCTTATCAGTTTGGTTGCTCTTCTCTGTACTTTCTCCAGTTCCCCAATGTCTAACTAATAATTTGTACAAGAGAAACATTATATATCTCTCTCTTCGGAGGCTATACCTCTCTTAATACAAGAGAGGATTTTGCTCGCTTTGGAAACCGCAGCTTGGCATTGCATGCCATTATTAAGCTTGTTATCTACCAGAACCCCCAGATCCTTCTCCACCATTGACCCCCCCAGGATCCTTCTCCACCATTGACCCCCCCAGTTGTACTCCCCCTAGTATGTATGATGCACGCATATTCTTAGCCCCCAAGTGCAGTACTTTACATTTATCAACATTAAACCTCATTTGCCACATAGTTGCTCAAATAAACAGAGTATTGAGGTCGGCTTGTTAGTTGGAGACATCTTGTAAAAACGTTAGTCAACGGCACAGCTTGGTGTCATCTGCAAAGATTGAAATGGGATTTATAATCCCAGACCCTATATCATTTATAAATACATTAAAACGTAAGGGTCCCAACACTGAACCTTGGGGTACACCACTGAAACACCGAGACCATTCAGAGTATGAATCATTAACCACTACTTTCTGAATATGATCTTTTAGCCAGTTTTCTATCCATTTACATACAGATTTTTTCAAGACGATAGACTTTTCCTTACACATTAGCCTTGTGTGGGGAACTGTTTCAAATGCTTTTGCAAAATCCAGGTATACCACGTCCACTGCCACCCTTCTGTCCAAGAATACCACGTCCACCGCCGCCCCTCTATCCAAGAATACCATGTCCACTGCCACCCCTCTGTCCAAGTACACCACGTTCACTGCCACCCCTCTGTCCAAGTACACCACGTTCACTGCCACCCCTCTGTCCAAGAATGCCACGTCCAACGCCACCCCTCTGTTCAAGAATATCATGTCCACTGCCACCCCTCTGTCCAAGTATACCACGTTCACTGCCACCCCTCTGTCCAAGTATACCATGTACACAGCCACCCCTCTGTCCAAGGATTTGCTCACCTCCTCATAAAAAGAAATCAGATTTCTCTGACAACTTTCTTTAATTAATCCATGCTGACTTTTGCTTAAAATGTTTTTTTCTATGTTTTTTGTTTTTTAACTCTCCAGTATCTTCCCAACTACAGAAGTTACACTAACAGGTCTATAATTACTTGGTAAAGACTTTGACCTCTTTTTAAATAAAGGCACCACATTGGCCTTACACCAATTCAGTGGTACTATGCCAGTTATTAAAGAGTCCCTAAAAATTAGAAACAACGGCTTTGAAATGACAGAGCTCAATTCTTTCAGGACCCGTGGGTGTATGCCGGTCTAGGTCCTTTATTCTGTCTAAATATTTCTGGACCATATCAAATTTGAGCCATTGTGGATCAATTGGTGTCAGTACCACGCCCATTATGAACTTGAGCTCCCCCATGTTCCTTTGTATACACAGAGCTGAAGAAGTTATTTAATAAATTTGCTTTCTCTTTGTCCCCAGTCACCCATTTTAGATTATTTTGTAAAAGGCCTACATGCTCGGACCGGACCTTTATAATATTAATATATTTAAAGATTTTCTTTGGGTTTGTCTTACTCTCTTTTGCAATCTTCATTTTCAATTTTTCGGTCTTCATTTCCTTTTTACATATTCTATTATAATCTTTGTAACATTTAAACAATGATAGTGTTTCATCATTTTTTAGATTTTTAAAATTTTTGCTGTAAGCCACATAGGTTTTATTTTTAGGCTTTTATACTTATTGCCCACGGGAATATATTTTTATATAGTGGTTTTGAAGAATTTCCATTTCTGTTCTGTGTTCATTGATGCCAATATTCCCAATCTAAGTCTTGGAGAGCAGCTCTCATCCTTGGAAAATCTGCTCTCTTAAAGTTGAGTGTTGTTATCTTTCCAGTATGTACAGTATGTCTACAGCTAATATTAAATGAAATCATGTTATGGTCACTGCTAAACAGATGTTTGTAGCTGCTTGAAGTAATTCATTATTATTATTATAATACAGGATTTATATAGCGCCAACAGTTTTCACAGCCAGGGGCGGACTGACAACTCATGGGGCCCCCGGGCAATAGGGGATCATGGGGCCCTGTGTCCTTGCCCAAACTCAAAAAAGCCTATGAAAAAGGTACCAGGGGCATCTCATGGGGCCCCCTACTGACCCCGGGCCCTCGGACAGTGCCCGAGTTTCCAAATGGTCAGTCCTCCCCTGTTCACAGTGCTTTACAAAATAAGGGAGACAGTACAATTACAATACATTTCAGTACAGAAGGAATAGGAGGGTCCTGCTTGTGGAGCTTCATTCTAATAAATCACAACAAAACACAGTAATCAAAGTTGTAGACCTGGATCACACCAGTGTGGCTTTGAAATCGAGCTACTCTGTGCAACTTCAAAGCTGACTATTCAGTGCGACTTCATTGTGGCCTAAT
This sequence comes from Staurois parvus, assembly GCF_062004578.1. Classification (NCBI taxonomy): domain Eukaryota; kingdom Metazoa; phylum Chordata; class Amphibia; order Anura; family Ranidae; genus Staurois; species Staurois parvus. Next base: position 1,790,858 of record NW_028318266.1, read on the forward strand.
GACACTCTGTGCAACTTCAGTTAACAGATGTCAATGCAAGTTGCAATGAAGTTGCATAAACATAGTGAAGGAACCTTTCTTAAAGTCTCTGTGACTTTAGTGAACAATTTGAACAGTTCCATTGCCGCTAAAGGGGTGTGACTTGTCATTCGACTTTTAACTCTCAAGTTGCATAACGAGTTGCATTGGTGTGAACCAGCACTTAGTGAGTTTCTAACGGTTTAGAAACACGTGCTGTTTGTTTAGAATGTTGGTAGACTGCCAAAATGATGATGTAATAGAAAGTAATAGGTAAGAATTTAGGTTTCTTTAAATCTGTTGTGAAGATTAATTCATTCACAAGGCCTACAGCTACAGAGATAATTGGAGATTGAGTTAAAGTGCTTTGTAATGCCTGTCTAGAATATGTAAACTATTTTGAGCACATAGTCTAGGCACAGGGTCACTTGAAAGTGCATGTAAAGCCAAAGTTTTTTATGGGAGGATTAGAAGCCCTGTAGGGAGTTATTACTGTCTGTTTTCCTGCAGGGGAGAATGACCACCTAAACTGACAAGAGTTTTACCCCTCCCTACTCTAGACCACAAAATAATGTTTTATCTAGGAAGATATAGATTACTTCGATACGTTTTACACTTCGGAAGAGCTGGAAAGAGTGTTGGATATACTTCACATTGATAAGGCCCCACTAGTAGATAATATAAATGTATCCTTTAAGCTAAATCAACTTCTAGCCATTGTGTATGAGGTGATATTGATAAAAGGAAAGTGGGGGGTGTATAGGAGGGGCACAAGCCAGTGACCACCTCCAGCATCTCCCCCAACCCAGTACAGAGTAGGGTGTCAGTAAGATCCAAATTCTCTTAGGCTGATGGAAGGGACAGAAGCCCAGGTCAATGGCTTCCTTTGACAACATGTAGCTATGCAGGATTTTCCATTAATTGTGCTTCTTCCCAAAATTCCTAGTTATTTTCAAATGAAGGGAGCAGGACTAGGTACACATGAATTTTGGGGGGTTATCTTGCGATTCACTATCAATTCTTCCATCTCTACTTTTTTATGTAGTCAGTTAAGCCAGTCCAAAATAGTCGTGCTTTGAGTTGTGCCCCATTGTACCAAAACACAAAGCTTAGCTGCATTCACCACATGCATTGCCAGCAATTCAAAATGTAATTTTCTAGGGAGAGATGAGTGGTGTAAAAGGAACGAGGCTGGGTAAAATCTGGGGTGTATGTGGTGACCGAGGATATGATATGGTGGATCATTGATTTTATCTTGTAGCCATTTTCCTGAATTTCCAAGTTTATAGAGCCTTTGTGAATGTTGGAATGGAGGTGTTTCCATGGCTCAGCAGACAAGTCCAGGGCTAGGTCTTCTTTTTATGCCATGAAGGCCTTCCCAGCATCAGATGGTTGATAGGAAAATAAGAGAGAATGCAGTTAGGTCCATATACAGTTGCAAGAAAAAGTATGTGAACCCCTTGGGATTCCGTGGAGTTTTGCATGAATTGGGCATAAAATGTGCTCTGAACGTCACCTAAGTCACAACAATAGAAGAACACAGTCTGCTGAACATAATACTACACAAACATTAGATGTTGCCATGGTTTAATTGCACATAACATGTAAACATTCACAGTGCAGAGAGGAAAAAGTATGTGAGGCCCTAGCTTAATGACTTCTCCCAGAGCTAATTGGAGCCAGGAGTGAGCCAACCTTGACTCCAATCAGTGTGATGATATTGGATGTGTTGCTGACAGCTGTCCTGCCCTTAAAAAACACACACCTGTTTTGGGTTTACTGGTTTCAAGAAGCACTGTCTGATGTGAACCATGCCTCGCAGAAAAGAGCTCTCAGAAGACCTACGATCAAGAATTGTTGACTTGCATGAAGCTGGAAAGGGTTACAAAAGTATCTCCAAAAGCCTTGATGTTCATGTGTCCACGGTAAGACAGACTGTCTACAAATAGAGAAAGTTTAGCACTGTTGCTACTCTCCCTAGGCGTGGTCGTCCTGTAAAAATGACTGCAAGAGCACAGCGCAGAATGCTGCATGAGGTAAAGAAGAATCCCAGAGTGTCAGCTAAAGACCTACAGAAATCTCTGGCACATGCTAACATTTTTGTTGACACATCTACAATAAGGAAAACATTAAACAAGAATGGAGTACATGGGAGGACACCACGGAGGAAGCCATTGCTGTCCAAAAAGAATATTGCAGCACGTTTGAAGTTTGCAAAAGAGCACCTGGATGTTCCACAGCACTACTGGCAGAATATACTGTGGACAGATGAAACCAAGATTGAGTTGTTTGGGAAGAACACACAACACTATGTGTGGAGAAAAAAAGGCCCAGCACACCAACATCAAACCTCATCCCCACTGTAAAACATGGCGGAGGGAGCATCATGGTTTGGGGCTGCTTTGCTGCCTCAGGGCCTGGACGGATTGTTGTCATTGATGGGAAAATGAATTCCAGAGTATATCAAGACATTTTGCAGGAAAACGTACGACCATCTGTCCTCCAACTGAAGCTCCGCAGAGGATGGGTGATGCAACAGGACAATGACCCAAAGCATACAAGTAATTCAACAAAACAATGGCTGCAACAGCACAGAATACGCCTTCTGGAGTGGCCCAGTCAGAGTCCTGACCTCAACCCGATTGAAATTCAGTGGCATGACCTTAAGACAGCGATTCACACCAGACATCCCAAGAATATTGCTACACTGAAACAGTTTTGTGAAGAGAAGTGGTCCAAAATTACTCCAGATCATTGTGCAGGTCTGATCTGCAACTACAGGAAACATTTGTTTGAGGTTATTGCTGCCAAAGGAGGGTCAACCAGTTATTAAGTCCAAAGGTTCACATACTTTTTCCTCCCTGCACTGTGAATGTTTACATGTTATGCGCAATTAAACCATGGCAACATCTAATGTTTGTGTAGTATTATGTTCAGCAGACTGTGTTCTTCTATTGTTGTGACTTAGATGAAGTTCAGAGCACATTTTATGCCCAATTCATCAAAACTCCACGTAATCCCAAGGGGTTCACATACTTTTTCTTGCAACTGTATATTTGGACACAGGCACAATTTTAGTTTTTTTCAGGTATTTACCAAAACATATTCAAGCTATCACATTATATAATGGATATGGGCTGAAAGTGCATACTCTCAGGTTTAATTTGAGGGAATGTACATCAAAATTGGAGAAAGGGTTTAAGAATTACAGCTCTTAAGAGTAGCCATCCCCCCTTTTTCAAGGGATCAAAAGTAATCGGACCATGAAATCAAATGCATGACCAGGTTTGGGCTACTCCTTCATTATTTCTTCATCCATTAAGCAGGTAAAAGGTCTGGAGTTGATTCCAAGTGTGATATTTGCATTTGGAATCTATTGCTGTGAACCTACTGTACATCATGCGTTAAAAGGAGCTGTCCATGCAAATGAAACAGGTCATTGTAAGGCTTCAAAAATTAAACAAATCAATCAGATAGATAGCAGCAACATTAGGAGTGGCCAAATAAACAGTTTGGTACACTCTGAGGAAAGAAGAATGCACTGGTGAACTCAGCAACACAAAAAAGCATGGACATTCATGGAAGACAACAGTGCTAGATAATTGCAGGATCCTCTCTATGGTAAAGAAACTCCTATTCACAACATCCAGACAAGTGAAGAACACTCTCCATGAGGTTTGCGTATCATTGTCAAAGTCTACAATCAACAGAAGACTTCATGAGACCCTCAATATGACAGGCTCCTCAAAATTCGGCCCCTCGTAAATCACCTTAACCAGAAATTTGCAGATGTGTATACTCCCCAGCAAAACATCTGCGTTGATGAGTCCCTCATTAATTTTTCTGGCCACCTTGCATTCAAACAATTTCTCCCCAGCAAACATTGAAGATATGGGGTCAAAATGTATAAGACCTATCAGAAGGCAACAGGCTATACATGTAATTTTTGGATTTATGAGGGAAAAGATCGTCAAGTAGTGCCTCCTTGATGCCCAGACTACAAGGGGAGCAGTAGCAAGATAGTTTGGGACTTGGTGTCACCCTTTTTCCATATGGGGTACCACATATAGGTGGACAAATTTTATACAAGCGTATCACTATTTAGACATTTGTACAATCTTGAAATTGCCTCATGTGGCACTGTGCAACCTAATCCGGCTTACCCCAATGGCTTGTAAACACTTGTCTTAGAAAGAGGGAGAAAGCCTGCTTGAAAAACAATGTGAAGTGGAAGGGCAAATGGGATGTTTTCATGCACACAGACACGACCATCCAAATTTCCACAGCAGCTAGTGTTATTGAGAAGCCCCTGTGTCCAAGACTATAACCCTAACATGGGAGGGGTGGACTTCAACGACCAGATGATGAAGCCGTACTTAGTTTCCCATAAAGCCAGATGCTGGTACAAAAAAGTGACTGTTTATTTGTTTCAATTGGCTGTATATAAAGCTTTTGTGCTGTACAAAGCAACTGAAAAAAGTGGATCCTTCCTAAAATTCAAGGAAGAGATCAGATCACAGCCCTTTTGTCTCCAGAAGGTGCTGTGGCCCAAACCCCCAACCCAGAGCCGACTGCATGAGAGGCATTTTCCTGATGCCATTCCTGGTACCCCAATGCAAAAGTCACCCCAAAAAAGATGTGTCTGTAGCAGACATGGAATTAGGCATGACACCTGCTTTTTTGTTCCTCCTATTCTGGTCAACCTGGTCTCTGCCTCAAGGACTGCTTCCGTCACTATCATACACTAGCAGAGTATTAGTACAGAGTACAGCATGGCACAGTCCAGGGCACATATATACACAGGGTTTCGAAAGATGTTAGGTAGTCAGGAAACTGACTATTGCATTTAAGAGACCCTAATCTCTACATGTTACAGTTAATTTAAAAAAAGTTAGAAAAAGTAAACAAAAACATTCAAAATAAAAGTGAAAAAAACAAAAATAGTTGTTGTTTTATTGAGTTACTGTTTTATTATTAGCCATTGCTGTTTTCTTTGCAGGTATACCATTCAGCTGCAGCACCGACCTGTTTATTCTGACAGCATCAGGGTCAAGCTCTCAGAATATAAGTAAGTGTGTGCAGAGCTATTGGATGAGATTTTTCATCCGCAGTTAAAAAAGAACATATATGCACAAGAAGCATGGGGGCCTGGGGTTGTCAGTGGGTGGATTGCCCCTATGCTTTGGCAAATATTTTAACTTTTTTTTTTTGGGGAGAGATTTCTTCATCCACATCAATTGCTGTGAATAGAGGAATCTGTTAGGTTCTTTTTTTTCTTGCTTAGCTCAATTAAAAAAAAAAAGAACATTTCATTTATGCCCACCATTAGAAGTGGGTGGATGCAGGACGGTATATTCAAATAGTGGGCATTCCGCACACTTTTTCTGGCAGAGATTTCTTCTCTTTTTTTCATTCAGCCCACAGGCTGCATAAAAAAATGAACGTAACATATATACCCAACAAGGACCAGCGACATATTGGTACAACACTGGACTAGAGTAGTTATACCAGGATGATGCGTGCAGTTGCAGCCTTCATCCTTGTATTGTTTTTTTCAGCTGGTGATCAGCTTTCATATAAAAGCAATCCTAGTAGCTAATTAGCTGCAGGATTACTATCACAAGCAGGGGGAATAGATGCCCCCCCATCCACGCTGCCTTCCACGACTTTCTTGGGCAGTCCCGTGCCATAGGGGAACCTGAGAATGTAGCCGGCATTTCTACCAGTTGACCATAGAGCTATTGGAGACTAGAATGTGACCAATTGTCTCTATAGTCTAAGAAACCAGGAGCCACAAGCATTTCATCACTTCGGTTTCGCTGGATATAAACAGCACCATTTTTAAATTGGGCAAGCATTTGATCACACTGATCTTAGTGAGATCAGATGATTTAAGATATCTAGAGTCTAAGAGACCCCCAGGGGCAGACTGACCATTTGGAAACTTGGGCACTGTCTGAGGGCCCGGGGTCAATAGGGGGCCCCATGAGATGCTCCTGGTACCTTTTTCATAGGCTTTTTTGAGTTTGGGCAAGGACACCGGGGTCCCATGATCCCCTATTACCCGGGGGCCCCATGAGTTGTCAGCCCGCCCCTGGAGACCCCATATGTCTCAGAAAATAATACTTGTCACTGCCTATTGCTATCACAGGGGGTATTTACATTCCCTGTATAACAATAAAAGTGATAAAAAAAATTAACTGGACGTGTAAAAATAATAAAAAAAAAAGTTAAATAAAATTTAAAAAAGCACCCTCATCCCGCATATGCAAGCTCTGGCCCCATGCCGGTATGTCAGCAGCGGTTGCACACGCATGTGAAGTATTGCCGTGAGCATCAGATCAAGGGCAGTAATTCTAGCACTAGACCTCCTGTGGAAATCTAAAATATTATCCTGTAAAGGCTTTAAAAGCTCTGCCTATGAATATTAAACATGTATGTTCCCTATATTAGTATATTTGATTTTCATGATGATAGTAATAATTAAGGTCCTATAGGTAATTTCTGCAGGGGTGGCCCTTGCTGACTTTATGTACCACTGGATAAACCCAACATATCGCTCACTGGATGAATCACTGAAAATTAATTTCTCACTGCAATGTCCTTTGACCTATACTTGGCTACAGTATATACAAATCAAAGGGCTATTCATTTTGACTTTGGTGTGTTTTTAGTGATCTTATGTATATTCAAGTGTTAAAGCTCTAAACCAGCTTCAGAATCTCCCAGGAAATACAACAATATTAACCATAATCAGTAAATTAAAAATTGTAGACTCTCCAATGAATATAGCTTGCACGTTAGGGATACGTAGTCATTATTGCTATCGGTGAAGCTGGAATATATAAAAGGTTCGTGCACATTCACATTTTAGAGCAACAGAACATAATGTTCAGAGCACATATTTTTCTATATTTCTATTTTTTCTATTTTTTAGCTTAGAAACTTTTTATTTTTGTGTACCCAGGTCTAACATTTTTTTTACAGACATCTTATGAGCTACCATTATTCTTCATCTTGCTATGTTAGTATTGCTAAGGTAATTTTATGAGCTGCATAGTGTTAATGAAAAAAAAGAAGCTTAAAATAACAGTCTGTGAAATTGTAAGAATAGTTATCAAGTATGGTAAGGATTGTGCAGTGAATTTACACTCACCGGCCACTTTATTAGGTGCACCTTGCTAGTGCCAAGAAAATACCCCACCACACCATTACACCACCGCCACCAGCCTGAACAGTTGATACAAGGCAGGGTGGATTCCCTTTCTTCCCCATTCTGATGCTCAGCTTGAACTTCAGCAAGTTGTCTTCACCACGTCTAGATACCTAAATGCATTGAGTTGCTGCCATGTGACTGGCTGGTTAGCAATTTTTGTTACCAAGCAATTGAGCAGGTGTACCTAATAAAGTGGTCGGTGAGTGTATATCATGTATGGAATACTTTTTCATATATTAAATAATTCTAGAATGCATTATACTGCTATGTGTGAACCCTGGTTTGCTAATAAACACCTTTCCTGTGATGACCACGGATTAACTTTCTCCTGTCAGTTGACGTATATAAGTTGCATATGCTCTGTAAAGCGAATAGAAAATTCTAAATTCACCGGCCACTTTATTAGGTACACCTTGTTAGTGCCAAGAAAATCTCCCCCCACACCATGACACCCCCAGCCTGAACCATTGATACAAGGCAGGATGGATCCCCCACACCATGACACCACCACCAGCCTGAACCATTGATACAAGGCAGGATGGATCCACCACACCATGACACCACCACCACCAGCCTGAACTGTTGATACAAGGCAGGATGGATCCACCACACCATGACACCACCACCACCAGCCTGAACCGTTGATACAAGGCAGGATGGATCCACCACACCATGACACCACCAGCCTGAACCATTGATACAAGGCAGGATGGATCCACCACACAATGACACCCCACCACCAGCCTGAGCCATTGATACATGTCAGGATGGATCCACCACACCATGACACCCCCACCACCAGCCTGAACCATTAATACAAGGCAGGATAGATCCACCACACCATGACACCCCCACCACCAGCCTGAACCGATGATACAAGGCAGGATGGATCCCCCACACCATGACACCACCAGCCTGAACCGATGATACAAGGCAGGATGGATCCATCACACCATGACACCACCACCACCAGCCTGAACCATTGATACAAGGCAGGATGGATCCCCCACACCATGACACCACCACCAGCGTGAACTGTTGATACAAGGCAGGATGGATCCACCACACCATGACACCACCACCACCAGCCTGAACCGTTGATACAAGGCACGATGGATCCACCACACCATTACACCCCCACCACCAGCCTGAACCATTGATACAAGGCAGGATGGATCCATGCTTTCATGTTGTTTATGCCAAATTCTGAGCCTACCATCTGCCCATTCTCCTCTGACATCTGACTGGTTGCTGCCCATACCAGCAACCAGTCTGCCCATTCTCCTCTGACATCAACAAGACATTTTCATCCACTCAACTGCTGCTCACATATTTTCTCTTTTTTGGAGCATTCTCTGTAAACCATAGAGATGATTGAGCATGAAAATCCCATTAGATCAGCAGTTTTTGAAATACTCAGTCCATCCGGCACCAACAATCATGCCATTTTCAAAGTCATATAATTCCCCTTTCTTCCCCATTCTGGAGCTCAGTTTGGACTTCAGCAAGTCGTCTTCACTTCACCTAGCTGTCTAAATGCATTGAGTTGCTGCTATGTGATTGTCTGATTAGCAATTTGAGTTACCAAGCAATTGAACAGGTGTGCCTAATAAAGTGGACAGTGAGTGTATATCCTTTTAAAGATTTTCTAAAATGTTGGGGGGGGGGGCTAAGGTTCTTTTTTGTTTATTTGTTTTATGTTGAGAGCAGTAACATTTATCGTAGTGTTTTCCTTTTGAGCTAATGGTACAGGTTTCATCCTTCAGAAATTTCTCTCTGATTTAAAGTCAGGTAAAAAAAAAAACAAAAAATTTCTTACCAAAATCAAGTTGGTTTGTTAACAAAGTGATCTACTGTATGTAATAAACTGTGCTGTTCAGCTGTTGCTGTAACAAATGTTCCTATAGAAAGAATACTTCACACCTCTTGTTCTGACAACTCAAATTTTGTATTTCTCATCACTTTCACTCCTGGTGACAATGGTCATCAGGACAAATAGTGATAGTGAACCTCCAAGGTTCCAAGGTGGGCACACAGGGAACAATCTCATACTCATTGCTACTTCCCTGGTTTTCCAGAAGGCCAAAGAATGTTGGGCCTTTTCAGGTGGAAGATGTCTCAAAAAAATGTCATCACACATAACAATTCCTAAAAAAAATCAATTCTTTATTTATATCAAACCAAATAATAAACAATTATTACAAAGCAGGAAAAGTAAACCTCCTGCATTATGAGATGTTAGCCAAAGGAGGTCTTGGTCTAAAAAAGGCTAATATAAAAAGGCTTTATATGGTGGAATTTTGGATTCTGCTTTCAAGAAACATTTAGGGTGCACTTAGGTATCTTGGAAGCAATATACAGCGTAACATATAAGGGTCCTCTGAATAATATATTAACCTTTTTGTACCAACATCTCCTTTGGCTACCATCTCAGTGCCCTAGGTAAGCAGCTTTATTATACCTGTTATGCATAGGCTGACTTCACATATTCCCCACCGCTGCTTGAGAACCCATTTTTAACTCATTTGATAGGATTGTGTATGATGGTTGGGGCTATACACATCAAAGCATATCAGGACCCAGCATGTCTGGGAACATCATTTTCCCAAAGAAGCACATAAGTGAAACGCGTTGAGTCTGAAACTCCACCCACAGAGTATCATTGAAATCATTCCAGTTCAGTTTTGGGAGACAATCCAAATATTTGTTGCCCATTCAGGGGTGGTGAATATTGATATACTTTGTATATAGGTTGTAGAGGGATCTGAAAGGGATGTTCCAACCAGGGGTGGACTGACAACTCATGGGGCCCCCGGGCAATAGGGGAACATGGGTCCCCTGTGTCCTTGGCCAAACTCAAAAAAGCCTATGAAAAAGGTACCGGAGGCATCTCATGGGGCCCCCTACTGACCCCGGACCCTCGGGCAGTGCCCGAGTTTCCAAATTGTCGGTCTGCCCCTGGTTCCAACAGTACTATACAGTATGTTATGCTTGTCATGTATAATATGTACTTAATGGGTTTTTAACCCCTTGACACCGATAGCACTCAAATGGGCCTTGACGCCGAGTGGTCGCATATTTGCGTGCCATTAGAAAATACATATGTGCTGAAAGCGCTCGCCCTGCGCGCTCCCAGCACATATGTCCGTGACTCACGGAAAGGTCCCGATCTCCCCTTGCGATCGGGAGCTTTTCCAATCATGTGACCGCCGTGAAAGCAAATCACGGTGGTCACATGACCCTAAAACCCCGCCCACCTCCCGGCTTCTGAAACTCCTAAAAGGCCGGGAGGCTCCGGCATGAAGAGGTTAATGATGCAGGAGGCTTACATTTCCTCCATGTTAATAATTGGCTATTATTTGGTTCGATATAAATAAAGAATTGATGTTTTTTTTTATTATTTTGTGTGATGACATTTATTACACCTGAAAAGTAGCAACAGTATTTGGCCTTCCTTTGGAAAACCAAGGAAATAGTAATATGTATGGGGTATAGAAAATAGAGGTGTGGTGGTCAAATAATGCAATATCTTTGGTATTGCAGTATTCGAACAGGTAGCAGTAAAATTCTCACAGGGTTGCTAATCCTTCCCTGCTCCATCCAAAGCAAGTGTTACTCTAAATTATTGGTTTGCTTTCAAAAACATTTCCTTTCTCTAATTTCTGTGGCCCTAACTGGATATGTGAAGTGAATGCAGGTCTGGGTGAAATGACTCCTTTAACCACTTGAGCTACAGAAGATTTACCCCCCTTTATGACTAGGCTGTTTTTTTGCTATTCGGCACTGTGCTACTATAACTGGCAGTTGCATGGTCATGCAACACTGTACCCAAATTAAATTTATATAATTATTTTTCACACAAATAGAGCTTTCTTTTAGTGGTATTTGATTACCACAGGGTTTTTTTAATTATATAAAAAGACCAATTTGAAGAAAAAAACAATATTTCTTACTTTCTGCTATAAAATATATTAAATAAAAAATAGAAATAAAATTAATTGGTGAAAGTTATTAGCATTTACAAACAATGGTGTATATATATAGTGTGTATATATATATATATATATATATATATATATATATAGGAATTTTTATTTAATTTTTTAAAAGTTTTTTTATGGTGACCAGTGACTTATAATGGAACTGTGATAGTATGGTGGGCAATCTGACACTAACTGACATTTTTTGGGAACTGACTAGATTACACTGACATCTCCAGTGACACTAATGCAGTGATGAAGTCTAATAATATACACTGCTCCTGTACTAATGACACAGTCTGGAAAGGGATTAACATCTAGGGGCAATCAAGAGGCTGACTGCTGGGAAACACAAATCGCAACAAAAACGCGGTACTGTGGTTGCCGCATTTTGTCATGTTTTTACTGCTTTTGCGTTTTCCCATGGTCGGCGGTCAAAATGTTTCTATTCTGAACGCGATTCTTTCACATTCAGGAGAGGGAGGTTTAACCTCACATAAATGCAGCAGCTCTTAGCCCCCCTGGCGGTATTCCCGAGTGTAGCTCGGGGTAAAGTTTCAGCACAAGCGGTAACCCCCCCGAGCTACACTCGGGAATACACTGCAGCGTTGCTCCGGGATCTCTTCTGCACTTACCTTGTCCCGCTCCCGCGTTATCCCCCCTGCAGTGTCCCCGGCCATCTCCTCCGGCCGATGCCGGCATCTGTCTTCCGGGTTCCGTTCCCTGCGACGTCAGGACGTATGGGGGACGGAGCGGCGGGAAAATTGAAAATTTTAAAAGTGACATTTACTAAATACACTAAAATCACATAGTATTCCATTCCTGTATCAAACCATTTCACATACATTGTGTCCCGAGTGCTTTGTCCGGCGCCCTGCCTGCATTTTTACTGTTCTTTCTGCCTGGAAACTGAGAAACGTCCATGGCGTCCAAAAAGCGTCCCTTTAGGTCAAAAGCGGTTTTAGACCGGCTAGAGAACAGCGATAGTAAATCAGAACCACTTGCAGAATTGAGTGATAATGATTCGTGGGGGAAATTCATCATCAGACACTGAAAACGATTCTGCGACTGACCTCAGCAATGTGCGAACTTGGCGCTCTATTTCACATTTCAGTGTTTTTGGTTTGATTATATTATTGAATTAAATTTATTATTATTATATTATGATTTTTTAGTATTATTTATTAAATTATAATTTATGATTTCGTGTTTCAAATTTTATCATACCCGGGATGTTTACTAGACTCTTGTTCGGACAGATTTCAGTGAGTTATTCCTAAGAATTACAGGCCTACAATAAAAAAAATACATATTTCCATGCAAAAAAATGTACTGCTTTGAGCACAGAAATATGGACATAATCAGATCGCTAGGGAGGTTAAACTGCTAAAAGCATTTGCACACATAGGCTTTTATGGAGTTGAGTTTAGGAGCTTTGGCCAAAAAATGTCAGAAGCTCCTAAACTTGAGTTTAGCAGTTGCTCGTGTACATGAAGCCTAACACAGCCGATCAGCAGTTCCCAGCCATGAATCATTGGGCGTGTTCTGCTGACGAGCTCCTGCTGTGTCTAATCACAGCTTAGTAGGCGGGAGGGGGCAAGCCCACGCCCTGCACCTGAAAACAAGCAGCGACCTACAGGTAAGTCAATGTGCCTGTAAGAGCTAACCCGCCGGAGTATATCTACTGTGATGGGTTGGTAAGTAGCTATGGCATGGTAGCATCAGAGTAAAGGCTACAGATTCAAATGGATTTAAAATGTATCAAAAAATGTGTCACAAAATCACGAATGGGAGCCACAAATAAAAGAGTTTAAACCTTACTCAATAAAGAGTTTAACAAAGAGTTCTTCATCTTACGTGTTCATTATGAATTTCATTAACCCTCAAATACCAATCAGGATACACTCCACTAAAGTAAGACCTTCATCAACTACAACAGAGAAGATGGTATTTTTTGCTTAAAAAAGTACAATATTTCAAGGATTTTTTTTTAGGTTGTTTTATTGTATTATACCTCTAAAAAGGATATATATATATATATATATATATATATATATATATAAACCTGTGCTAATAAGAACTACAATAGATAATCAATCATCACAAATGAGGTGTAAAAACATATAGCAGCTGAACACAAAAACCCTGATACAGGGCAATCAACAATAAATACATAAAAGTGCAGTGCTTAAAAAGTTACAAAAAATCATAAGAAAACAGTGGAACGTGTCCAAAAAACCAGTCCATCCAAAAAAAAAAGAAAAGAAAAGTCCCAGAGGCTGTGATGAAACAAAAGAAATCCAAGGACAGTTGTGGTGTCACCAACCACTACTACAGAAGGCTTACCAGAAAGGCATGACCCCCTGTTAAGAGTGGTCAGTCGCGCTTTGTTAAACAGTCCAGAAAGCCGGTCACTCGAATCCTCCTCCAGATCACCAAATGAGCAGATAAGGATCTTCCAAACAGTGGACCTTAATTAGGGTCGCTAACAGGGTGGACTGACCATTTGGAAACTCGGGCACTGCCCGAGGGCCCGGGGTCAGTAGAGGGCCCCATGAGATGCCCCTGGTACCTTTTTCATAGGCTCTTTTGAGTTTGGGCATGGACACAGGGGCCCCATGATCCCCTATTGCCCGGGGGCCCCATGAGTTTTCAGTCCGCCCCTGGTCGCTAAACCATTCAGGATAAGGCTTGGACTCATAGCGGAAAACATGCCTTTCTGGTAAGCCTTCCGTATGAGTGGTTGGTGACAGGACAACTGTCCTTGGATTTCTTTTGTTTCATCACAGCCTCTGGGACTTTTCTTTTCTTTTATTTTTGGATGGACTATTTTTTTGGACACATTTTTCACTGTTTTCTTATGATTATTTGGAACTTTTTAAGCGCTGCACTTTATTTATTGTATTATACCTCTGTATGTAAAAAATGGCATGTATTGAACCAATCTAGTCTTAGCCAGGGCTGGAGGTTTGTAAGTGAGAGGGCTGATAATGCTGGTACAAACCTATTTGCACATCTTAATGCTGTCTGCAAGTAACATGTTCCAATGTTTAATGCCTTTTGTGGTCATGACATTTGCCCTTGATAGAGTGATGTTAAGGGTAACAAGTCAACCTAGGTAGTAGGGTGGTAGCACAAAACCAGCCCTGCCTATAGCATAATACAGTATGTGTTAGGAAATTTAGAATCAATTTTGGTGAAAACCAAGAACAAGTAGTTTAGATGTTTATTTTTATGTCTTTTTAGCCAAAAAGATGAATATGAAAAATGAAAATGTGACAACAGTGAATGAATTCTTTTTTCTGGGTTTCCCTGGCCTTGGTGGATTCAGATTTCTCCTCTTCATACTCATTTTATCTGCATTTACTCTGACAGTGTTTCTTGATACCATGATTATTATATTAGTGTCAACCAGAAAAAGCCTCCAATCCCCCATGTACTTGTTCCTCAAGAATTTCTTATTTTCAGAAATGTGTTTAGTGATTGTTATTGTACCCAATATGTTACATATCATATGGATGGATGGAGCCAATGTATCTATCCCTGGATGTATCATTCAGAGCTACTTGTTTGTATCTTCAGGTACTACTGAATGTTACCTTCTCACCGCAATGTCTTATGACCGATACTTGGCCATATGTAAACCTTTACACTACAACACAATAATGGGCCAAGCTCTTCAATATTTCCTGATTATCTTTTGCTGGATGTTAGGTTTTCTTTTGACATTGGTCACACTGAGTTTTGTGGCTTTGCTCAAGTTCTGTGATCAGCATATTATTGACCATTACTTCTGTGACCTTGCTCCTTTTATTGATATTGCTTGTTCAGATACTTCCGGTTTGCAAATTGATATATTTGTTCTATCTGTCCCCAGTGTTGCTATTCCATTTCTATTAACTGTTGTAAGTTATGTGTGTATTTCTGTAGCCATCCTTAAAATGCCATCTATGGGCAGCAGGAAGAAAGCTTTCTCTACCTGTAGCACTCACCTCTTGGTGGTGGGGATGTTTTATGGAGCTGTGCTAATAAATTATTTTACTCCAGTAAGAGGACATTCTGTAGCCATCAACAAAATGTTATCAGTTATATTTACTGTAGTAACACCATTGTTCAATCCCATCATATACAGCCTGAGGAACCAGGATATGCATGCTGCCATATTTAGTTATGTACGGCGGCAGAAATGAAGATTCCCAAGTTCCAACGCTTAAAATTATTAAGATTCGAATAATATGTGGCTCATAACGTATAACATTTCCTTCTTGAAACTTTGAAAGGTGATGCTAAGGCCCCTTTCACACGAATGTTCCTGTCCAATTAAACTTGCCTGCATGTGATCCAGGGGCAGACTGACCATTTGGAAACTCGGGCACTGCCCGAGGGCCCGGGGTCAGTAGGGGACCCCATGAGATGCCCCTGGTACCTTTTTCATAGGCTTTTTTGAATTTGGGCAAGGACACAGGGGCCCCATGATCCCCTATTGCCCGGGGGCCCCATGAGTTGTCAGTCCGCCCCTGATGTGATCCACTAAAAACAGACAGATGGAGGATTTGTTTCCCATCTGTGTAACGGATTGGATCTTATGACAGTTGGATGTAAACAGACAGGCGGTCCATTTGCATCCGCCCACCCATAGAGGAAAGCGGTCTGTGTCTGCAGTGCATAAAAGCGGACATGGACCTGTCATCTGCCTGCTCAGCGAGGGATCAGCAGACAGATCTCCCACTATGCAGGCAGATCCACTTGGTAGAGTCTGCCAATGTGAAAGGGGCCTTAATGTATTTTTGAGTGAAAACTAATAATGTTTAATTTGTACAGTTTCATATACAATTAAAAAGGATCTCAAATGCTGCTGTGTCCTTAACAATGGATGACTCATCATCTGTCAGCGGGATTCCCCACTGACAGCTAAATGTAAACAAAAGGATGCTGGCATTAAAAAAAAACTGTGTGGGGGGGGGGGGGTCACCCCTCAATCCATTAATCCATATCAGGCCCTTCAGGCTTAGTATGGATTTTAGGGGGAACCCCAAGCCAAAAATTTACAGGGAGTTCACCCCCAACTCCATACCAAACCCTTAGGTCTTATATGGATTTTAAGGGAATTCCCACACCACGTCAAGCCTAGTGAATGTAAAGGAGGTGGATTTGGAATCCTCCTATCCCCTCAAAGCACTTTTCAGGTTCTTCATTCACTTCCCTCACTGTCCCTCTGCTCATTTGAAGTTCACTGTATTCGTCTGTTCTCTCCAGTTTCTTTAAGAATTGATGTGATCTGCCAGCCTCCTGGACCGGTATCAAGCTTCCTTACTTTCCCTCTTCTGAAATTCCCACAATCATTTTTGGTGACTTGAACATCCCTGTTAATCTTGATACTCCTGCTACCTCTAAACTTCTGAGCCTAACCACTATTTTTGACCTAAAACAATGGACGCATGTGTCTACTCACTCTAATGGTAACTGCCTCGACCTTGTTTTCTCCTACCTATGCACTCCTTGTAACCTCACCAACTTTCCTTTTCCTCTCTCTGATCATTCCCATATTAGCTTCACTCTCTCCTTGGCTTCCTCCTCCTTGTCTTCCAACTACCAAACAGTTACCCATAGAAACCTTTGCTATCTTATTCCTTCTCTTCTTTTTTCGGCAACAGATTGTTTCTATGACAAAATATAAGCCCTGTCCTGCCCCGACCTGGCCACTTGTCTACAATAGTTCACTACACACAGGATTAGGCCCTGACCGCTACAGCGGTAGAGATATCTCCCTCACCCTACACTCCTTGTCCACCTGCACAATCTATACTTCCCTTGTTTGACCCAGCTACTATAGAGGAGGATGGCAAACATTTTTCTAAAGCCCACCTAACCACCTGCCCCCTGGACCCTGTTCCTTTGAAAATACTACGGTCGCCCTTTGGTTCTATCCTTCATTCTTTAACTCATATCTTCAATCTCTCCCTTTATTCTGGCATCTTCCCTAACTCTCTAAAACATGCACTAGTCGCCGCCATACTTAAAAAAGCCTCACTGGACCCCACCAATCTTAGTAACCTAAGACCCATCTCCTTACTGCCTTTTGCCTCCAAACTCCTTAAACGTCTAGTCTACAACCGGCTGAGCTGCTATCTTCTTGAGAATAACCTTCTTGATCCCCTTCAGTCTTGATTTCGCCCACAACATTCCACAGAAACTGTTCTCGTAAAACTCACAAACAACTTACTAACTGTTAAAACCAATGGTCACTATTCTGTACTTTTGGACCTCTCCGCTGCCTTTGACACAGTTGACCACCCCTCCTCCTCCTCAAAAGACTCTATTTACTTGGTCTCCATGACATTATTCTCCGTTGGTTCGAATCTTCCCTATCTCACCGCACCTTCAGTGTCACGTACAACTCTTCTTCCTCTTCTCCTACTCCTCTTACTGTCCGGGTCCTCCAAGGTTCTCTCCTTGGACCTCTCCTATTCTCGATCTATACTTCTTCCTTGGGTCAGCTGATAGCTTCCCATCATTTCCAGTACCATTTCTATGCTGATGACACACAAATCTATCTCTCTACTCATCAGCTCACCCCATCCGTTTCCTCACGTATCACCGATTTACTAACAGACATATCAGACTGGATGTCACTCCACTTCCTAAAACTCAATCTATCCAAAACTGAGCTCATAATATTTCCTCCCCCATGTGCCTCTTCCCCTGATTTCTCGGTAAGGATTAATAGCACCACTATCAACCCATCCCTACATGCAAGGGTACTAGGTGTAACCCTGGATTCTGAACTATCCTTTCAGGCCCACATCTAATTCCTGTCCAAATCATGGACCTCAACCTCCGCAATATTTCCATCTCCTTATGCCCCTTTTTAACCAATGATACCACAAATCTCTTAATTCTCTCCCTGGTTATCTCTCGCCTCAACTACTGCAACTCCCTCCTCATTGGCTTACCTTAACATAGGCTATCCCCCCTCCATTCTATTATGAATAATGCTGTCAGGCTCATCCATATTACCAACCGTTCAGAGTCTGCTACTCCTCTCTGCCAATCCCTCCACTGGCTTCCACTCACCCAAGGAATAAAATTCAAAATGCTAACAACAACTTACAGTACAAAGCCATCCACAACTCTGCTCCCAGTTATATCAGCAACCTGGTCTCAAAATATCAACCAAACCACTCTCTTCGATCCTCTCAAGACCTTCTGCTCTCTATTTCCCGGGTCACCTCCTCCCATGCTCATCTCCGTGACTTCTCCCGAGCTTCTCCCATCCATGGAACTACCTACCCTAATCTGTCCGGCTGTCTCTTAATCTATCCACCTTTAGATGATCCCTGAAAACCTTTCTCTTTAAAGAAGCCTATCCTGCTTCTACCTAGTAAACCACAATTTATTTCCTCCATTAGTTCATCCCCCACCCCACAGCTATTACCTTTTGTATCACTCAACCCTTCCTCCTAGATTGTAAGCTCTAATGAGCCAGGCCCTCTGTTTCCTCTTGTACCAAATTATATTGTAAATGTAATGTCTGCCTTCATTTTGTAAAGCGCTACGCAAAATGTTGGCGCTATATAAATCCAGTATAATAATAATGCCTTCAACATGAGGGAGGCGGGTTATTTGTGGCATGTTAACAAGGGCCTCTTCCCTACAACTCTGGCTGGTGGTTGTGGGGGTCTGCATGCAGAGGGCTTATCAGAATTTGGAATCCCCCATATGCCCCCCATGTGAATGAGCATGGAGAACATTGTACCCCTACTCATTCACCAAAATTCTAAAAAATAAATAAAAACAGAGACAGTTTTAGACAAATCCTTAAAAAAGGGGGCACACTGTGTTGATGACATCACAAGGGGGCAGTGTCTCCTGGTGACATTACCGGGTGTTCCTGCCCCTTAGTTTATTTAGCTGCAGCTATAAAGTGGAGCTGTCAGATGGGGGGAGCTAGTGTTGGGTGCAGAGCTCTTTTTTTTTGTTGTTGATGGTGGTATTCATCATGATTGACACTGGATTTACATCTGGGGAGACATTGTTTATTTTTTTAATAAAAGACTTGTCAAAAACTGTCTCTGAGGGGCGCATGCGCGGCCGACTACGCGATGGACGCGTTCTGAGTGCCGCTCTGTCCACCCGCCAGCTGTAAATCGGCACACACCGGCTCCGGGGGTAACAAAACACCCCACATCATTACTGACCTCTGCCTGCACCTCAGTCACTATCCCACGCAGGAGGAGAGCCCCGGATCACCCCGGGAAATTAACTAATTTCTTCCCTGCTATGGGAAGTCAAGATGGCGGCTGCAGCAGCACTGTGAAGGGAGACAGCAGACACGAGGAGGAGGACTACAGAGCCCAGCACGGAGATCCGAGGCTCCAGGCATCGCTGTATCCAGGGGACCCTGGTGAGTTGTCACCCCCCTTGTCCCCCACGACTTGCAGCCCTGCCAAATCCAGACCACGTCTGGACCGGGACCCTGAACTCTCCTGCCAAGCCATAAATCTCCCGCCTCTACCCCCTACCATAGCCCTCCCTGATATATTATTATTATTATTATTATTACTACGAGTTTATATAGCGCCAAAGGGTTTGCTCAGCGCTGTACAATAGGGGGGACAATACATGGCACAGTACAACAACAACAAACAGCGTACGAGGGGTAAGAGGGCCCTACTCTTTCGAGCTTACAATCCAGGAGGGAGGGGGTAAAGGTACAGTAGGAAGTGGCTGAGGGGAATGAGGGGTGGGAGGAAAGAGGGAGAATGGCCGTTAGGTGAGGGTGGGGTAGGCTTCCCTGATATAGGCGCATTCCCTGCGGCAGACCAACCGCTAACAGAGGTGTCAATGAAACATATGCTGACGTCCCTGCGCCAATCTCTGCAAAATGACATCTTTGCATCTTTAAACCAAATAACTAACGTGGTACAGCACCAAGAACGCAGAATAGGCCACATTGAAAACAGCTTGGGCGACATAATAACAGCACATAACGATTTGATTGATGCTCATGCGGATCATTCGTCTGACATCGAGCAAATCAACTTAAAATTAGCCGACCTAGAAGATCGCTCACGACGCAACAACATTAAATTCAGAGGGATCCCTGAATCAGTGACGACCGAGAATCTACTACCCTACATACAACAATACGTCAAACTACTCCTCCCAACACTTCCGGACATAGAACTCGCGATTGACCGAGCCCACCGACTGCCCAAGCCAGCGTTTTTGTCGGCATCTATTCCAAGAGATGTACTAATTAGAGTACACTTCTACCACGTTAAGGAAAAAATTATGACGGCGGTCAGAAACCCACCACCTCTTCCGCCATCACACGCATACCTCCGCCTCTATGCGGACTTATCCAAAGCCACGCTCCTCAACAGGAAAAAAATGATTTCCATCACCAAGGCCCTAAGGAATCATGACATAGCCTACCAATGGGGCTTCCCAACCAAACTAATAGTGCGGAGACAAGGCAGAATATTTACCGTCAAGAGCCTGGAAGCAGGCATTGATCTGCTTAAAACTTGGAACATCCTTCCTGCAGACACACGGGACACTACTACTAACTCTGCCCAACATATGGAAGAAACATAAGCGGCTACCTGAAGCATTCCAGGTGCAGATGTCTGTCCTACACCCCCAGGGGCCTTTTTGCAATGTCCAAATGTCTGGCGATCTACCCACATTTGATATTTGTTTTACATATTTTTGCTTGGCATGGCCCTCTCCGTGGTCATAGCCTACTTATACCCCCCAGTTCTAAAGTAGCGATGTTGGCTACTTGGCCTAGCTGCATTTTCTGCAGAACTATTTTTACTACCTTGTTTGTCTTCACCTTCCCTTTTCTACGGCACCACCAGCTACTCCTTTTTACTTCTACTCGCACATTCCTAGAGTCAATATGGAACACTAATTCCACAGCCTCCATTCGAGCCCTACTGGTACCACAACCAAACTACCACTTTCCCTTTCCAGGAGATTACCGAGTCACGATCCTCTTAAACAACAAACCGACGCTATACTCTCAGCGAAAAATTCCTCACAAATGATTACTATAACATCTCTCAATGTTAGAGGCCTAAACTCCCCTTTTAAGAGATCGTTACTCCTTAAAGAAACCCGGAAATCCCAAGCCGACATTTTCTTCATACAAGAAACCCATTTCGCCACTGAAAAAGCGCCTAAGCTACACCTCCACCATTTTTCACAAGTATTTATGGCAACCAACCCCAAGAAGAAAAATGGGGTTATTACAGCCATTAGCGACTCTCTCCCTTTCCGCATCATTTCGAAATTAGCTGACCCATTTGGACGATTTCTCATCCTCATTTGCCAGATTAAAAGCATAACCTACACATTGGTGAATGTATACGGCCCGAACAACAACCAAATGCAATTTTATCAGAAGCTTTACAAGACCATCTCTACCCACAAACAAGGCAGACTCATAATTGGCGGAGATCTCAATATTATGAGCAACCCACTTGTGGGTTCGTCTTCCAAAAAACATTCTACTAAATACACCTTCAACCAATTTCTACACGACCACGACTTATATGACATTTGGAGATGCCATCACGGTTCTGAGAGAGACTATACTTACTACTCCCCCGCACATCTTTCATATTCCAGAATAGATATGTTTATCACCGATAAATGGACACTACAGCAAGCGACCTCCTCCAACATTGGATCCATATCCTGGTCAGACCAGGTACCAATCAGCCTATCCCTGGATGACGATCGACGCTCGGCGCTCCCGCCGATTTGGAGACTCAATTCTTCACTCCTGAAATTCCCGGACAATCAAAAGCGTATCCTGGAAGCACATAACCTATTTTTTGCTACCAACACCACTCTGGATATCTCAATTACTACACTTTGGCAAACATACAAAGCCTACATGAGAGGTATCCTCATAAAATTAAACTCTCGCATAAAAAGACAGCGTTCCCAACAAATTGACCAAATCCTAACCTCCATTAATTTAAATGAGGAAATTAATAAAAAAAACCCTAACCCCTCCACTTCCGCGATTCTAAACCAAGAAAGAAACGAATTACGCACCCTTTTACTCTACTCATATGACACAAATCTCCAAAAAACAAAGACCAAATTTTATGCACTTGGAAAAAAAGCAAGTTCTCTTCTTGCTAGGACCATTAAACAAAAACGACTTAAAACCAAAATATCTACGATACAACACCCAACCACACGATCTCCTCTTTCGAACCCTCAAGATATAGCCAATGCTTTTGCAGCATATTATCAGAAGCTATATAATATAAAAGACGACCCTTACACAACCCAACCAAGGACCCCCACCATTGAAAGCTTCTTGCATAATTCCAACCTCGCCCATATCACTCCCTTTCAACTTGAATCTCTATCGGCACCATTCTCATCCATAGAAATTGAAAAAGTTATATCCACTCTACCTTTAAACAAATCACCAGGGAACGATGGATTCACTAATGAATTCTACAGAACATTTGCACCCGACCTTAAATTACACCTATCTGCCCTTTACAATCACGCTGCGTCCAACGGAAAATTCCCCCCTGACATGCTGCAGTCGATAATCACCACTATCCCGAAACCAGGTAAAGACCCCCAACTCACTCAGAACTACAGACCGATCTCGTTAATCAACACAGACATAAAAATATACGCCAAGTTAATTGCCCAAAGATTACTCCCCTATTTACCTACACTGATACACCCAGACCAAGTGGGTTTTATACCCGGTAGACAGGCTCCCGATGCTACTAGGCGAATTATATCTCTTCTACACCACCTAGAAACTGACAAACAACCCTCCCTCTTTTTATCATTAGATGCGGAAAAGGCTTTCGACAGAATTCATTGGCAATTTATGACACTTACACTACAAAAATTTGGCATTACTGGCTGGATGTTGTCGGCGATTCTCGCCCTTTATTCTAAACCTTCTGCTAGAGTATTAACTAATGGCACGCTTTCACAACCCTTTTCCATATCCAATGGAACCAGATAAGGGTGCCCCCTATCCCCCATAATCTTCGCCCTACTAATAGAACCACTAGCGACCAAGCTTAGAAATGACCCACAGTTCACGGGAGTCAAATACCGTACTACCGAACACAAAATCAGTCTCTTCGCAGACGACATTATACTGATAGTCACGAATCCATATAAATCTCTTCAGACGATACGTACACATATTAGTGACTACGCAGCGGTTTCATACTACAAACTTAATGAACCCAAATCATCAATATTAAACCTATACACGCCACCTATAACACAGGACTTACTTTCTAAACAGTTCCCTTTTACTTGGGAAAAGTATAGCATCCCATATTTGGGGATTAAACTCACCGCTGATACTAGTCAACTCTACACAGCTAATTACAAACCGCTTCTCGAAACCATCCCACAAGATCTCAAAAGCTTTCGCACTACTACTCTATCGACATTAGGTAGAATAGCAACCCTAAAAATGTGCATACTTCCTAAGATACTATACATTTTTCGAACACTTCCTATTCCAGTCCCCTACTCTTTTTTCGCCAAACTCCAGGCGACAGTAAATAAATTCCTATGGAATTCAAAAAAACCCAGATGCACCACGAATCTCCTAATATGCCCTGCCTCCAGAGGGGGAGCAGGCCTCCCACATATGAAATCCTACTACCAAGCTGTTCTACTAGACCAGCTCTTCTTCTGGTGGCATCCCTCACCTGAAAAAATATGGACCACCATGGAAACATCTTTGTACCATCCACACGCTATAACGGACATACTGTTTCTACCCCGCGTGACTCAGAATCAAATGCCCCACAAACATCCATGTATTCAGGCCTCCTTAATAGCCTGGTATGATTTTGTTGAGTATAACAAATCAGGGAAACACAAAGTCCTAACCCCTACCCCACTATCATCCCTACATCACATTATCCCCCATCTAAACCTAATAAAATGGACAGCTCTTGGCATACTTCATATTCAAGACATATATACCTCAGACACATTAGATACCTTCTACACCACTCAAAGCAAATTCCACCTTTCTGACAACGAACAATTTACTTATATGTGTATAGCCCACGCACTCTGCAAATCAAATATTTTGCATACCATAGAAATTTCTGCAACCGCTCACCATTTCTTCCATAGAATCACCTACCCAAAGAAAGGAATTTCTACATTCTACACTCTTATAACCGAAAAGCAATTTACAACGTACACGTCCTCCTTAACCAATTGGGAGAAAAATTTGCACCAATCTTTATCCCCAAATATATGGGAAAAAACATTCACCATTACCTACAAGGCCTCAAAATGTTCCGCCCATTGGGAAACATACCTAAAAATCCTACATGAATGGTATTTAACTCCCACTAAGCTATCTTTATTTTATCCACAACATTCACGAGCATGCTGGAGACACTGTGGAGAGTCTGGTTCACTTCTCCATATACTTTGGAACTGTAAGTCAATTAAGTCTTACTGGAACAAAGTTTTTCAAATAATTTCCTCAATTACAGGTACCTTAGTAACTCCAAACCCCGCTTTGGCTCTCCTGCACATTGGCATAGATAAATTCCCCATAAATACACGGATCATCCTTCTACATACTTTAGCAGCTGCAAAAACCAATATTACCAGATTACGGCGCTCTACCACTACCCCTCCTCTGTCTCGCCTCCTTCATGACCTCAATCTCCAATGTGAAATGGAAAGAAGAATAGCTTTCCACAATTCATCTTTCCATAAATTTAAAGCCCAATGGTCTCGATGGCTAAAACACCCAAACTGCTCTGTAAAATGATTACTAATACGACCCAGTCTAATACACGGAACTCTTAGTCCTTTGGTGCCCTTTCCTCTTGTTTCCTTCCCTCTTCCCAATTCCTATTTCTTCCCTAACAATAAACTATTGACCTCTAGAAAGGTTCACCGGACAACGAGCATACCTCTCATGTAAGCAACTGGAATCTAAAATATCCCCGGCCTAATGGTGGGGATCCTCCACTTCTGTTTCACCTTTCATGTGCTAAGACCCTTCAAGTGCAACCTTTAATTTCATGTTAACATGTTTACCTTTTTTTTTTTTTTTTTGTGTATGTTTGAAAATCCTTCAATAAATAATATTTGAATAAAAAAAAACTGTCTCTGTGCTTTTATTTATTTTTAATACTTTTTTGGGGAAATGAATAGGGTTACAATTAGAGATGAGCGAATTATTCAAAAATTCGGTTCGGCTGATTCGCCGAATTCACGGAATAAATGCGCTTCGAGCCGAATATATTCGCTGCGAATTTAACTTATAAAAAGGGTGTTTCTAGGCTTCAGAGAGCCTTTATATTAGTGCAGAACACTGTACCTTTAATTTAAATGCCCTTGGAGTCTGCTGGGGAAGAGAAATAATACTGTCAGTATGACATGCAGATGAGTGCCGTCGATCTTAGAATCACCGCACACTTCACTCATTTGGGCAGTCACGGGGCCAAAACCAGAGTGTGGAGCCACAGTGTGGCGGTGGAGGCAGCAATGGGAGGCCATACAGCACCCTATGACAAAATGGAACCCACCAGCAGTGTGAGGAGACCTGAAAGTGGCACATGGCAGAGTGTGACGATGGAAACAGCAGCAATGGGAGGCCGTACAGGGACCTACTCCTCCGTGCAATCTACTTACGAGACCCTGGGCAGGTCTGGGTCCAATTTGTGGTAGAGACTGGTTTTGTTCAGCCATGCTTGAGCGAGTAATAACAGGTCTGTGCTGCCCTTTGGTGTCTGGCTTAATGCGCACAACACTGAACGTCCCAGCGTTTGTCAACGATTTGCCGTTAAGTGATGCAAACCCGCTGAACCACGTTCATGAGAAGCCGGTACAGGGGGCCATGAATCAGTATGGACCTGGCAGCAGCGTGAGCAGACGACAGAGGCACATGGCGCAGGGTGGCGGTGTAGGCAGCATTATTCTGAAGCCATACACAGGCCTAGGTTAAAAAGCGGAAGCCGTCAGCAGCGTGAACAGACGACAGAGGCACATGGCGCAGGGTGGCGGTGGAGGCAGCAGCAATGGAAGGCCATACAGCACCCTATCACAAAATGGAACCCACCAACAGTGTAAGGAGACCTGAAAGTGGCACATGGCAGAGTCTGGCGATGAAGTCAGCAGCAATGGGAGGCCGTACAGGGACCCATGACACACTCTGGACCTGGCAGCAGCAAGAGGAGGCGGTACAGGGGCCCATGGCAGAGTGGCGAAGCGTAAGCAGCTTAAATTGAAGGCCATACAGAGGCCTATGTTAAAAAGTCCCCCCAGCAGCAGTGTGGGGAGACGACTATCAAGAGTCTAATGGCAGAGTGGCGGAGCAGAAGCAGCTTCAATTGAAGGCCATACACAGGCCTAGGTTAAAAAGTCCCCCCAGCAGCAGCGTGGGGAGACGACTATCAAGAGTCCAATGGCAGAGTGGCGGAGCGGAAGCAGCTTCAATTGAAGGCCATACACAGGCCTAGGTTAAAAAGTCCCCCCAGCAGCAGTGTGGGGAGACGACTATCAAGAGTCCAATGGCTGAGTGGCGATCCGGGAAGTCAGCGTTGTGATTGCAGATGCAATGCAGAGATTCTATGAGGTGATGCCGTGGGTGCGAAGAAGGTCATATACCGTCGTACTTCCATCCATAAGACGGAACAACCTGCGAACCGGGAGCTTTATTGCCCTGACCCGCTGAGCAGCTTCTGGGATACCCAAGAGGCCCATGGCAGAGTGGCGGAGCGTAAGCAGCTTCAATTAAAGGCCATACAGAGGCCTATGTTAAAAAGTCCCCCCAGCAGCAGCGTGGGGAGACGACTATCAAGAGTCCAATGGCAGAGTGGCGGAGCGGAAGCAGCTTCAATTGAAGGCCATACACAGGCCTAGGTTAAAAAGTCCCCCCAGCAGCAGTGTGGGGAGACGACTATCAAGAGTCCAATGGCTGAGTGGCGATCCGGGAAGTCAGCGTTGTGATTGCAGATGCAATGCAGAAATTTTATGAGGTAATGCCGTGGGTGCGAAGAAGATCATATACCGTCGTACTTCCATCCATAAGACGGAACAACCTGCGAACCGGGAGCTTTATTGCCCTGACCCGCTGAGCAGCTTCTGGGATACCCAAGAGTTTGGCTTCTGTGGGGAATATGGTTGAAAACTGAAACTTAAAGGCATGTTGATGGAAGGGCACCAGTGTCAGTGCTCCAGAGGGAATATAGCTTCAAAGCTGACACTTAAAGGTATATCGACGGTCAGAGACCACAGGAAGTGGAGCTTGCGTCTTAAATCGACTGAATGTGGCAGACGTGAAACGTCTACGGGCCGTATATGAAACGGGTTGTTCCTCTTTCTGGAATAAGTGTTGGAAATGGCCACTCTTTTGGTGTGGCGTTTTGTCTATTTAATTCCGATAACGGACTCTACTCCTCCGTGCAATCTAGTTACGAGACCCTGGGCAGGTCTGGGTCCAATTTGTGGTAGAGACTGGTTTTGTTCAGCCATGCTTGAGCGAGTAATAACAGGTCTGTGCTGCCCTTTGGTGTCTGGCTTAATGCGCACAACACTGAATGTCCCAGTGTTTGTCAACGATTTGCCGTTAAGTGATGCAAACCCGCTGAACCACGTTCATGAGGAGCCGGTACAGGGGGCCATGAATCAGTATGGACCTGGCAGCAGTGTGAGGAGACCCGAAAGTGGCACATGGCGCAGGGTGGCGGTGGAGGCAGCAGTATTCAGAAGACATACACAGGACTAGTTTAAAAAGCGGAAGCCGTCAGCAGCGTGAGCAGACGACAGAGGCACATGGCGCAGGGTGGCGGTGGAGGCAGCAGTATTCGGAAGCCATACACAGGCCTAGGTTAAAAAGCGGAAGCCGTCAGCAGCGTGAGCAGACGACAGAGGCACATGGCGCAGGGTGGCGGTGGAGGCAGCAGTATTCGGAAGCCATACACAGGCCTAGGTTTAAAACTGGAACCCAGCAGCGTGAGCAGACGACAAAGACGCACATGGCAGAGGATGGATCTGGCAGCAGTATGAGAAGGCGGTACAGGGGCCCGTGGCACAGTGTAGTGATGGGGGCTACAGCAACTGGATGCCAGAAAGTGGCCGATAGGGCTATATACTGCATGGAATTATAAAGTTGTAAAGACAGCGGCCTATAAGGCTATACACACTATAACAATCATGACTTGATTGACCATTGGCCTATAAGGCTATACACAGCATGAATATCATGACTTATTCTGAGAGTGGTTTGGAAGGCTATATACAAAAAGTAATTCATGAGCTGTCCGGACAGCGGACAATAAGTACATATATACAAATCAATTCATCAGCTGTCCAGCCAGCGGCCTCAAAGGCGACACATATAGAAAGCAATTCATGAGCTGTTCAGACAGCGGCCTCTAAGGCGACAGATATACAAAGCAATTCCCGAGGTGTTCAGGGAGCGGCCTGAACGGCTAGGTTATTACTAAATATATCTTTCTGGCCAAACATCGGCCTATAAATAGATGTCTACACAGTGACAAAAAATGATGTCGCCAGACAGCGGCCCCTAAGGCGACAGATATACAAAGCAATTCCCGAGGTGTTCAGTGAGCGGCTTGAACGGCTAGGTTATTACTAAATATATCTTTCTGGCCAAACATCGGCCTATAAATAGATGTCTACAGTGAAAAAAAGTAGGTCGCCTTACAGCGGCGTATCCTACAAATTGACATTATAAGAAATGGTTTAGACCAAAAAAAAAAACTTTGATGCGATGCTATACCTTAGTAGATTGTGGAAAGTCGACAAGTCAAGCGTAACTGTGTACATTACAGAAAATCTTAACAAGACAACCAAACATGTGGCCAAACCGTGACCGATACAACAAGTTAACAATGTAAGAAACAGGAGGGGGCCAAACCATGGCCAATAAATAAACAGTCCACCTCATTGATGAGATGGACAACACGTGTCAAATAAATATTTAAAAAAATTGCTATTCCATCGGTCTGGAACTGGTCGACTATAAATAATTAAAAAGTTTAAATTCATGTGACAGTCGTCCAGCGACGTATAAATAATTTAAAAACACCAATTCATGAGGGGCCCGACCAGCAGAGTATAAGTCATTAAAAAGGTTCAATTCATGTGTAAGGGACCGCCCGGCGGTACCACTAGCACTCCACTGGTCGGATGTTCCCAGCGCACGGAATCTAAGCCCCAGGGTACTTGTTCACCAGGGCCCCTGATGGTGGGGATGGACTTGGAGTACCCCAGGACCAGGTCGTGACTACTGAGGACACCCGTCAGTGGTAGGGGTATTCGCCAGGGGCTCCCACGGGAGAGAGCCAGGTATGAGGAGGTCTGGAGACCCCGTAGAGAGGGACGGATGGATGGATGGATGGATGGCTGAGCAGGAGCAGGGTCATACAAGCCGAGTCGGTAACTATGGGGACGGTGCGGTACAGAGCAGCGGGCAGAGAATAGTCGGGTCACACGCCAGGTCAGCAACAGCAGGTCAGATCCAATAGGGGGCATACAGGAGAGAGGTCAGGCAAGCAAGGGTCAAAACAGGAGAAAACAGCAAGGTCAGGGCACAATCCGGGTCAGCAACTTACTTCAGACAGGTTCACAGGTTCACAGGATACAAAAGACCAAAAGGCACTGAATGACAGCTCAGGGCCGTTTAAATATCCCGCCCTGCGCTGTCATTGGTGCCAGGCGCGCGCCCGCGGTCACTACTGCGCATGCGCGAACCTGATTGCCGCGGTCGGCCAAGTCCCGGCGCTCGCGTACGGGGAGGTGTACTGTGCCTGCGCCGGGACCAGTGGCGCGACGATCCCCGACATCATGTGACGGTCGTCCAGCGAAGTATAAATAATTTAAAAACCCCAATTCATGAGGGGCCCGACCTGCAGAGTATAAGTCATTAAAAATGTGCAAAACATGAGTCGGCCGACCAGCAGCCTCTCAATAAAATATATATACAAATGTACGGATCAGGTGGAGGTCTTCCATTTGTCCCTAATAACATGTTTGGGGCATGATTCATGGCGGATTTAGTCAGTTGTGTCAGGAACTGGTGGTTTGAAATCCAGACTAATCCACGCCTGATTCATTTTCACAAACGTGAGTCTCTCCACACTTTGGGTGGACAGTCGTGTCCTCCGCGGAGTTACAATACCTCCTGCCGCACTAAACACGCGCTCCGATGCCACGCTACTGGCCGGGCATGACAGCCTTTCAAGGGCAAATTCAGCTATTTGGGGCCAAAGGTCAAGTTTCGTTGCCCAGTAGTCAAGGGGATTGTCTACCTCGGTTGGCAGGGTGCTGTCCAAGTAGGCCCAAGCCTGTTGTTTGAGGTCCTGCTCCAGGTCCACCTGATGCTGCTGCTGCTGCGGCTGGTTAGTAGTTTCCTCACTGCGCTGGTGAAGAAAGCTACTCATCATCAACTGCAGACTGAGGCAGCCGCTGCTGGTGGAGCTGCCACTGCTCCTACCACCCCACCCCTCCCCTGCTGCCATGGCAGCGGAACGCGAGCGCACAGGGCCCACAGTGTCTGAGGATGGACGTTGGCGCACAAAGGCAGAGACCAACTGACTACATAGGTGGTTATTATAGTACTTTATTTTGGCCTCCCTCTCAGCAGGTGTGAAAAAGGCCACCATTTTTGAACGGTAGCGAGGGTCCAACAAGGTGGACAGCCAAAAGTCATCCCTCTGTCTGATGGTTATTATTCGGCTGTCGCTACGCAAGCAACCAAGCATGCTATGGGCCATTTGTGCCAAGGAATGCGAGGGACTCCCTGCCTCCATCTCCACAGCATACTGCCACGGTGCGTCTGGGTCCTCTGTCTCCTCCTCCTCCTCTACCAGATGCTCCTCCACTCCTGTCCGCTGAGTGGAAAAACCACCCATTTCACTCAATAATTCCTGAGCACCAATGTCCTCCTCTACCTCCTCCTCTTCTTCCTGTCCTGCCCCCACAGGGGTCATGTGGCGTTGAGATCTGTGCGCCACGTCTACCGCACCCTGACCAGCCATTGTTAACAGCATTTGTTCCAGGACCTGCAACAGAGGAATGACGTCGTTCATCCCATAGTCCTGCCGACTCACGAATAGCGTGGCCTCCTCAAAGGGCCTGAGCAAGCAGCAGGTGTCACGCATGAGCTGCCAATGGCTGACATCTAAGTTACACAGGGAGTACCTTTATCCGCTTGTAACATCAGGAAATCGGTGATGGCCTTTCGCTGTTCGTAAAGGCGGTCTAACATATGTAGGGTTGAATTCCACCTTGTTGCAACGTCGCAGATCAGGCGATGCTGTGGAATTCCGTTCTGCCGCTGCAGCTCAAGGAGGGTGTGCTTTGCGGTGTAGGAATGGCTGAAATGCATGCAAAGTTTACGTGATATTTTAAGGATGTCTTGCAGTGGGATGGTGGATTTTAGGAACCGCTTGACAACCAGATTGAACACGTGAGCCATGCATGGTGCATGGCACAACCTTCCTTGACGCAGAGCAGACACCATGTTCTTTCCGTTGTCGGTCAACATGGTTCCGATTTTCAGTTTGCGCGGAGACAGCCATCTGTCGATTTCTCTGTTCATTACACTCAGAAGTTCCTCCCCTGTGTGACTACGTTCGCCAAGGCATACCAGGTGCAGCACAGCGTGACACCGTTGCGCCCTGCACATGTGATATGCCGGTCGGGTAATGGGACTTGGCACAGGGGTGGCGGCTGAGGACACGGCGGAAGAAGAGGTGGTAGAGGCGGACATCTTTGCTGGACCAAGGATGTGCAAACGTGGAGGCAAAAGCGGCGTGACCTGTCCAAGTTGCTGGTGCGGCTGTGCCGGCACCACGTTCACCCAGTGGGCCGTAAATGACATGTACTGTCCCTGACCGTAGTTACAGCTCCACACGTCGGCGCTGCCGTGCACTTTGACAGAGACCGACATGCTCAAAGACTGGCCCACCATCTCTTCTACATGTGAATGCAGGGCTGGCACTGCCTTTTTGGTGAAGAAATGCTGGCTTGGCACTCTCCGCCGCGGCGCTGCACAAGCCATCATTTCTCGGAAAGGTGCTGAGTCCACCAGTTGGAAAGGGAGGGACTGCAGCACCAGCAACTTGGACAGGAGGACGTTCAGCTTCTGCACCGTCAGGTGCGTGCTCGCAAACTGTTGTCTCTTGGAAACGGATTCCAAGAAAGACTGCTGACGGAATCCGTGAAAAGGAGTAGCAGGAGAAGGAGCATCTGAACGAGCGGAAGATGCCAACGAGCGACAACTCCCCTCAGCAGAGGTGTTGGAGCCTTGACTGGCTGATAGAGGGCGATTGACGTCGGGTGACGGAGCAAGTAATGGAGCGGGTGACGGAGCGGGGGCTGGGGCAGGCAGAACCGCCGTATCTTTATCACGGTTTTCCCAGGCCACCGAATGGCGACGCTGCATATGCTGACGCAACGCTGTAGTCCCAACATTGGCCCCCTGGCCACGCTTGACTTTCTGGCCACATAGTCGACATACGGCTACGTTTACTTCCTCGGGCGGCTTGACGAAAAATTGCCACACCGCCGAGTAGGAAACTTTGCCCCCGCTACTCCTCACTGGCTGACTGCTACTTCCTCCGTGCGCACCGGCACCACTACTGGCCGTGGTGGTAGGCTGCAGTGGAGCTGGTGCTCTACTCCGTGGCCGTTTGGCTCCACTGACACTGCTGCGACCCTGCTGCCTCCTGGGCAACCCACCGACTGTTTTGCTCGCTGGCAAGCTGGCACCCTCTTCTCCTGATGATGCGGAAGCAATAGCCTGATGACGACGAGGCTGCCAAGTGCGATCAGCCTCATCATCATCAATTAGGGTCTCCGCGTCACTACTAGCCCCCTCGGCTGCGTGTGGGTCAGGAGACAGACCTGTCTCTAGACCGGCTACCGAGCCACTCTCCTCGCCACTACTTCTTCGCCTGGCTGCTGAAGAGGCGGATGTCTCCCCCCGTTCCTGACCGCCCTCTGTTAGCTCTTCCTCACTGTACAGTGGGGCTGAGCCCACAGCATGCGATACTTCGCTTGGTGAGGGAACACCAAAGGACAGGGGCAGGTCGAGGACACGTGATTTCAGTGGGCTTGCTCCCGGGCCATGCCAACTAACGGTTGTGTCTGACGTACCCACCGATCGTTGGCTGTAGGTGTCAGAGGTGACCTGGGAAGAGGAAGACGACCAAGTCAACCAATCGATGACGGCAGGGTTGTCGGTGGAGACACCACCGCTGGATGACACCGGGAGCACTGGCCTCTGGCTGCGACTAGTGCTGCCTCGACCCCTTCCTCTGCTGCCACGTCTGCTCGCTCCTGAAACATTGCCTCCTCTGCCACTCCTCTGCATGTTGTCTGACATACTCTTTAATTCAATAAGCACCCCAAAAATAAAACCGGATTTAACTCTTTGAACGTACAATAGTGGTTGTGAAGCAGAAAGTCAGTTTATTGTACACAATTGGTCAATTGCAGCTTGCCGTTGGCTGGAAACTGTACGTTTCTGTCACTGGAATGCACTAATCACCCAAAAAATATTACCGCCAGCCGGCGTGTAAATGGATTTAACTCTTTGAACGTACAATAGTGGTTGTGAAGCAGAAAGTCAGTTTATTTAGCACAATCGGTCAATTGCAGCTTGCCGTTGGCTGGAAACTGTACGTTTATGTCACTGGAATGCACTAATCACCCAAAAAATATTACCGCCACCCGGCGTGTATATGGATTTAACTCTTTGAACGTACAATAGTGGTTGTGAAGCAGAAAGTCAGTTTATTTAGCACAATCGTTAAATTGCAGCTTGCCGTTGGCTGGAAACTGTACGTTTCTGTCACTGGAATGCACTAATCACCCAAAAAATATTACCGCCACCCGGCGTGTAAATGGATCTAACTCTTTGAACGTACAATAGTGGTTGTGAAGCAGAAAGTCAGTTTATTTAGCACAATCGGTCAATTGCAGCTTGCCGTTGGCTGGAAACTGTACGTTTATGTCACTGGAATGCACTAATCACCCAAAAAATATTACCGCCAGCCGGCGTGTAAATGGATCTAACTCTTTGAACGTACAATAGTGGTTGTGAAGCAGAAAGTCAGTTTATTGTACACAATCGGTCAATTGCAGCTTGCCGTTGGCTGGAAACTGTACGTTTGTGTCACTGGAATGCACTAATCACCCAAAAAATATTACCGCCAGCCGGCGTGTAAATGGATTTAACTCTTTGAACGTACAATAGTGGTTGTGAAGCAGAAAGTCAGTTTATTTTGCACAATCGGCAAACTGCAGCACCAACTGTGCACGACAGCCACCAAAAAAAAAAAGGGTGTATGTCACTTTAAATTTTCGATTCTTTGATAGCTGTGGCCCTAAGTAACGATTCTGTGTCCCTGAGTAACGATTCTGTGTCCCTGAGTAACAATTCTGTGTCCCTGAGTAACGATTCTGTGGCCCTGAGTAACGATTCTGTGGCCCTGAGTAACGATTCTGTGGCCCTAAAGTCTCTGTGGCCCTAACTCTGTCCCTTCATACACACAGGTCTGTCTCTCTTGAATGACCGGAGGCTAATGGAGAATTCTAAGATGGCCGCGATTTATAGCTCCACCATTACACAGTGCTGGCTGGCTGGCTGCTGATTGGCTAATGCGATCACATGTCATGAATGAATGCATTATGGGTCAGCGCGCCTTGTCTGCGTGCCTTCCCAGAGATCCCCGCTCCGTCGCCACACATGTCGCCGCCATTTTTGGGAAAATTCGATTCGTGCATCCGAAGTTTGCTAATCTTCGGATTCGTCGCGAATCGAATTTTTCCAAATCTTCGGAACGAATTCCACTTCGTCATGTTCGATTCGCTCATCTCTAATTAATATATAATTTTCAATAAAAAATTATAATAAAAAAAATAACCCCTAATTAATACATGTTTTGTACATTGATTCACTACCAGCTTTTATGTATGAGGTGATATTGGAGGCTATACTAAACACAGGTAAGGATGAGATCCATCCAGATCCATATCACCTGATATTATTGCTTACAGTAGATGGTAAATTAATATCTAAAATGTAGCAAATCACTTGCTTCTGTTAACTCGTAAAAATATAAATCCCACACAAACAGGTTTTATGTTTAATAAATATATGTCCCTTAATATTTGATGTACATTCATAAATGTGCAAATATTGGCAGATAATAGAGGAGCTAGAAGGATATCATCCATTGAAAACTGTATTTATGGCCCCAAATTTATTAAATGGGGTTCAAATATTATACCAGGATCCTTGTGTATATTTCAGCCATTTATTGTGATAGCTGTTGAACCATTGGCGTTGATAAGACATTGTTCTGATATCACAGGTTTTAAATAGGGACCTACAGAGGAAAAAATATTGATATATGTGTATTTATTTATTTTTTTAGGTGAAACACAACAATTTTTAGAAAATGCTATGACTACAGTTTCAACTTGTAGTCATAAACTGTTAATTACATATAGTAGTTACATAGTTAGTCTGGATGAAAAAAGACAAAAAAGTCCATCCAGTTAAACCATAGAAAAAAAAAATATATATAATCCTACACCCACAGTTGATACAGAGGAAAGCAAAAAAAAACCCAGCAAAGTATGATCCAATTTGCTCCTGCTGGGAAACAAAATCCTTCCTGATCCCCCGAGAGGCAATCGGATATTCCCTGGATCAACTTTACCTATAAATGTTATATCCAGTTATATTTTGTGTATCTAAGAAACAATCCAGGACTTTTTTGAAGCAATCCACTGAGCTGGGCACAACCAACTCTTGAGGGAGTCTATTCCACATTTTCACAGCTCTCACTGTGAAGAAACCTTTCCGTGTTTGAAGATTACATTTCTTTTCCTCCAGACGTAAAGAGCGCCCCCTTGTCCTCTGTGAAGACCTCAGGGTGAATAGCTCTACACCAAGTTCACTATATGAGCCACTAATGTATTTATACATGGAGATCATATCCCCCTTATGTATTATACATGGAGATCATATCCCCCCCTTATGTATTATACATGGAGATCATATCCCCCCTTATGTATTATACATGGAGATCATATCCCCCTTATGTATTATACATGGAGATCATATCCCCCCCTTATGTATTATACATGGTGATCATATCCCCCTTATGTATTATACATAGAGATCATATCCCCCCCTTATGTATTATACATGGAGATCATATCCCCCCTTATGTATTATACATGGAGATCATATCCCCCCCTTATGTATTATACATAGAGATCATATCCCCCTTTATTTATTATACATGGTGATCATATCCCCCCTTATGTATTATACATGGAGATCATATCCCCCTTATGTATTATACATAGAGATCATATCCCCCCCTTATGTATTATACATGGAGATCATATCCCCCCTTATGTATTATACATGGAGATCATATCCCCCCCTTATGTATTATACATAGAGATCATATCCCCCTTTATTTATTATACATGGTGATCATATCCCCCCTTATGTATTATACATGGAGATCATATCCCCCTTATGTATTATACATGGAGATCATATCCCCCCTTATGTATTATACATGGAGATCATATCCCCCCTTATGTATTATACATGGAGATCATATCCCCCCTTATGTATTATACATGGTGATAATATCCCCCCTTATGTATTATACATGGAGATCATATCCCCCCTTATGTATTATACATGGAGATCATATCCCCCCTTATGTATTATACATGGAGATTATATCCCCCCTTATGTAATATACATGGAGATCATATCCCCCCTTATGTATTATACATGGAGATCATATCCCCCGTATGTATTATAAATGGTGATCATATCTCCCCTTATGTATTATACATGGAGATCATATCCCCCCATATGTATTATACATGGAGATCATATCCCCCCTTATGTATTATACATGGAGATCATATCCCCCCCTTATGTATTATACATGGAGATCATATCCCCCTTATGTATTATACATGGTGATCATATCCCCCTTATGTATTATACATGGTGATCATATCCCCCCTTATGTATTATACATGGAGATCATATCCCCCTTATGTATTATACATGGAGATCATATCCCCCCTTATGTATTATACATGGTGATCATATCCCCCCCTTATGTATTATACATGGTGATCATATCCCCCCTTATGTATTATACATGGAGATCATATCCCCCCTTATGTATTATACATGGAGATCATATCCCCCCTTATGTATTATACATGGTGATCATATCCCCCCTTATGTATTATACATGGAGATCATATCCCCCCTTATGTATTATACATGGTGATCATATCCCCCCTTATGTATTATACATGGTGATCATATCCCCCCTTATGTATTATACATGGTGATCATATCCCCCCTTATGTATTATACATGGAGATCATATCCCCCCTTATGTATTATACATGGTGATCATATCCCCCCTTATGTATTATACATGGAGATCATATCCCCCCTTATGTATTATACATGGAGATCATATCCCCCCTTATGTATTATACATGGTGATCATATCCCCCCTTATGTATTATACATGGAGATCATATCCCCCTTATGTATTATACATGGAGATCATTAGAGATGAGCGAATCGAAGTAGGCGAAGTGGAATTCGAGTCGAATATTGGAAAATTTTCCTAAAATGGCGGAGGACATGTGCGGCGACGGAGCGGGGATGTCTGGGAAGGCACGCAGACAAGGCGCGCTGACCCATAATGCATTCCTTAATGACATGTGATCGCATTAGCCAATCAGCAGCCAGCCAGCACTGTGTAATGGTCGAGCTATAAATAGCGGCCATTTTAGAATTCTTCATTTGCCTCCAGTCATTCAAGAGAGGCAGACCGCTCTGTATTAGGGACAGAGTTAGGGCCACAGAAACGTTACTTGGGGACAGAGAAATGTTACTTAGGGACAGAGAACCATTACTCAGGGACACAGAATTGTTAATGAGGGCCACAGAATCGTTACTTAGGGCCAAAGAAACGCTAGTTAGGGCCACAGAATTGTTACTCAGGGACAGACAGAATTGTTACTGAGTGCCAGAGAATTGTTACTTAGGGCCACAGAAACGTTATTAGGGCCACAGAATTGTTACTCAGGGACAGACAGAATTGTTACTGAGTGCAAGAGAATTGTTACTTAGGGCCACAGAAACTTTAGTTAGGGCCACAGAATTGTTACTCAGGGACAGACACAGAATTGTTACTGAGGGCCACAGAACTGTTACTTAGGGCCACAGAAACGTTAGTTAGGGCCACAGAATTGTTACTCAGGGACAGACACAGAATTGTTACTGAGGGCCACAGAACTGTTACTTAGGGCCACAGAAACGTTATTAGGGCCACAGAATTGTTACTCAGGGACAGACAGAATTGTTACTGAGTGCCACAGAATTGTTACTTAGGGCCACAGAAACTTTAGTTAGGGCCACAGAATTGTTACTCAGGGACAGACACAGAATTGTTACTGAGGGCCACAGACCTGTTACTTAGGGCCACAGAAACGTTAGTTAGGGCCACAGAATTGTTACTCAGGGACAGACACAGAATTGTTACTGAGGGCCACAGAACTGTTACTTAGGGCCACAGAAACGTTATTAGGGCCACAGAATTGTTACTCAGGGACAGACAGAATTGTTACTGAGTGCCAGAGAATTGTTACTTAGGGCCACAGAAACTTTAGTTAGGGCCACAGAATTGTTACTCAGGGACAGACACAGAATTGTTACTGAGGGCCACAGAACTGTTACTTAGGGCCACAGAAACGTTAGTTAGGGCCACAGAATTGTTACTCAGGGACAGACACAGAATTGTTACTGAGGGACACAGAACTGTTACTTAGGGCCACAGAAACGTTAGTTAGGGCCACAGAATTGTTACTCAGGGACAGACACAGAATTGTTACTGAGGGCCACAGAACCGTTACTTAGGGCCACAGAAACGTTACTCAGGGACACAGAATTGTTACTGAGGGCCACAGAACCGTTACTAAGGGCCACAGAATTGTTACTCAGGGACAGACACAGAATTGTTACTCAGGGACACAGAATTGTTACTGAGGGCCACAGAACCGTTACTTAGGGCCACAGAAACGTTACTCAGGGACACAGAATTGTTACTGAGGGCCACAGAACCGTTACTTAGGGCCACAGAAACGTTACTCAGGGACAAAGAATTGTTACTGAGGGCCACATAACCGTTACTTAGGGCCACAGAATTGTTACTCAGGGACAGACACAGAATTGTTACTGAGGGCCACAGAACCGTTACTTAGGGCCACAGAAACGTTACTCAGGGACACAGAATTGTTACTGAGGGCCACAGAACCGTTACTTAGGGCCACAGAAACGTTACTCAGGGACACAGAATTGTTACTGAGGGCCACATAACCGTTACTTAGGGCCACAGAATTGTTACTCAGGGACAGACACAGAATTGTTACTGAGGGCCACAGAACCGTTACTTAGGGCCACAGAATTGTTACTCAGGGACACAGAATTGTTACTGAGGGCCACAGAACTGTTACTTAGGGCCACAGAATTGTTACTTGGACAGACACAGAATTGTTACTCAGGGACAAAGAATTGTTACTGAGGGCCACAGAACCGTTACTTAGGGCCACGTAAAAGTAAATCAGGGACACAGAATTGTTACTGAGGGCCACAGAACTGTTACTTAGGGCCACAGAATTGTTACTTGTACAGACACAGAATTGTTACTCAGGGACACAGAATTGTTACTGAGGGCCACAGAACCGTTACTTAGGGCCACATAAACGTTAATCAGGGACACAGAATTGTTACTGAGGGCCACAGAACCGTTACTTAGGGCCACAGAATTGTTACTCAGGGACAGACACAGAATTGTTTCTTGAGGGACACAGAATTGTTACTGAGGGCCACAGAACCGTTACTTAGGGCCACAGAAACGTTAATCAGGGACACAGAATTGTTACTGAGGGCCACAGAACCGTTACTTAGGGCCACAGAAACGTTACTCAGGGACACAGAATTGTTACTGAGGGCCACATAACCGTTACTTAGGGCCACAGAATTGTTACTCAGGGACAGACACAGAATTGTTACTGAGGGCCACAGAACCGTTACTTAGGGCCACAGAAACGTTACTCAGGGACACAGAATTGTTACTGAGGGCCACATAACCATTACTTAGTGCCACATAAACGTTACTCAGGGACACAGAATTGTTACTGAGGGCCACATAACCGTTACTTAGGGCCACAGAATTGTTACTGAGGGCCACAGAACTGTTACTTAGAGCCACAGAATTGTTACTTGGACAGACACAGAATTGTTACTCAGGGACACAGAATTGTTACTGAGGGCCACAGAACCGTTACTTAGGGCCACATAAACGTTAATCAGGGACACAGAATTGTTACTGAGGGCAACAGAACTGTTACTTAGGGCCACAGAATTGTTACTTGGACAGACACAGAATTGTTACTCAGGGACACAGAATTGTTACTGAGGGCCACAGAACCGTTACTTAGGGCCACATAAACATTAATCAGGGACACAGAATTGTTACTGAGGGCCACAGAACCGTTACTTAGGGCCACAGAATTGTTACTCAGGGACAGACACAGAATTGTTTCTTGAGGGGCACAGAACTGTTACTGAGGGCCACAGAATCGTTACTTAGGGCCACAGAAACGTTAATCAGGGACACAGAATTGTTACTGAGGGCCACAGAACCGTTACTTAGGGCCACATAAACGTTAATGAGGGACACAGAATTGTTACTGAGGGCCACAGAACCGTTACTTAGGGCCACAGAATTGTTACTCAGGGACAGACACAGAATTGTTTCTTGAGGGACACAGAATTGTTACTGAGGGCCACAGAACCGTTACTTAGGGCCACAGAAACGTTAATCAGGGACACAGAATTGTTACTGAGGGCCACAGAACCGTTACTTAGGGCCACAGAATTGTTACTCAGGGACAGACACAGAATTGTTTCTTGAGGGACACAGAATTGTTACTGAGGGCCACAGAACCGTTACTTAGGGCCACAGAAACGTTAATCAGGGACACAGAATTGTTACTGAGGGCCACAGAACCGTTACTTAGGGCCACAGAATTGTTACTCAGGGACAGACACAGAATTGTTACTGAGGGACACAGAATTGTTACTAAGGGCCACAGAACCGTTACTTAGGGCCACAGAATTGTTACTGAGGGACACAGAATTGTTACTGAGGGCCACAGAACCATTACTTAGGGCCACAGAATTGTTACTCAGGGACACAGAATTGTTACTGAGGGCCACAGAACTGTTACTTAGGGCCACAGAATTGTTACTCGGACAGACACAGAATTGTTACTCAGGGACACAGAATTGTTACTGAGGGCCACAGAACCGTTACTTAGGGCCACAGAATTGTTACTCAGGGACACAGAATTGTTACTGAGGGCCACAGAACTGTTACTTAGGGCCACAGAATTGTTACTCGGACAGACACAGAATTGTTACTCAGGAACACAGAATTGTTACTGAGGGCCACAGAACCGTTACTTAGGGCCACATAAACGTTAATCAGGGACACAGAATTGTTACTGAGGGCCACAGAACCGTTACTTAGGGCCACAGAATTTTTACTTAGGGACACAGAATTGTTACTGAGGGCCACAGAACTGTTACTTAGGGCCACAGAATTGTTACTCGGACAGACACAGAATTGTTACTCAGGGACACATAATCGTTGAATTAAAGAGTATGTCAGACAACATGCAGAGGAGTGGCAGAGGAGGCAATGTTTTAGGAGCGAGCAGACGTGGCAGCAGAGGAAGGGGTCGAGGCAGCACTATTTGCAGCCAGAGGCCAGTGCTCCCGGTGTCATCCAGCGGTCGTGTCTCCACCGACAACCCTGCCGTCATCGATTGGTTGGCTCGGTCATCTTCCTCTTCCCAGGTCACCTCTGACACCTACAGCCAACGATCGGTGGGTACGTCAGACACAACCGTTAGTTGGCATGGCCCGGGAGCAAGCCCACTGAAATCACATGTCCTCTACCTGCCCCTGTCCTTTGCTGTTCCCTCACCAAGCGAAGTATCGCATGCTGTGGGCTCAGCCCCACTGTACAGTGAGGAAGAGCTAACAGAGGGCGGTCAGGAACGGGGGGAGACATCCGCCTTTTCAGCAGCCAGGCGAAGAAGTACTGGCGAGCAGAGTGGCTCGGTAGCCGGTCTAGAGACAGGCCAAAATAAAGTACTATAAAAACCACCTATGTAGTCAGTTGGTCTCTGCCTTTGTGCGCCAACGTCCATCCTCAGACACTGTGGGCCCTGTGCGCTCGCGTTCCGCTGCCATGGCAGCAGGGGAGGGGTGGGGTGGTAGGAGCAGTGGCAGCTCCACCAGCAGCGGCTGCCTCAGTCTGCAGTCGATGATGAGTAGCTTTCTTCACCAGCGCAGTGAGGAAACTACTAACCAGCCGCAGCAGCAGCAGCATCAGGTGGACCTGGAGCAGGACCTCAAACAACAGGCTTGGGCCTACTTGGACAGCACCCTGCCAACCGAGATAGACAATCCCCTTGACTACTGGGCAACGAAACTTGACCTTTGGCCCCAACTAGCTGAATTTGCCCTTGAAAGGCTGTCAT
Source organism: Staurois parvus (assembly GCF_062004578.1). NCBI lineage: Eukaryota > Metazoa > Chordata > Amphibia > Anura > Ranidae > Staurois > Staurois parvus. The sequence goes on from NW_028318266.1 coordinate 1,833,785, forward strand.
GCCCGGCCAGTAGCGTGGCATTGAAGCGCGTGTTTAGTGCGGCAGGAGGTATTGTAACTCCGCGGAGGACACGACTGTCCACCCAAAGTGTGGAGAGACTCACGTTTGTGAAAATGAATCAGGCGTGGATTAGTCTGGATTTCAAACCACCAGTTCCTGACACAACTGACTAAATCCGCCATGAATCATGCCCCTGCCATGTGCCACTTTCAGGTCTCCTCACACACTGCTGGTGTGTTCCATTTTTTGTCATAGGGTGCTGGCAGATTACGGGCCTCCCATTGCTGCTGTCTCCATCGCCACACTCTGCCATGTGCCACATTCAGGTCTCTTCACACTGCTGGTGTGTTGAATTTTTTGACATAGGGTGCTGGCAGATTACAGGCCTCCCATAGCTGCTGCCAGGCCCCTAATCTGCCATGGGCCCCTGTACCGCCTCCTCATGCTGCTGCCAGGTCCACAGTCTCTCATGCCATGTGCCACTTTCCGGTCTCCTCACACTGCTGGTGTGTTGAATTTTTTGACATAGGGTGCTGGCAGATTACGGGCCTCCCATAGCTGCTGCCAGGCCCCTAATCTGCCATGGGCCCCTATATACCGCCTCCTCATGCTGCTGCCAAGTCCAGAGTCTGTCATGGGTCCCTGTACGGCCTCCCATTGCTGCTGTCTGCATCGCCACACTCTGCCATGTGCCACATTCAGGTCTCTTCACACTGCTGGTGTGTTGAATTTTTTGACATAGGGTGCTGGCAGATTACGGGCCTCCCATAGCTGCTGCCAGGCCCCTAATCTGCCATGGGCCCCTATATACCACCTCCTCATGCTGCTGCCAAGTCCAGAGTCTCTCATGGGTCCCTGTACGGCCTCCCATTGCTGCTGTCTGCATCGCCACACTCTGCCATGTGCCACATTCAGGTCTCTTCACACTGCTGGTGTGTTGAATTTTTTGACATAGGGTGCTGGCAGATTACGGGCCTCCCATAGCTGCTGCCAGGCCCCTAATCTGCCATGGGCCCCTATATACCGCCTCCTCATGCTGCTGCCAAGTCCAGAGTCTCTCATGGGTCCCTGTACGGCCTCCCATTGCTGCTGTCTCCATCGCCACACTCTGCCATGTGCCACTTTCAGGTCTCCTCACACACTGCTGTTGTGTTCAATTTTTTGACATAGGGTGCTGGCAGATTACGGGCCTCCCATAGCTGCTGCCAGGCCCCTAATCTGCCATGGGCCCCTATATACCGCCTCCTCATGCTGCTGCCAAGTCCAGAGTCTGTCATGGGTCCCTGTACGGCCTCCCATTGCTGCTGTCTGCATCGCCACACTCTGCCATGTGCCACATTCAGGTCTCTTCACACTGCTGGTGTGTTGAATTTTTTGACATAGGGTGCTGGCAGATTACGGGCCTCCCATAGCTGCTGCCAGGCCCCTAATCTGCCATGGGCCCCTATATACCGCCTCCTCATGCTGCTGCCAAGTCCAGAGTCTCTCATGGGTCCCTGTACGGCCTCCCATTGCTGCTGTCTCCATCGCCACACTCTGCCATGTGCCACTTTCAGGTCTCCTCACACACTGCTGTTGTGTTGAATTTTTTGACATAGGGTGCTGGCAGATTACGGGCCTCCCATAGCTGCTGTCAGGCCCCTAATCTGCCATGGGCCCCTATATACCGCCTCCTCATGCTGCTGCCAAGTCCAGAGTCTCTCATGGGTCCCTGTACGGCCTCCCATTGCTGCTGTCTCCATCGCCACACTCTGCCATGTGCCACTTTCAGGTCTCCTCACACACTGCTGTTGTGTTCAATTTTTTGACATAGGGTGCTGGCAGATTACGGGCCTCCCATAGCTGCTGCCAGGCCCCTAATCTGCCATGGGCCCCTATACCGCCTCCTCATGCTGCTGCCAAGTCCAGAGTCTGTCATGGGTCCCTGTACGGCCTCCCATTGCTGCTGTCTCCATCGCCACACTCTGCCATGTGCCACTTTCAGGTCTCTTCACACTGCTGGTGTGTTGAATTTTTTGACATAGGGTGCTGGCAGATTACGGGCCTCCCATAGCTGCTGCCAGGCCCCTAATCTGCCATGGGCCCCTATATACCGCCTCCTCATGCTGCTGCCAAGTCCAGAGTCTGTCATGGGTCCCTGTACGGCCTCCCATTGCTGCTGTCTGCATCGACACACTCTGCCATGTGCCACATTCAGGTCTCTTCACACTGCTGGTGTGTTGAATTTTTTGACATAGGGTGCTGGCAGATTACGGGCCTCCCATAGCTGCTGCCAGGCCCCTAATCTGCCATGGGCCCCTATATACCGCCTCCTCATGCTGCTGCCAAGTCCAGAGTCTCTCATGGGTCCCTGTACGGCCTCCCATTGCTGCTGTCTCCATCGCCACACTCTGCCATGTGCCACTTTCAGGTCTCCTCACACACTGCTGTTGTGTTCAATTTTTTGACATAGGGTGCTGGCAGATTACGGGCCTCCCATAGCTGCTGCCAGGCCCCTAATCTACCATGGGCCCCTATACCACCTCCTCATGCTGCTGCCAAGTCCAGAGTCTGTCATGGGTCCCTGTACGGCCTCCCATTGCTGCTGTCTCCATCGCCACACTCTGCCATGTGCCACATTCAGGTCTCTTCACACTGCTGGTGTGTTGAATTTTTTGACATAGGGTGCTGGCAGATTACGGGCCTCCCATAGCTGCTGCCAGGCCCCTAATCTGCCATGGGCCCCTGTACCGCCTCCTCATGCTGCTGCCAGGTCCACAGTCTCTCATGCCATGTGCCACTTTCCGGTCTCCTCACACTGCTGGTGTGTTGAATTTTTTGACATAGGGTGCTGGCAGATTACGGGCCTCCCATAGCTGCTGCCAGGCCCCTAATCTGCCATGGGCCCCTATATACCGCCTCCTCATGCTGCTGCCAAGTCCAGAGTCTCTCATGGGTCCCTGTACGGCCTCCCATTGCTGCTTTCTCCATCGCCACACTCTGCCATGTGCCACATTCAGGTCTCTTCACACTGCTGTTGTGTTGAATTTTTTGACATAGGGTGCTGGCAGATTACGGGCCTCCCATAGCTGCTGCCAGGCCCCTAATCTGCCATGGGCCCCTATATACCGCCTCCTCATGCTGCTGCCAAGTCCAGAGTCTCTCATGGGTCCCTGTACGGCCTCCCATTGCTGCTGCCAGGAGGCAGCAGGGTCGCAGCAGTGTCAGTGGAGGCAAACGGCCACGGAGTAGAGCACCAGCTCCACTGCAGCCTACCACCACGGCCAGTAGTGGTGCCGGTGTGCACGGAGGAAGTAGCAGTCAGCCAGTGAGGAGTAGCGGGGGCAAAGTTTCCTACTCGGCGGTGTGGCAATTTTTCGTCAAGCCGCCCGAGGAAGTAAACATAGCCGTATGTTGACTATGTGGGCAGAAAGTCAAGAGTGGCCAGGGGGTTCATGTTGGGACTACTGCGTTGCGTCAGCATATGCAGCGTCGCCATTCGGTGGCCTGGGAAAACCGTGATAAAGATACGGCGGTTCTGCCTGCCCCAGCCCAGGGTTCCATTTTGTCATAGGGTGCTGGCAGATTACGGGCCTCCCATAGGTGCCGCCAGGCCCCAAATCGGCCATGGGCCCCCGTACCGCCTGGTCACGCTGCTGCTGAGCCCACAGTGTGACCTGGGTCCCTGTACGGCCTCCCATTGCTTCCACTCTGCCATGTGCCACTTTGAGGTCTCCTCACACTCCTGCGGTTTTCCATTTTGACATAGGTTGCTGGCAGATTACAGGCCTCCCATAGGTGCCGCCAGGCCCCAAATCGGCCATGGGCCCCCGTACCGCCTGGTCACGCTGCTGCTGGTCCCACAGTGTGACCTGGGTCCCTGTACGGCCTCCCATTGCTTCCACTCTGCCATGTGCCACTTTGAGGTCTCCTCACACTCCTGCGGTTTTCCATTTTGACATAGGTTGCTGGCAGATTAAAGGCCTCCCATAGGTGCCGCCAGGCCCCAAATCGTCCATGGGCCCCCGTACCGCCTGGTCACGCTGCTGCTGATCCCACAGTGTGACCTGGGTCCCTGTACGGCCTCCCATTGCTTCCACCCTGCCATGTGTCACTTTGAGGTCTCCTCACACTCCTGTGCTTTTCCATTTTGACATAGGTTGCTGGCAGATTACAGGCCTTCCATAGGTGCCGCCAGGCCCCAAATCGGCCATGGGCCCCCGTACCGCCTGGTCACGCTGCTGCTGGTCCCACAGTGTGACCTGGGTCCCTGTACGGCCTCCCATTGCTTCCACTCTGCCATGTGTCACTTTGAGGTCTCCTCACACTCCTGTGCTTTTCCATTTTGACATTGGTTGCTGGCAGATTATAGGCCTTCCATAGGTGCCGCCAGGCCCAAAATCGGCCATGGGCCCCCGTACCGCCTGGTCACGCTGCTGCTGAGCCCACAGTGTGACCTGGGTCCCTGTACGGCCTCCCATTGCTTCCACTCTGCCATGTGCCACTTTGAGGTCTCCTCACACTCCTGCGGTTTTCCATTTTGACATAGGTTGCTGGCAGATTACAGGCCTTCCATAGGTGCCGCCAGGCCCCAAATCGGCCATGGGCCCCCGTACCGCCTGGTCACGCTGCTGCTGGTCCCACAGTGTGACCTGGGTCCCTGTACGGCCTCCCATTGCTTCCACTCTGCCATGTGTCACTTTGAGGTCTCCTCACACTCCTGCAGTTTTCCATTTTGACATAGGTTGCTGGCAGATTACAGGCCTTCCATAGGTGCCGCCAGGCCCCAAATCGGCCATGGGCCCCCGTACCACCTGGTCACGCTGCTGCTGGTCCCACAGTGTGACCTGGGTCCCTGTACGGCCTCCCATTGCTTCCACTCTGCCATGTGTCACTTTGAGGTCTCCTCACACTCCTGTGGTTTTCCATTTTGACATAGGTTGCTGGCAGATTACAGGCCTCCCATAGTTGCCGCCAGGCCCCAAATCGGCCATGGGCCCCCGTACCACCTGGTCACGCTGCTGCTGGTCCCACAGTGTGACCTGGGTCCCTGTACGGCCTCCCATTGCTTCCACTCTGCCATGTGTCACTTTGAGGTCTCCTCACACTCCTGTGCTTTTCCATTTTGACATAGGTTGCTGGCAGATTACAGGCCTTCCATAGGTGCCGCCAGGCCCCAAATCGGCCATGGGCCCCCGTACCGCCTGGTCACGCTGCTGCTGGTCCCACAGTGTGACCTGGGTCCCTGTACGGCCTCCCATTGCTTCCACTCTGCCATGTGTCACTTTGAGGTCTCCTCACACTCCTGTAGTTTTCCATTTTGACATAGGTTGCTGGCAGATTACAGGCCTCCCATAGTTGCCGCCAGGCCCCAAATCGGCCATGGGCCCCCGTACCGCCTGGTCACGCTGCTGCTGGTCCCACAGTGTGACCTGGGTCCCTGTACGGCCTCCCATTGCTTCCACTCTGCCATGTGTCACTTTGAGGTCTCCTCACACTCCTGTGCTTTTCCATTTTGACATAGGTTGCTGGCAGATTACAGGCCTTCCATAGGTGCCGCCAGGCCCCAAATCGGCCATGGGCCCCCGTACCGCCTGGTCACGCTGCTGCTGGTCCCACAGTGTGACCTGGGTCCCTGTACGGCCTCCCATTGCTTCCACTCTGCCATGTGTCACTTTGAGGTCTCCTCACACTCCTGTGCTTTTCCATTTTGACATAGGTTGCTGGCAGATTACAGGCCTCCCATAGGTGCCGCCAGGCCCCAAATCGGCCATGGGCCCCCGTACCGCCTGGTCACGCTGCTGCTGAGCCCACAGTGTGACCTGGGTCCCTGTACGGCCTCCCATTGCTTCCACTCTGCCATGTGCCACTTTGAGGTCTCCTCACACTCCTGCGGTTTTACATTTTGACATAGGTTGCTGGCAGATTACAGGCCTCCCATAGGTGCCGCCAGGCCCCAAATCGGCCATGGGCCCCTATATACCGCCTGGTCAAGCTGCTGCTGGTCCCACAGTGTGACCTAGGTCCCTGTACGGCCTCCCATTGCTTCCACTCTGCCATGTGCCACTTTCAGGTCTCCTCACACACTGCTGTTGTGTTGAATTTTTTGACATAGGGTGCTGGCAGATTACGGGCCTCCCATAGCTGCTGCCAGGCCCCTAATCTGCCATGGGCCCCTATATACCGCCTCCTCATGCTGCTGCCAAGTCCAGAGTCTCTCATGGGTCCCTGTACGGCCTCCCATTGCTGCTGCCAGGAGGCAGCAGGGTCGCAGCAGTGTCAGTGGAGGCAAACGGCCACGGAGTAGAGCACCAGCTCCACTGCAGCCTACCACCACGGCCAGTAGTGGTGCCGGTGTGCACGGAGGAAGTAGCAGTCAGCCAGTGAGGAGTAGCGGGGGCAAAGTTTCCTACTCGGCGGTGTGGCAATTTTTCGTCAAGCCGCCCGAGGAAGTAAACATAGCCGTATGTCGACTATGTGGCCAGAAAGTCAAGCGTGGCCAGGGGGCTCATGTTGGGACTACAGCGTTGCGTCAGCATATGCAGCGTCGCCATTCGGTGGCCTGGGAAAACCGTGATAAAGATACGGCGGTTCTGCCTGCCCCAGCCCAGGGTTCCATTTTGTCATAGGGTGCTGGCAGATTACGGGCCTCCCATAGGTGCCGCCAGGCCCCAAATCGGCCATGGGCCCCCGTACCGCCTGGTCACGCTGCTGCTGAGCCCACAGTGTGACCTGGGTCCCTGTACAGCCTCCCATTGCTTCCACTCTGCCATGTGCCACTTTGAGGTCTCCTCACACTCCTGTGCTTTTCCATTTTGACATAGGTTGCTGGCAGATTACAGGCCTTCCATAGGTGCCGCCAGGCCCCAAATCGGCCATGGGCCCCCGTACCGCCTGGTCACGCTGCTGCTGAGCCCACAGTGTGACCTGGGTCCCTGTACGGCCTCCCATTGCTTCCACTCTGCCATGTGCCACTTTGAGGTCTCCTCACACTCCTGCGGTTTTCCATTTTGACATAGGTTGCTGGCAGATTACAGGCCTCCCATAGGTGCTGCCAGGCCCCAAATCGGCCATGGGCCCCCGTACCGCCTGGTCACGCTGCTGCTGAGCCCACAGTGTGACCTGGGTCCCTGTACCGCCTCCCATTGCTCCCACTCTGCCATGTGCCACTTTCAGGTCTCCTCACACTCCTGCTGGTTTCCATTTTGTCATAGGTTGCTGTATGGCCTCCCATTGCTGCTGCCTCCACCGCCACACTGTGGCTCCAAACACTGGTTTTGGCCCCGTGACTGGCCAAATGAGTGAAATGTGCGGTGATTCTAAGATCGACGGCACTCATCTGCATGTCATACTGACTGACAGTATTATTTCTCTTCCCCAGCAGACTCCAAGGGCATTTAAATTAAAGGTACAGTGTTCTGCACTAATATTAAGGCTCTCTGAAGCCTAGAAACTCCCTTTTTTAAGTTAAATTCACAGCGAATATATTCGACTCGAATCGAATATTGTCCACGAATTCGCCGAATCAGTCGAATCGAATTTTTCAATACTTCGCTCATCTCTAGTGATCATATCCCCCCTTATGTATTATACATGGAGATCATATCCCCCCCTTATGTATTATACTAGGAGATCATATCCCCCGTATGTATTATGCATGGAGTTCATATCTCCCCCTTATGTATTATACATGGTGATCATATCCCCCCTTATGTATTATACATGGATATCATATCCCCCCTTATGTATTATACATAGTGATCATATCCCCCCTTATGTATTATACATGGATATCATATCCCCCCTTATGTATTATACATAGTGATCATATCCCCCCTTATGTATTATACATGGAGATCATATCCCCCCTTATGTATTATACATGGAGATCATATCCCCTCTTATGTATTATACATGGTGATCATATCCCCCTTATGTATTATACATGGAGATCATATCCCCTCTTATGTATTATACATGGTGATCATATCCCCCCTTATGTATTATACATGGAGATCATATCCCCCTTATGTATTATACATGGAGATCATATCCCCCCTTATGTATTATACATGGTGATCATATCCCTCCCTTATGTATTATACATGGAGATCATATCCCCCTTATGTATTATACATGCAGATCATGTCCCCCCTTATGTATTATACATGGTGATCATATCCCCCTTTTGTATTATACATGGAGATCATATCCCCCCTTATGTATTATACATGGAGATCATATCCCCCTTGTGTATTATACATGGAGATCATGTCCCCCCTTATGTATTATACATGGAGATCATATCCCCCCCCTTATGTATTATACATGGAGATCATATCCCCCCTTATGTATTATGTATTATACATGGAGATCATATCCCCCCCATTATGTATTATACATGGAGATCATATCCCCCCTTATGTATTATACATGGTGATCATATCCCCCTTATGTATTATACATGGAGATCATATCCCCCCCTTATGTATTATACATGGTGATCATACCCCCCCTTATGTATTATACATGGTGATCATATCCCCCCTTATGTATTATACATGGTGATCATATCCCCCTTATGTATTATACATGGAGATCATATCCCCCCTTATGTATTATACATGGTGATCATATCCCCCTTATGTATTATACATGGAGATCATATCCCCCCTTATGTATTATACATGGAGATCATATCCCCCCTTATGTATTATACATGGAGATCATATCCTCCCCTTATGTATTATACATGGAGATCATATCCACCCCTTATGTATTATACATGGAGATCATATCCCCCTTATGTATTATACATGGTGATCATATCCCCCCTTATGTATTATACATGGAGATCATATCCCCCCTTATGTATTATACATAGTGATCATATCCCCCTTATGTATTATACATGGTGATCATATCCCCCCTTATGTATTATACATGGTGATCATTCCCCCCCTTATGTATTGTACATGGAGATCATATCCCCCCTTATGTATTATACATGGTGATCATATCCCCCCTTATGTATTATACATGCAGATTATATCCCCCCTTATGTATTATACATGGTGATCATATCCCCCCTTATGTATTATACATGGAGATCATATCCCTTTTATGTATTATACATGGAGATCATATCCCCTCTTATGTATTATACATGGAGATCATATCCCCCCTTATGTATTATACATGGAGATCATATCCCCTCTTATGTATTATACATGGAGATCATATCCCTCCTTATGTATTATACATGGAGATCATATCCCTCCTTATGTATTATACATGGAGATCATATCCCCCCTTATGTATTATACATGGTGATCATATCCCCCCTTATGTATTATACATGGAGATCATATCCCCCTTATGTATTATACATGGAGATCATATCCCCCCTTATGTATTATACATGGAGATCATATCCCCCCTTATGTATTATACATGGAGATCATATCCCCCCTTATGTATTATACATTGTGATCATATCCCCCCTTATGTATTATACATGGAGATCATATCCCCCCTTATGTATTATACATGAAGATCATATCCCCCTTATGTATTATACATGGTGATCATATCCCCCCTTATGTATTATACATGGAGATCATATCCCCTTTATGTATTATACATGGAGATCATATCCCCCCTTCTCAAAAGAGAATACATTCAGTTCCCCTAATCTTTCCTCATAGCTGAGCTCCTCCATGCCTCTTATAAGTTTGGTTGCCCTTCTCTGTACTTTCTCCAGTTCCCCAATGTTCTTTTTGTGAATTGGAGCCCAAAACTGAACTGCATATTCCAGATGAGGTATTACTAATGATTTGTACCGGGGGAAATGATATCTCTCTCTCTGGAGTCTATACCTCTTTTAATACAAGAGAGGATTTTGCGCTGTTTAGAAACCGCAGCTTGGCATTGCTGCCATTATTAAGCTTGTGATCTACCAGAACTTCCAAATCCTTCTTCACCATTGATTCCCCCAGATCCTTCTCCACCATTGATTCCCCCAGATCCTTCCCCACCATTGATTCCCCCAGATTCTTCTCCACCATTGATTCCCCCAGATCCTTCTCCACCATAGACCCCCCCCAGTTGTACCCCCCCCCCTTCCAGTATGTATGATGCATTCATATTCTTAGCCAACAAGTGCATAAGCTTACATTTATCAACATTAAACCACATTTGCCACATAGTTGCTCAATTACACAGAGCACTGAGGTCGGCTTGTAAATTGAAGAATCCTGTAAGGACGTTATTCCACTGCACAGCTTGGTGTCATCTGCAAAGACTGAAATGGGAAATGAGTAAGTATCCATTGCTATCTATTGATGCATTTAACTTTCACATTCATTAATGTGATTTATCTTTTAAACATCTGGTGTAATCGTCTATACAGCCTTTTATTTTTTCTGTATTAAATGTTGGCCCACTCATTGCCAAATTTCAGACACAGTTTAACTTGTGATGTGAATTTTCTACTGATGGCAGATCAAACCTTTTAAACATAATTTGGATGCTTAACTTACTATATGAACTTCATAAATCACAGGAGTGGATCATAATGAGTTGTTTTAGAAAAAATAACAGTATCTGTATAGAGAGAAAAAAACTCAAGGTCACATATAGGAACATTAGAGCTTCAGACTGTTAAAAGAAATAGCCGTCTCCAATCTTTGGATACATTTGTGTTTTAACTGTAAGTTTATTTCAAGCTTTTCAAGTTATACAGGAAAAAGTAACCAATGAAATGAGTAATACAACATGGTATACATTCGACCAAAAACAATAGGTTACAACATATGAACAGGCACGTGAGATTTAAACCAGGTGAAAAGAGAATAAAAAGAAAAGGAAAAAAAGGAAAAAGAGCATTTATAACCAATAAGGTACATACTTATATGATACGAAAAAGTGTTGTTTATAAAATCTTAAAAGATGCAACATTTACATTTTTTATCAGTGAGTAGAGAGTAAAAGAAAGTATCTAGAGCTTCACCAATGAGGTATGGATAAGCTAGTCCAATGGACGTGTCTGGGTTTGGCGTTTGCCAGGAGAACAGTACTTGCCTAACTGCATTGTGCCAAGTGTAAAGTTTGGTGGAGGGGCGATTATGGTGTGGGGATGTTTTTCAGGAGTTGGGCTTGGCCCCATAATTCCAGTGAAAGGAACTCTTAAGGCGTCAGCATACCAAGACATTTTGGACAATTTCATGCTCCCAACTTTCTGGGAACAGTTTGGAGATGTCCCCTTCCTGTTCCAACATGACTGCGCACCAGTGCAGAAAGCAAGGTCCATAAAGACATGGATGAGCAAGTTTGGGGTGGAGGAACTTGACTGGCCTGCACAGAGTCCTGACCTCAACCCCATAGAACACCTTTGGGACAAATTAATGAGGAGATTGTGAGCCAGGCCTTCTCGTCTGACATGAGCGCCTGACCTCACAAATGTGCTTCTGGAAGAATGGTCAAACATTCCCACAGATACCCTCCTAAACCTTGTGGACAGCCTTCCCAGAAGAGTTGAAGCTGTTATAGCTGCAAAGGGCGGGGCCAACTCAATACTGAACCCTACGGACTAAGACTGGGATGCCATTAAAGTTCATCTGTGTGTAAAGGCAGGTGTCCCAATACTGTTGGCAATATAGTGAATGTATATATATATATATATATATATATATATATATATATAGGATCGCATATCATTTTCTAAATTTATACAGTATATAGCGCACATTGTTGATTAATTTTACTCAACTTTTGCTCTCCCCCGTCACCTATTTTAATTGATATATTTTCTAAATAAGGCAAATTCTTTATATCTATCTGTACCCTTTACATAGTTGGAGGCACTGGATAGAGCCATTCTCTAAGTATTCACCTTCTTGCTGTTATTAGACAAATGTGGACCCACATTACATTTTTCTGACTGTGCTATCTCCCAATAGCTAAACAACGCTAGCGTTGGGTCTTCCGGTATGCCATAACCAAAGATCATAGATGAATAAATCAATATTTGCTTCCAAAAAATATTAACTAAGGGACAGTACCAAACCAGGGTAATAATGTGGCCTTGTTTTCTCCACATCTATGAGTCCTGTCTACGGGTCACAACTTTGAATTGGTAATTATGCTTGATGCATTATCTTATATTGCGTCTGACACCACACTTAGTGTATTCTGATTTCACAGACCCATTGGTATCCCTGGAGTATTATAAATACTTTATTGTCCACTTGATCATCCCAGTATAATTTCGAATATTAGATGTACCTAAATCAGAAGCTGTAAGCCTTGCCAGGTACAGATAAATGACAGATATGGATAAATCTGCAGTTCCTGCGACAGTATCCAGAACAGAAGTAGACATGTCCTGTATAGGTTGCCATGTAATACTCTTCTGGTAAGAAGACAATTGCATAAAATAAAATATGATTTCTCCAAAGGGGCCCCTTGTCTGACTTTGCTAGTTACTGGATGAAGCCAACCAACCAATCACTGGATAAACAGTTCAGAGATAATTGTTTGTGTCTGTGAAAACTTCTAAATACAATTTTTTCATAGTAATATTCATTGACCTATACTTGGATATGCAAACAAATATGCTTTTCAGCATGACTGCGTTGTGTGTTTTTAGCAATCATTGGAATATTCAAGTGTTAATCCAGCTTCAGAATCTCACAGGAAATGCAAAAATTGTAAACATATTCAGTCAAATTAAAATTGTAGATTCTCCAGAGAACATAAATTGCACACCAGGGATGAGGAGTCATTATTGTTATCAATGAAGCATGAATGTATAAAAGGTTTTTATACAAGGTCTTGAGAACGCCCGATGGGAGGGGCGAAACGCGTTGACGCATTTCCGGTTCATTCGCCTTACGTCTGACGTCACTTCCGGTGAGTGGAACGCACGCCGAGCGGTGCGTTCCAGCGGCCATTTTGTGGGATTTAGGTTGGCTCTCTGCTGTTCCTCTGCTCTATCTGGCTACATTGGTGTGGGAACCCTGGAGTATGTTGGCTGGTTGTGATCATCAGGATGTCATGGGCTTAATAAATGTGCCTTTTACAAGCTATTGAAATGTGAGTGGCCTGGATTTTGTTCGTTATTGTACAAGATTGATCTGGCAATATTACACTATATGAGTTTTCTCTTTGATGATACGGTGGAGCAAACTTGGGAGCTACGGTGAGGACCTGTAAGAGGATTTTATCTTGGAGAGGCTATCATTGAGCTGATGGAAAGAGGGTATAGGATTCCCATAAGATCCTAAAGGCTTTTCATACACCAAAATCTGGTGAGTGCATTTGATTTTGGTGTGCACGGGTGACAGGTGGAAGGCTAGAAAAATTATTTGGAGTTCGTATTTTTCACCACATGGGACTTTTTATGGTGTCCTTTTCTTGAAAGAAATTTTCTCTGACACAGATATGCACTTAATGATATGGGACATTTATATTTTGTGATTTATTAATAATTGATTTTAGGTCTATTTTTGCGCTGTTTATTCATATATTTTAATGTTTGTGTAGTCACAATTTTGCACAGCAGCAATTTAGAAGGGTGATTTATTTAATTTTTGTTTTGGCGCAGGATTATTTTTCTTTTATGCTTTTCAGCATGACTGCGTTGTGTTTTTAGCAATCATTGGAATATTCAAGTGTTAATCCAGCTTCAGAATCTCACAGGAAATGCAAAAATTGTAAACATATTCAGTCAAATTAAAATTGTAGATTCTCCAGAGAACATTAATTGCACACCAGAGATGAGGAGTCATTATTGTTATCAATGAAGCATGAATGTATAAAAGGTTTGTGAACATATACATTTAAGATCAATCGAAACGAATGAAGCAAATGATGCATTTGTATACATTTCTATTTTATTTCTTTTTAGCCAAAACATGTTTTTATAGTTGTCCCCAGGTCATTTTTTTTTGTTTGTTTTACAGATGTTCCATAAGGTTTTATAGTTATACTTCTTGCTATAGTCAGTATTGGTAATTTGAGTCTATGTACTACGAAGTGTTCATGTAAAATAGATTTTAAAACGGTCCATGACATTGTATAATTATTTAGAACAATACTGTGCATGGAATATAAAACATTTTCAAGGTGCATCTGGATTTTCTGAACTATTGGGGGGAACTAAGGTATTTTTCTTGTCTGTTTTATGTTGACAGCAGTAAGGATTCCCACAGTGTTTTCTATTTTTATTACTGGTATCAGAGATAAAGGATACGTTCACCTTTGGGAACATGATACATGTTCCATCCATTTTAGGGTGGAGTATGTAACGTATTTCCGATCCTGCAGTCACCTCCCGATCCTCTCCTCCCTGTGACAACAGTAGGGGGAGAAGTTCCCCGTACAAGCTGTCACAGGGAACCCCACATGGCTGCACAGTGTTCTGTGAATGGATGGACTACAAGTCCTAGCAACCTTAGTAGCTGCCAGCTTGTAGTTTTCAATGAACTACCATGGAGCTGTGAGTGCTATGGTAGTTCAATGACTCTTCCTGTCAGAAGTATCAGTTTGCCTCATGATTCTCATCCAAGATTCTTTAAGGTTTGGGAACCTTGGATACGTTATTCCTTGCCATCCCTGCCTCCTACTAGTTATGGCCTCTTATAGTCACTGCCTGTGCTAGCCCTGGATCCGTGATTCTTCTAGTTTCCCTTTCCTCCATGTTTTCTTTCTGATTTCTCTCTTTTTTTTTTATTTTCATTTTCCTTTCTTCTAACCTTTTTTCTTTCCTCTTCTTTTTCCGGTAATATGTTGGATTACTGCTGCTAATATCTGGTTCGTTTTTTTGCCAGCCCTCCTTTGTTATTTGACTAATACAAGTCAGCTGGATGTATCCGTTTATGTGTTATTGTTCTGCTCTGCCCCTGTGTGGGCGTATCTTGAGCTTGTTGTATTCTTAAAACAAAACTTTCTTAATAAAAATATTGAAACAGAAGTATCAGTTTGCCCATATGGAATGTACACGCAAGCAGATACACAGTCTGATAGAGACATGCATGGCACCAGGGATCTGCTGGTCACGGGTGCAATGCTTTACAGGCTCCTACTACAAAACAATAATACATTTTACCTGCATAAAAAAAATAGCATTTATTAGTTTTTGTAGAAAAGTGAACTTATCCTTTAAAGTGCATGTTACCCAAACGTGTCACATTCCTGATATCTGCCTGTTGTATGATGTACTTGTGTTAAAAAGCAAACTGTAAGTATCCTGATCTCTTCGTATTGCTTCCTTTGTGTGAAATATGTGTTGATCCTGCCAGCTCTCCTGCTTTCTGATTTCAAACTGACCACAATCTTCCCTACTCTGTGCAAAGCTAGTTTAGATCAGTGGTCTACAAAGTGTGGCCCAGGGGACGGATGTGACCCTCGGGGCATTATTCCCCTTCCCCCCGCACTGTCAGCAACAGTGGGGCAAAGTTCTTGCCACTGACACTGACAAAAGGACATGATTCCTCCAATTGATACCAATGACAGGGCCCTATTCCTCCCATTGACACTAATGATGGGGAACTATACCACCTATGACACCCATGATGGCGTACTATTCATCCCATTGACACCAATGATGGGGCACTATTCCTACCACTGACACCAATGATGGGGCACTATTCCTCCCACTGATACCAATGATGGGGCACTATTCCTCCCACTGATACCAATGATGGGGCACTATTCCTCCCACTGATACCAATGATGGGGCACTATTCCTCCCACTGACACCAATTGAGGGGCACTATTCCTCCCACTGACACCAATGATGGGGCACTATTCCTCCCACTGATACCAATGATGGGGCACTATTCCTCCCACTGACACCAATGATGGGGCACTATTCCTACCACTGACACCAATGATGGGGCACTATTCCTCCCACTGACACCAATGATGGGGCACTATTCCTCCCATTGATACCACTGATGGAGCACTATTACTCCCCCTAATACCAACAATGGGACACTGTTTACTCCCATTGATGCCAGGACATTTTCTTCTCCAACTGGCCACAGTCCGGCCCCCCAAAAGTTTGAAGGACAGTGTATTGGCCCTTTGTTTAGAAAGTTTGCAGACCCCTGCTGTAGATTATCCATTCACTTTAAGAACATCTCCTTTTTCTAACTTCTCTGGTCCTTTGAAAAATTAATATACTATAGAGGTTTATTTGCTAAATGAACTTATACCGATACCTAAAAATTACAAAATAGTGCCAGTTTTATAACATTTGGTAATGTAGTTGGATCCTTAAGAGCAATCAAATAAATTATTATGACCCTGTAGGGGTGGATTCAGACTTGGTTAAGAGGATATGAACCTTTATTTAGGAAGTATAACTTCTTGGTCCTGTGTGGGCAGCCATAGGTATCTTGGTTGGTGAACAATGAGATCTCCTTGAAATATAATATACAACCTAGCAGCTTCTGCCCAGCTCTTCTCTGGACAATCTTCTGAACAGAAGACCTCTCCAAGGATGAGCAGACCACCATCTTCCTGCAGTCTGCATATACCCTTAGTCAGGGTAGCTGAAATTCACAAAACCTCTTGGATCTTTCCTATTCTGTGAAAAAGCTAGTTTAGCTCTAGAGTATCCATTCACTTTCAGAACATTTCCTTTTTCTAATTAATCCAGCCATATCTTGGTATGTACAGTGACTGCAAGCCAGGGTAAAAATTCTCCTTTGATGACTTACTATACTGTGTGTATTGCATCATGGGAACATCAGAGTAAAACCTAAATTAAACAGGATTTATGTTTATCAAAGATGTGTCACAATGTCACAAATGAGAGCAAGAAATCTTGACAAAAGATGTTTAATCTTAAGTGTTAAACAGTACGGCTCCAGAACAATGTTTTTTTTTATTTTTTGCATACAGTACATAATGTGCTGATGTACAGTATCGGTATGTATGTAACAATCTTAATTTTTGGAAATAAAATTGTCAAAACCCCCAGAACATTATATAATTTCTGAAATCAGAGGCCCTGTAAAATAAAAGGTGATAGTTGCAAATGTATGTCACATGATATTTGCACAACTGTTTATTATACTAATTTTTCAGGAAAAAATACAATAACATATGTTTTAGTGCAAAAACACACAAAATAATATCCATTTTTGATTAATTATAAAAGATGAGGTTGCATCGAGTAAATGAATACAAACATTCCATGTCTTAAAATTCCGTGCGCCCATGATATCACCAAAAATTACAGTGCCCAAAATCACCATTATTTAAAGGCTTAAAAACAATTACAGCTCAGTTTAGAGTTAACAAAGAGATTTTGTGTTGTTATTTTTCCCACGCTCACATTCGTTTCAATATGTCACATGTGTGGTGAAATCACGGTTTATATAGACTTACACACCCTATCCTTGCATTTTCGTTTGCGCAGGAGTGCAGAAAAACAGTGGTTATGGCAATTTTTTCTTACATTTTAATATATTTTATTCTAATTTTATTTTTTATAAACATTTTTATTTTATTTTTTTTGCATTTATTCTTATGTGATAGCATTGGGCAGGTGATAGGTACTCTTTATAGAGACATTAGAGGTCTAATAGACCCCAATGTCTCCCCTACCCATTACACCATCTAATCAAGCACAGATTGGCTTGATAACTGAACCTCTCCAAAACTGAGTTTCTTGTCTTCCCCCCAGCCCGGACACCACCCCCCATTGACTTCTCTATCACATCCAACAACGCTACCATCAAACCCGCCCCGCAGGCCAGAGTACTTGGTGTCATTCTGGACTCCAACCTATCCTTCCAGCTACAAGTCCAATCTTTAACAAACTCATGCAGACTCCACCTCCGCAACATCACCAAAATCCGCACGTTCCTAACCCCAGAAACCACTAAACAGCTCATCCCCTCCCTCATCATATCATGACTCAACTACTGCAACTCCCTCCTCACTGGCCTGCCTCGCCGCTGGCTATCCCCGCTTCAGTCGATCCTGAATACGGCTGCCAGACTCATTCACCTTTCCAACCGCTCCGTTTCCGCCACCCCCCTCTGCCAATCCCTCCACTGGCTTCCGATTGCGCAATGGATCAAATTCAAAATCCTAACACTGACGTACAAAGCTGTCCACCATACTGCCCCGAACTACATCACCGACCTAATATCCAAGTACCGCCCAGCACACACACTCCGCTCCTCACAAGACCTCCTTCTCTCTAGTTCCCTGGTCTCCTCCTCCCATGCCCGCCTCCAGGACTTCTCCAGGGTGTCACCCATTTTCTGGAACTCCCTGCCCCAACCCGTCAGATTATCACCTACTCTCCTCTCCTTTAGGCGCACCCTGAAAACTCATCTCTTCAGGGAAGCCTACCCCACCCCCTGCTAAATTGCCGACCTCCTCCACTCTTCCTACCACTCCATCCCCCACAGCTATCTCCTCCTGTGCCACCATACCCTCCCTCCTAGATTGTAAGCTCGAAAGAGCAGGGCCCTCGATCCCCTCATGTTTTGCATTGTATTGGTATTGTTCTGTCACATGTTCTGTCCCCCTCTGTAATGTTCAGCGCTGAGCTAACTATTGACGCTTTATAAATACTGTATAATAATACTAATAATCCCCTGGTTGTACTGGCCAGGAAATGGTACATCTGAAACAGGAAGTGACATCACTTCTGGTTTCATCTTTTACATGTTAGATCGAGGCATACAGTTGCAAGAAAAAGTATGTGAACCCCTTGGGATTACGTGGAGTTTTGCATGAATTGGGCATAAAATGTGCTCTGAACGTCATCTAAGTCACAACAATAGAAGAACACAGTCTGCTGAACATAATACTACACAAACATTAGATGTTGCCATGGTTTAATTTCACATAACATGTAAACATTCACAGTGCAGGGAGGAAAAAGTATGTGAACCTTTGGACTTAATAACTGGTTGACCCTCCTTTGGCAGCAATAACCTCAACCAAACGTTTCCTGTAGTTGCAGATCAGACCTGCACAACGATCTGGAGTCATTTTGGACCACTCCTCTTCACAAAGCTGTTTCAGTGTAGCAATATTCTTGGGATGTCTGGTGTGAATCGCTCTCTTAAGGTCATGCCACAGCATTTCAATCGGGTTGAGGTCAGGACTCTGACTGGGCCACTCCAGAAGGTGTATTCTGTGCTGTTGCAGCCATTGTTTTGTTGAATTACTTGTATGCTTTGGGTCATTGTCCTGTTGCATCACCCATCCCATCAATGACAACAATAATTCCAGGCCCTGAGGCAGCAAAGCAGCCCCAAACCATGATGATCCCTCCGCCATGTTTTACAGTGGGGATGAGGTTTTGATGTTGGTGTGCTGGGCCTTTTTTTCTCCACACATAGTGTTGTGTGCTCTTCCCAAACAACTCAATCTTGGTTTCATCTGTCCACAGTATATTTTGCCAGTAGTGCTGTGGAACATCCAGGTGCTCTTTTGCAAACTTCAAACGTGCTGCAATATTCTTTTTGGACAGCAATGGCTTCCTCCGTGGTGTCCTCCCATGTACTCCATTCTTGTTTAAGGTTTTCCTTATTGTAGATGTGTCAACAAAAATGTTAGCATGTGCCAGAGATTTCTGTAAGTCTTTAGCTGATACTCTGGGATTCTTCTTTACCTCATGCAGCATTCTGCGCTGTGCTCTTGCAGTCATTTTTACAGGACGACCACGCCTAGGGAGAGTAGCAACAGTGCTAAACTTTCTCCATTTGTAGACCATCTGTCTTACCGTGGACACATGAACATCAAGGCTTTTGGAGATACTTTTGTAATCCTTTCCAGCTTCATGCAAGTCAACAATTCTTGATCGTAGGTCTTCTGAGAGCTCTTTTCTGCAAGGCATGGTTCACATCAGACAGTGCTTCTTGAAACCAGTAAACCCAAAACAGGTGTGTGTTTTTTAAGGGCAGGACAGCTGTCAGCAACACATCCAATATCATCACACTGATTGGAGTCAAGGTTGGCTCACTCCTGGCTCCAATTAGCTCTGGAGAAGTTATTAAGCTAGGGCCTCGCATACTTTTTCCTCCCTGCACTGTGAATGTTTACATGTTATGTACAATTTAACCATGGCAACATCTAATGTTTGTGTAGTATTATGTTCAGCAGACTGTTTTCTTCTATTGTTGTGACTTAGATGACGTTCAGAGCACATTTTATGCCCAATTCATGCAAAACTCCACGTAATCCCAAGGGGTTCACATACTTTTTCTTGCAACTGTAGAACTTCCTTGGTCTCAAAGCACTCTCCTTCCTGTAGCCGGCAGTTGTATTCCTGGGCTCCGAAAAGGGTAGAAGATTCCGGGATTCATTGGAGAAGGTGCCACCAGCTGGGGTGGGTTGCATGAAAATCAGTTAAAATATGCTCTGTTGAAGTCAGATGTTCTTCAAATACAATTGTTGAGATAGTGCTATTACCAAAAAAATAATATTTCATGATATTTATTTCAGGTGTGGTTTAATTTTATTATGTGTAAAAATGGCATGTATTGGAAATGTCTACACCTGGAAGGGGCTGGATGTTTGTAAACGAGAGGGCTGATAATGGTAGCACACACCCATCCACATATCATGATGTTGTCTGCCAATATTTTAATCCTATATTTATTCACATTTTCCAGATTATTGCCCTGCCTATCAGTGTTATCTGGCTGGATCATTATTGTTCTACTCCCTGTGCAGTTTGTGTATGTTTTTTCATTGGAAATTCATATTTACAGCTTACTTATTCTACAAATTGTCTCTTTCAGTGTATCTACTTCCAGCATTGGTGGACCTTTTTTGGTCCCTTGTTAGAGTGATATTAAAGGTAACCAGTCAACATGTGTAGTAAGGTGGTGACACTACAAAAGTACAAAAATACAAGGCAAGATTTATATATTCAGCCCTGCCTATAGCATACTTTCTATTAGGAATTCCAACGTCAACATTTGGAGAAAATAGAGAACAAGCAGTGTAGAACTTTATTTTTTCTCTCTTTTCAGTCACAAAGATGAATATGAATAATGAAAATGTGACAACAGTGAATGAACTCTTTTTGCTGGGGTTCCCTGGACTTGGAGGATTCAGATTTTTTCTCTTCATTCTCATATTGTCTTCATGTACCGTGGCAGTGTTCCTGGATGTTATGATTATTATATTAGTGTCAACCAGAGAAAGCCTACAATCGCCCATGTACTTGTTCCTCAGGAATTTCCTATTTTCAGAAATGTGTTCAGTGATGGTTATTGTCCCCAATATGTTACGTATCATATGGAAGGATGGAGCCACCATATCTGTCACTGGTTGCATTGCTCAGAGCTACTTGTTTGTGTCTTCAGGTACTACTGAATGTTACTTTCTCACTGCAATGTCCTATGACCGATACTTGGCCATATGCAAACCTTTACATTATAACTCAATAATGGGCCACACGCTTCAATATTTCATAGTTTTATTTTGCTGGATGTTAGGTTTTCTTTTGACATTGATCACACTTGGTTTTTTGGCTTTACTCAAGTTCTGTGATCGGTATATTATTGACCATTACTTCTGTGACCTTGCTCCTTTTATTGACATCGCTTGTTCAGATACTTCTGGTCTGCAAAGTGATACATTTGTTTTGTCTGTCCCCATGGTTGCTATGCCATTTCTATTAACTGTTGTAAGTTATGTGTGTATTTCTGTAGTTATACTTAGGATGCCGTCCATCGGTAGCAGGAAGAAAGCTTTCTCTACCTGTAGCACTCACCTCTTGG
The DNA here is from genome assembly GCF_062004578.1 of Staurois parvus. Taxonomy (NCBI): domain Eukaryota; kingdom Metazoa; phylum Chordata; class Amphibia; order Anura; family Ranidae; genus Staurois; species Staurois parvus. The sequence continues at coordinate 1,855,531 of NW_028318266.1, forward strand.
TGGTGAGTATATTTTTTGGAGCTGGATTAATAAATTATTTTACACCAGTGAGAGGACGTTCTGTCGCCATTAACAAAATGTTATCAGTTATATTTACTGTAGTAACACCTTTATTCAGTCCCATAATTTACAGTCTGAGAAATCAGGATATGCGTACTGTGATAGTCAGTTATATACGGTGGCAGAAATAAAGATCCCAACACTTAAAAAAAAAATGTTTGGATTATCATAATACCTGGCTCATCAAGTATAATATTTAAGAGGCGATGGTCAATATATTGTTAAGTGAAAACTATTTATGATCAGTTTGTATATTTTCATTTACAATGGAAACATTTCAAAAGGTTAAAGTGTACCTGCTCTCAGACTATTGGCATTAAAATTACTAGTGCCATTCAAGTCAAACAGGGACTTTTGAGTTTATATAATAATAGAACAAACTTCAAGGAATGGAAACTGAATTTATATTTCAACATACTCCCCTGCTACATTTATACAGATATCCCAATGTTTAGTTAATGCCTTGAAAGCTTTGCCATAGAAAGATTTGTCAGTATGCCAGGACCATCCTAGGACAGCCGGCTTCACTTCATTATCATCGTGTTCACCATTCTCACAGAAGGGTCAGTCTTTTGTGCAATATCACGACAAGTTATGCATTGATTATCTGGGATCAGATGTTCTACATGCTGAATGTTCACAGGAATGACTGCTGTGGGCTGGGAACCACCACGGTCGGGATCAATAACAAATGTACAGCCATCTTTGAAACATTTAAACCTTTCAAATGTCTTACCGCGGCTGCGAGTCTCATCGCCATACTGTACTTGAAGTCTTCTGTAGATATCCATGGGTTTTACACCTTCTTTCACAAGAAACTTTATCACCACACGCTGTTCCATGCGCACTAACACTGTTGTCTGCCATCTTGATTAACGGTCTCTGGACTGACCCTCAACATATGCGCCACCTATCAGTAATAGAACACACTTGCCTCTACCATTGCGTGTAGCACCACCACAGTATTGATTATCCTTATTGGACATTTGATATTTGGCATCCCTTTGTACTGTCTTGGACTCTCTGAGCACCACATTCATTTGTTGTTTATTGCTGTACTGCCACGCTAGCATCTCTTTTAATACCTGTAAAATGTAAAGTTCCTGTTTGACTTGAATGCCCCTCATATTTAGGTATTGTTAACAAGCATTAAAGATCTTTGAAACAAATTCTCACTCCTTTATAGCTGTTTGAGGGACGGATTTGGGTTTCTAGAGCACTGGGCTGACTTTTCATTGAGGTGCAACCTATATGCTAGAGATGGTTTGCACCTAAATGGAAGGGGGTCTGCTGTGCTGGGGGAGAGGTTTATGGGGAGGCTGGAGGAGTATTTAAACTAGGATTGAGGGGGGAGGGAGGATTAGATTATAATGGGGTAAACAGATCAGACAGGGGTCAGTACTTATTGGTGGGTAGAATGGGGAAAGCTGGGGGGAGGGCTATGGCAGATGATAAGAAGGTTCCCATGTTACAAACAACCAGTGGAATTGGTACCATTTGTATGAAAATAAAAAAATATGCAAAATACATGAGAACAAAGTGTCAATGGATTAAAGTGTTTGTTCACCAATGCCAGAAGTCTGCCAAGCAAAATAGGTGAGTTGGAAGCTTTGGTGCATGAACAGAACTATAATTTAATTGGTATTGCTGAATCTTGGCTTCATTCTTCGCATGACTGGGCCATTGATATTCCTGGCTATGTTCTCTTTCGGAGAGACAGGGGAAATAGAAAAGGTGGTGGTGTCTGTCTCTATGTGAGAAGTGATCTCAGAGCGAATGTGAAAGAGGACCTAGTTGAGGGAGAGTGTGATGAGGCTGAAGCATTATGGGTGGAACTGCATGTGGGGGTGCAGACTACAAAGGTAATCTTTGGAGTTTGTTATAGGCCTCCCAGTGTTAATGAGGAGGTGGAGTTTCAGCTCCTTGCATAGATCGAAAGGGCTGCAAGGGCTGGGACAGTGATAATAATGGGGGATTTTAACTACACGGAAATTGACTGGAGTAATGGTACTGCAGGAACAATTAAAGGACAAACATTTTTAAACCTACTACAGGACAATTTTATGGTACAGTTCATAGAAACCCCAACTAGGAATGATGCTCTGCTGGACCTGGTAATCTCAAACCATGCAGAGCTTATTATGAATGTCCATATAAAAGAAAATCTGGGTAGCAGTGACCATAACATGATTTAATTTATTGTTAGCTGTAAATAGCGAGCACATACGGGAAAAATAAAACCGCTCAATTTTAAGAGAGCTAATTTTCTAAGTCTGAGAGCTGCTGTCCAAGACTTAGACTGGGAGGGAATATTGGCATCAATGAACACAACACAGAAATGGGAGTTCTTGAAAAAGACTGTATGTGAACACACTGCAAAATATATTGCCATGGGCAACAACGCTAAAAATCAAACCTATGTGGCTTACGGCCAAAGTTAAAAAAGCTATAGATAATAAGAAAAGATATTTTAGTAAATATAAAACTGAAGGAACGCTATCATCGTTTAAACATTTCAAAGAATATAATAGAATATGCAAAAAGGAAATAAAGGTTGCAAAAATTGAAAACGAACGACACATTGCAAAAGATAGCAGGACCAATCCCAAAAAATTCTTCAAATATATTCATAGTAAAAATGTACGGTCCGAGCATGTAGGCCCTGTACAAAATAATCTAGAGTGGGTGACTGGGGACAAAGAGAAGGCAAATTTATTAAATATTCAGCTCTGTGTATACAAAGGAGCATGGCGGAGCTCTTGTCCATAATGGGGGGTGGTACTGACACAGCTCCAGATGATCCACATTGGTTCACAGTTGATATGATCCAAAAATATTTAGACAGAATAAAGGTGAATAAAGCACCTGGACTGGATGGCATACACCCACGGGGCCTTAAAGAATTGAGCTCTGTCATTTCAAAGCCATTGTTTCTAATTTTTAGGGATTCTTTAATGACTGGCATAGTACCAGTAATAAAAGGAAACAGTAGTCAGATTGATACAGTAGTCAGAGAAGTGTTGGGAAGGAGGGGGGGGAGGAACAGCGGAAGGGGTTTTTTTTCACTTAATGCGTGAGAATGAGGAGGATCTTTTTTTTTAAGTGATTCACAACACTTTAGAAAATGTTATGACTACAGTTTATACTTGTCGTAAACTGTTACCGAAGTGTGGGAATGCCACATCCATTCATTTGATTTCATCATTTAAATATCTAGTGTGATCATCTATACAACTAGAATTATAGGCAAAACTTCTTTTCTCATTTTGGATAGAGTAAGGGGGGGGGTTATAACTGCTGTCAGTTTATTTTTTTCCATCTGCGTCCCATTGGGGAAATTTCCCTTTATCTCCTGTCCCATAGCCAGACAGAAAGTGAGAGAAAATCCCTGGAAATTAAAGGAATTCTTTGGGAATCCCCAGGTCACCAGAACTAGTGTCCCCATTGGGAAATTTTCCTTTTATTACTTTTCTGGGAACAACCCAAAATTTGGGGTTTTCTTTGGATTTCACTTTTGATGATAATGGTAAACATGACAAATATAGAGGGAGAATCTCCTTAACTGGGCAGACAGACAGCAATAAAAACTTACATCTTCACTCTGTCCATAACTAAAAAAAAAAAGGTCTGCCTTTAGTTAAACCAAAACTTCATGAAATGTTGACCCACTCATTGATAAATTTTCACACTTGTGGTGTGAACTTCCCTTGCCTACTGATGGTAGATCAAACCTTTTAAAGATAATTTGGATGCCTATCTTAGTGTATGTACTTCATAAATCACTGTAGTGCATTGTAAACAGTCATTGTAGAAAAATCATTAGTATCTTTGGGGAGAAAAGAAAATCTAGGTTACATATACAGTTGTGTCCAAAATTATTCAACCCCCAATGCTGTAAAGGGGTTTAGGGACTATAGTGTACATTTGGAATTGTATTCAGAATCAAATCCTACAAGGACGTTGTAACTACCCAAATGCAACTAAAATGACATCAATTGTTTATGTAATACAGTAGTAAATGGTTCTTATGTGGTTTCTTCATTGCCACAATTATTCAACCCCTTAAAGACTACCACTCTGAAGAACAGAGGTTCATACAGGTGCTTTCCATCAGGTATTGAAAACACCTGTGGATGTCACCGAGCAGCAATCAAGCATAATAAGCACCAATTAGGCAGCTTTAAAATGACTGTGATACTCAGCTCCTTCTAGACATTTACTGGTGTGGTTACAAACATGGTGAAGGCAAGAGAATGGTCCAGGAAGACAAGAGAAGAGGTGATTTCTCTTCACAGGAAGGGCAATGGCTATAAGAAGATTGCAAAGATGTTAAACATACCAAGAGACACCTTAGGAAGCATCATTCGCAAATTCAAGGCAAAGGGCACTGTTGAAACGCTACCTGGTCGTGGCAGAAAGAAGATGCTGACTTCGACTGCTGTGCGCTACCTGAAGCGTAGAGTGGAGAGAAGTCCCCGTGTGACTGCTGAGGAACTGAGAAAAGATTTGTCAGATGTGGGTACAGAAGTTTCAGCCCAGACAATAAGACGCACACTGCGTAATGAAGGCCTCCGTGCCAGAACTCCCAGGCGTACCCCCTTGCTGTCTCCAAAGAATAAGAAGAGTCGACTGCAGTATGCCAAAAGCCATGTGGACAAACCACAAAAGTTGTGGGATAGTGTTCTGTGGACTGATGAAACAAAATTAGAACTGTTTGGGCCCATGGATCAACGCTATGTTTGGAGGAGGAAGAACAAGGCCTATGATGAAAAGAACACCTTGCCTACTGTGAAGCATGGTGGAGGGTCAATCATGCTTTGGGGCTGTTTTGCTTCTGCAGGTACAGGGAAGCTTCAGCGTGTGCAAGGTACCATGAATTCTCTTCAGTACCAGGAGATATTGGATGGAAACGTGATGCAGTCCGTCACACACCTGAGGCTTGGGAGACGTTGGACCTTTCAACAGGACAATGATCCCAAGCATACCTCCAAGTCCACTAGAGCATGGTTGCAGAGGAAAGGCTGGAACATTTTGGAGTGGCCATCGCAGTCACCAGACTTAAATCCGATTGAGAACCTCTGGTGGGACTTAAAGAAAGCAGTTGCAGTGCGCAAGCCTAAGAATGTGACTGAACTGGAGGCCTTTGCCCATGAAGAATGGGCGAAGATACCCGTAGATCGCTGCAAGACACTTGTGTCAAGCTATGCTTCACGTTTAAAAGCTGTTATAACTGTAAAAGGATGCTGTACTAAGTACTAAGATTGAATGTCACTTGGGGGTTGAATAAAACTGATAATGCTGTGAGCACAGAAAAGACATTTGTGGTTATTTCATTATAACTGTTATGTTATATTTGTCTGACCTACAAGTGCCTCTTTAATGTAAATGTAAGCAAGATGACTGAATGATCAAAAGCAATGTCAAACTGGCCAAAACACTCAATTTCAGTGGGGGTTGAATAATTTTGGACACAACTGTAGAAAGATTACAGCATCCAACTGATAGGAGATGAATAGCAATCTTCAATCCATGGATACATTCTAAATCTTGACAGGTACAACACTTTGCAGACTGATATAAGGGGATCCATCCTTTTTTATCAGTCAATCAGTGTAGGAGAGGTAGATCACTTAGAGGTTTTAGAAAAGGGGACTCTTTATTCCATGGACGGTGCCCCAATTTTTTAGTCTGTTAAGTGGACATTGGTGGTGGACATTGGTGAAGAAATTACTAGGGATAATGTGTGTTTACTTCTTTACACATACTTTATGTATAGGAAAATGGAAAAGCTGGAGGAATGTATTCTATGAAAACAACAAAGAATGTTACAATTTGAGCAACTGTATTGTAATGATTATCATCCCTACATTCTTTATAGTAGGAGTCTTCAAAAATCCCATCTTTGGTATTATGAGGAGGAGTAGTGCCCTATTGTTAGTGTCAGTGGCAGGAATTATGCCCCATTGATGGTTTTAGTGGGCAGAATAGTGTCTTCTATCAGTGGGATGAATAGTGCCCCAAGGACTGGATAAAGACAAGCAAAGGGGTGCATCTGGCCCCCGGGCCACAGTTTGGAGACCACTGCTTTATACCTAAACAGGGCTTTTTATAAGTATTTAAAATGGCCTCATGCAATATTCTTCCAGCAGAAGATAACATCTTAATATTGCAGCAATATTGTCTCAGCATACATAGGAGGTTATTTCCTTTTTTTTTATTATTATTATTATTATACAGTATTTATAAAGTGCCAATGGTTTGCTCAGCGCTGTACATTACAAAGGGAGACAGAACATGTGACAGAACAATACCAATACAATGCAAAACATGAGGGGATCGAGGGCACTGCTCCTTCGAGCTTACAATCTAGGAGGGAGGGGATGGTGGCACAGGAGGAGATAGCTGTGGGGGATGGAGTGATAGGAAGAGTGGAGGAGGTCGGCAGGTTAGGAGGGGGTGGGGTAGGCTTCCCTGAAGAGATGGGTTTTCAGGGTGCGCCTAAAGGAGAGGAGAGTAGGTGATAATCTGATGGGTTGGGGCAGGAAGTTCCAGAGGATGGGTGACACCCTGGAGAAGTCCTGGAGGCGGGCATGGGAGGAGGAGACCAGGGAACTAGAGAGAAGGAGGTCTTGTGAGGAGTGGAGTGTGGGTGCTGGGCAGTACTTGGATATTAGGTCAGTGATGTAGTACGGGGCAGTATGGTGGACAGCTTTGTACGCCAGTGTTAGGATTTTAAATTTGATCCGTTGCGCAATCGAAAGCCAGTGGAGGTATTGGCAGAGGGGGGTGGCGGAGATGGAGTGGTTGGAAAGGTGAATGAGTCTGGCAGCCGTATTCAGGATCGACTGAAGCAGGGATAGCCAGCGGCGAGGCAGGCCAGTGAGGAGGGAGTTGCAGTAGTCGAGTCGTGATATGATGAGGGAGTGGATGAGCTGTTTAGTGGTTTCTGGGGTTAGGAATGTGCGGATTTTGGCGATGTTGCGGAGGTGGAGTCTGCACGAGTTTGTTAAAGATTGGACTTGGGGCTGGAAGGATAGGTTGGAGTCCAGAATGACACCAAGTACACTGGCCTGCGGGGCGGGTTTGATGGTGGCGTTGTTGGATGTGACGGAGAAGTCAATGGGGGGTGGTGTCTGGGCTGGGGGAAAGACAAGAAACTCGGTTTTGGAGAGGTTCAGTTTAAGGAAGTGGAGCGACATCCAGTCTGATATGTCGCTCAGTAGGTGTGTGATTCGGGCGGAGACCGAGGGGGTCAGGTGGGGGGTTGAGAGATAGATTTGTGTGTCGTCGGCATAGAGGTGGTAGTTGAAGCCGTGAGAGTGTATGAGTTGGCCAAGGGAGGAGGTGTAGATGGAGAAGAGAAGGGGCCCGAGGACAGAGCCTTGAGGGACCCCAACAGAGAGGCGGAGTGAGGGGGAGGTGGTAGCCTTATAGGTAACGCTGAAAGAGCGTTGTAACAGGTAGGATGAGAGCCAGGAGAGAGCAGAATCTCTGAGGCCAAGGGAGTGTAGTTTTTTGAGGAGGAGGGGGTGGTCGACTGTGTCGAAGGCTGCAGAGAGGTCAAGGAGTAGGAGCACTGAATAGTGGCCAGTAGCTTATTAATTTATATGTATCTGAAGAAGTATATTCTGAAATGCAGAGAGTAATGATCTTGAGTTGATGTAGGTCATGTTGAAGACAATGAATGGTCAGAGACAATAAGAGCAATTCCTTCTGTCTCAATATCAGAGATTAAGTAAGTTATCTATTGTTCAGACGATATATGGAACTCCTCATTTACCTTACAGAGCAGGCCTTCAGAAACGCCCTAACTTTATTAGATGTGTGCAACAACTAAGAGACTTTATCAATTTTATCTGGAGATGTCCTAAATTGGTACAATGTTGAAAAGATGTTGGTCAACATGTTGATATTATTTTTAAACAAATGTTATATGTAATTTATATGCAGTATGTATATTTTTGGAACATCTAGAGGTTCCAGAAAATTGAGTTAATCTTAATCTTGGGCTTATTGGAACATTTTCCCTGCCAAAAAAATGGCTGCATGAAAGTGAATTTTGCCATAAGCACCAATAGTGAGGAATAATTGTTGGTAGCTAATTTAAATGTGAATCTAGGGCAGGTGAAATATCTGCATAGATTCGCTTCAAAACATTTTTAAAAGGTATTGGTGGAATGGCTTCAGGTATCGGTTGTGGTATTGAATTGGTGAGAATCTAAAAAACATTTTTTTAGTTTGTTTGCAAGAGGAATGAAATAGATTAGAAGGTGTAGCATGTAGAATTTTGGGTTTTATTTGATATATTTGGCGTGTTTATTTATTTGATGGATGTGATCTGATTTGTATTGAGATTTTTATGGTATATGTGTTTGTGGGAATTCATAAACTGTGGAATAAAAATAATTTGGTTATATATAAGCTTTAGCTTTTTAACCAGACTGTATGAGAAAAACTTGCGGCTCTGCTCCAAGCCCAGAAGCAAAGACGATCACCCCACCAGTGTTGAAGGAGGGAGCAGCATCAGTGAGTCGTTCCAATGACCAAATTCAGAAGAAAAGTGGACACCGCTCTGACTGTTCCCTGAGGTCCGCAGTATGTAGGATGGCCTCAACCGCTGCTTCAGCCACGCCCTCTGACATGTCAAATGAAGTGGTCATTTCATAATACCAACGTTGTTATCCAAACACTTCAATTTCATATGCCGCAGATGTTTGAAATGATTCTAAGTAGCAAGTCTACAGTCCCACATCCATTAAAGCAAAAAAGTAAATGAAAAAAATAACTTGTGGCTCCATAGGGTTTCCCATAGCTGTATAAATGTTGTGGTCTGATAAGAGGCAAAGACTAAGCTTACGTATGGGGACAGGGAGCAACCCAGCTGAGACAGGCAGCCCTGGAAAATTAAACAGACTGTATGAGAAGAATTTGAGGTGCCCCCCCCCCCCCACATCAGAGGGAGTGGCTGGAGCAGCGGCTGAGGCTGTCCTACATACACCGGACTTCAGGGAATGGTTAGGGTGGAGTCCACTTCTCTCTTTAACTTTTTAAAGTTTGTTTCATTGACAGAACTTTAAGGTGAAATGAAGTACTAAGTAGATGGTAAAGGACTATAGAAGAGTTGTTTTTAATGTTTAAGTCTAGAATCTCATATTCTCATTTGTGAAGAAATGAGAGAAATTAATCTATTTATCATTACATTTTAAGAGCCTGAATACAGGACTGACAACAAGGACAAGAGTACCTGGATCAATTGATTATTGGACTCGACTCAGCAACAAGATCAATGACCTTTTAGTACAAGCCACACAAAGGACATTGATTGTGTGTTCCATACAGGGTGGACTAACAATACAATAGTACAAACCAGGGGCGGACTGACAACTCATGGGGCCCTCGGGCAATAGGGGATCATGGGACCCCTGTGTCCTTGCCCAAACTCAAAAAAGCCTATGAAAAAGGTACCAGGGGCATCTCATGGGGCCCCCTACTGACCCCGGGCCCTCGGGCAGTGCCTGAGTTTCCAAATGGTCAGTCCGCCCTGGTGGTTGTTATTTCTCTGAGAGAAGGTATCAGCACCTTAAAAATCCCAATGTTTTAAAGTTTTGTTATTGATTGCTTTTTCATATTTAGGGCTGAACGTACTTAGGTGGCTGAACGTACCAATCGGGTCTATTATTATTTTCGTGTTGAAACATTTTATGTACCCAGATAGGGTCAGATAAATTAGAAAATCTCATGGGGCCCCCTACTGACCCTGGGCCCTCAGGCAGTGCCCGAGTTTCCAAATGGTCAGTCCGCCCCTGGTACAAACTATTAACATCTGACCTAGTGTATTTCATAAATGAATAAAACAAAAACCTAGCAAAGTGTTCTATTTAGTAATGATTTTCATTTCCATTTTCTCTACCTAATCAAAAACAGCATTTCTGAAGAAGTCAGAAAGAAATAACTAACCCAACCATAATTTCATAACATCAGTAATAAGAATGACGTTTGTGTTGAGTGTCTTCTTGGGTTAGATGCAAATTTATCAGTTTTGGGGTTCAATGAAATTCCAAATATATGACCAACATTGGTACTCCAACCCATAATTAACTGCATAGCCTTTTTCCCAGGTCTGGTGAGTCCCAAACAGCCAATAATCTTAGGAAATGGGCAAACCAAGTCCAGCACTATAAAAGGATAAGTTCCCAACAGTCATTTATCAATGTGTATTATGACAGTACAGGGAGAGCTGAAAAATCTGTGTAAGTAGAACATAGGGAGGGATACAGTTCTAAACAGTGCTATACAGTGCTGTAGATTGCAGTGTAGTGGGCTATATACCCTTGTGTGTCCCTTTCTTTTTCATTGTTGCATAAACACAACAGATTAATACATTATTTATTAACAGCAAGTTGACTTGCTTGCTAGTCTCTATGCCACCCATTTGTTTCTCTATAATTCATTGGGTAATTCACTTTTAATTTCATGTTTTTATATTTTAATTTCTGCCTGGTTTAAAAGATGTTGCATGATGCTGCCCTTTGTATGCAGCACACCAGTAGTACCAAGTGTGCACCAAAATTCCTACACATTCACCCCTATGACCATAATTTCAGCAAAAGCTAGGCATTCCATTCAGACAGTCCTAAAATCAGAAGCAGAGGTGCTGTGCATGGAGGTAGTAGGAGATAAGCAGGTCCTTCAAGACATAGAGGTAGTAGGGCCACATAAATTAGACATAGGGCACTATTTTTCCCTAAAATTGCCAACCAATACAGCCACAACCTACCCAGGAGATAGTTGACTGGCTGACAAAACTTTCCTGTCACTGTCAGGGGTCAGGCTGAGCCACCAGTAGCTATAGTAGTTGAGAGGATCATACTGACCAACAGGATACGTACACCCTGGCAGATGATGCAGGCTTGCCCAAGGCACAGGGTCTAAGCTCTAACTGGTCTTCACCAGAGCTCCTGATGATGGAGATGGATTTTTCTGTGTGCTAATGCCAGGTCGACATCTTCCTGATGGCCTCACCGGGAGGTGAGCAAGCCGGGTTCCAGTTACAGATGTAGCAGAATGGGATCAAGCAAAAACATAGTCAATAAACAAGCCAAAAGTTGGTATCAAGTCATTGCAGGTTGTGATCAAGAGGAAGCGTAGTTGAGGAATAAGCTAAAGGTCAGGTGGTAGCGAAGATAAGGACAGCTGCAGGTATGCAAGGAGCAAAATATTGGCTGGAAAGAGCACAATAATCTGACACACAGGAAGCGCAGAGACATGGCTTAAATCAGAAAGTTCGTGGGAGGAGCAAAGAGTTCAAGGTTCACCAGAAACTAGCCACAAGGCAAGGTTGTCCAAGGGTTCAGAGAGGGAGCTGTCCAGCATATTAGGTGGTATAGTGAGAATATCAATAGCCAAAACCCTGACGCTTCCACACCTACATCCTCCATATTTTCAAAATAACTTTTGAAAACCATATGCTGTGATAAATATGAGCTCTTAAATATGTCATCCTGTTGTGACACTGCCCAATTTTTAGCAAGCTGTAACTTCTTTCATTGCAGTCGAATACACATTCCTGTGACGTTTAGAGGTCTGTTGAGGCTGGTTTATGGGATTTATGTGACACCTTCTTGCTTATTCTCTTTCAATTTATGCAATCCAATTTCTCAAGTTATTTAATCATCTCTCTAACATTACAGTACTCCTCAGATTACATACTGTATCTAGTCATCTGACATGACATCTGACGTTCTGTGAACTCCTCATATTGTAAAATAATGTCAAATGTTGTTAATGTCAAAACAATTAAAAATGAATGAAAAATTCCCCAGGGCGCAGAGTCTAAGCCCCAGTCTGCTTGTTCACCAGGGCCCCTGATGGTGGGGATGGGCTTGGAGCAGATAAGGACCAGGTCGCGGCCCCTGAGTACCCCCATCCGTGGTAGAGGGACCCGCCAGAGGTATATGCAGGTAGAGAGCCTGACGTGAAGAGGTGGCAGACTGGATCCGAGCAGGATGGATGGATGAATGGCAGAGTAGTAAGCGTGGTCAACGAGCCGGGTCAGTAACAGTGGGATCAGCGTAGTACAAGGCGGCAGGCAGAAGAATAGTTAGGTCACTTGCAGGGGTCGGCAACAGGAGTTCAGATCAGGTAGGGGATGTGCAGAAGAGAGGTCAGACTAGCCAGGGGATCAGAGCAGGAGAAGTCAGCAGAGGTCAGGTTCAGGCAGGGTCAGCAACAAATCTAGGATCACAGGAACACAGGAGAAAAGACCATACGGCAACAGGTGTCAGTGCAGGGCAGGTTTAAATAGTGCGCCCTGCCCTGCTATTGGTGCGGCCGCGATCGCGAGTGCGCATGCGCACCCGCCGCCGTACAGGTCTCAGAGTCCGTTGGATCATATGGATCGGTGCTCCGCGCATTCGCGGAGTCACTTGCCGCCGCGATCCCTGACACAGAGAAGCTGAAATTCCCTAATCGTTCTTCACAGGCCCCAAACTGGAACATGGCCCAGGAGGTAAAGAACACTCTAGAAAAGTCACTCCGGATATTTATCACCATCCGGCAACCTACACCACCAGAACAAAACCCTTAGTAATTAACTAGGGTAGAAAATATTCAGAACTTATACATTGTTACCTCTCATGCTAACTACGAGATACAACTCAACAGCTGGAAGAAAAAATAATCCTACTGAGTACAGAAAAAATAAAGGAAGCCAAGGCTGGCTACAACCAAGCTGTAAAATTAAAACTTAATTCAACTAGGGACACTCTAGCTCAGTGTTTCTCAACCTTTTTTCAGTCAATGCATCCTTTAAAATGATGGACAGTCCCGAGGCACCCTTTAAAATGATGGACAGTCTTGAGGCACCCTTTAAAATTATGGACAGTTCTGAGGCACCCCATTCTAAAATGTGAAAAACTATTCTAATAGTTTTATATAACGCAGCAACATCCACACATGTAGGACACCCAACATTAGAGATGATTTATTCTTCCAAAGCAAATACACTTTTACACACTGGTACTGACTAGTATTCTAGTATCAGTTTTTGTCCATCACTGAGCTAATGTGACCCCGACACTGATGGAGAGGGGCGGGGGAGGGTCAAACTAGGAGGCTGTGCAGGTATCTGATATCCTGCTTATCAACTGATGATGTCATTGGTTGTCGGGATGCCGGCGGCTAGAGGGTCGTAGTGGTGAACAATGAAAACCTGTGGCTTTGTGTAACTAAAAGGCAGGCTTGTTCTACCCGCTGGCTTGTTTACATGTTTTGGGCAATTTTTAGACATTTTGCCAAGGCACACCTGAAGAAACCTCAAGGGACCCCAGGGTGCCTTGGCACCCTGGTTGAGAAAGTCTGCTCTAGCTTAAAAGAGAAATTTATAAAAAAAACCAAAAAAACAGTCATACTCACCTAGGTGGCTGTAGCACCGATGCCAGCTGCAGCTGTGCCCTGATGCCCCGAGTGATCAAACATTGCTGATCGCTCAGCTTTCAGTCTTCAGCCTGCAGAGAGCCAGTGACCATTAGGCACCATCTCTCTGATCTGCCTTTCCAGCGCTCACTGGAGCACCAGGCTGTGGTGGGGGCAGGAGCAGCTGGCTCTGACATCCAGAGGCTCATTGAGAGGCTGGGCCAGCTGCTGGTCCAGGCATCTGGGTGGATCCAGACTTTAACGCTGGGGTCTTTCTCAAGCTTAGACCGGTTGAGAGTGGGCTTTAGCCTATTGTCAGCTGAAAACGGGTCACAGGAATGCACTCCTGTGATCCATAAAAGCATAGCCAAATATCTTTGGCTATACTTCTCCTGTAAGACAAGGTCCATACACTGGATGTACTGTAACCAACATACTGTATCTCTCACTGGAGAGCTACTTGTTTGTGTCCTCAAAAATGTCTGAATAAAATATTCTTATAATAATCATTATAATCAGGGGCAGACTGACAACTCATAGGGCCCCCGGGCAATAGGAATTCATGGGGCCCCTGTGTCCTCGCCCACACCCAAAAAAGCCTATGAAAAAGCCAATGAAAGGTACCAGGGGCATCTCATGGGGCCCCCTACTGATCCCGGGCCCTCGGGCAGTGCCCGAGTGTTCAAATGGTCAGTCCGCCCCTGCCTATAATTGGCTTTATGCACACCTAAGGGCTTTTTATTGTGCCTTTGGTTTGTTTTTAGTGATCATAGATATATTCAATTGTTAAAAATCTAAATCTGCTACACAATCTCACAGGAAATTAAAAAACAAATACATATATTCAGTTTAATTAAAATGTCAGACTCCCCAAAGAATAAAAATTACATGCAAGGGAGTAGTAGCTATCAATGAAGCAGGGATATATAAAAGGTTCATGAACATTAATATTTTAGAATAAAGGAATATGGAAAATATGGTCGGAGCGCTAACTTTCGTATGTTTATTTTTTGTCTTTTTAACCCAGAACATTTTTTTCTTGGTCTCCAGGTCAAGAATTTTCTTGTTTTGTTTGACAGACATTCCATGAGTCCAGGCACCCTTTAAAATTATGGACAGTCCTGAGGCACCCTTTAAAATTATGCCTTTTACTATGTTAGTATTAACAACTTGATTTTATGTTAATTTGGTTTTATTTGATTTTTAAAGCTTTTAAAACATTTCATGACATTATATAGTTATATAGCATTGCACTGGGTGTGCACTGAATAAAAATCCCTTTAAAGAGGCATCCTGATTTATGAACTTATAGGGAGAGCTTTTTTTGTTTAATGTTGGCAGCAGTAAGGTTCATCACAATGTTTTCCATTCATGCTAGTGGTATCAGATTTGATTAGTAATTTCTCTCTGATTGCTAGTGAGGTAAGAAATAACTTTTTTTCCTATCAAAAGACTGGGTGGTGTTTTAGCAAGTCTATGTAATAAAATATGCTGGCCAGTTGTAACTCTAACTAATGTCCTCATTGGAAGATTTTTTACTCACCTCTTGTTCGGTGATAACCCAAATTGTGGACTTTTCATCATTTCCAGTTCCGATGATAGAGTTTGTGAAGACTCATAGGAACTACCACTTCAACTACCACCTATATGCCGACGACACACAAATCTATCTCTCAACCCCCCACCTCACCCCCTCGGTCTCCGCCCGAATCACACACCTACTAAGCGACATATCTGACTGGATGTCGCTCCACTTCCTTAAACTGAACCTCTCCAAAACCGAGTTTCTTGTCTTCCCCCCCCCAGCCCAGACACCACCCCCCATTGACTTCTCCTTCACATCCAACAACGCTACCATCAAACCCGCCCCGCAGGCCAGAGTACTTGGTGTCATTCAGGACTCCAACCTATCCTTCCAGCTCCAAGTCCAATCTTTAACAAACTCGTGCAGACTCCACCTCCGCAACATCGCCAAAATCCGCACGTTCCTAACCCCAGAAACCACTAAACAGCTCATCCACTCCCTCATCATATCACGACTGGACTACTGCAACTCCCTCCTCACTGGCCTGCCTCGCCGCTGGCTATCCCCGCTTCAGTCCATCCTGAATACGGCTGCCAGACTCATTCACCTTTCCAACCGCTCCATCTCCGCCACCCCCCTCTGCCAATCCCTCCACTGGCTTCCGATTGCGCAACGGATCAAATTCAAAATCCTAACACTGACGTACAAAGCCGTCCACCATACTGCCCCAAACTACATCACCGACCTAATATCCAAGTACCGCCCAGCACGCACACTCCGCTCCTCACAAGACCTTCTTCTCTCTAGTTCCCTGGTCTCCTCCTCCCATGCCCGCCTCCAGGACTTCTCCAGGGTGTCACCTATCCTCTGGAACTCCCTACCCCAATCCATCAGACTATCACCTACTCTCCTCTCCTTTAGGCGCACCCTGAAAACCCATCTCTTCAGGGAAGCCTACCCCACCCCCTGCTAACTTGCCGACCTCCTCCACTCTTCCTACCACTCCATCCCCCACAGCTATCTCCTCCTGTGCCACCATCCCCTCCCTCCTAGATTGTAAGCTGGAAAGAGCAGGGCCCTCAATCCCCTCATGTTTTGCATTGTATTGGTATTGTTCTGTCACATGTTCTGTCCCCCTTTGTAATGTACAGCGCTGAGCGAACTATTGGCGCTTTATAAATACTGTATAATAATAATAATAGTAAACCTCCACAGTGGGCACACAGAGAGGCATACAAATCTGACAAGGCTGATAACCAGTGCAAGGCTGGTTTTGCTCTAGACTATCCATTCCCTTTTGCAACAATTTTTTTTCTGATTTATCTGACCCTATCTGGGTACATAAAATGTTTCAACACTAAAGTAATAATAGACCCCATTGGTATGTTCAGCCACCTAAGCACGTTCAGCCCTAAGTATGAAAAAGCAATCAATAACAAAACTTTAAAACATTGGGATTTTTAAGGTGCTGATACCTTCTCTCAGAGAAATAACAACCACTATTTATAATAAAATAAACAAATTTTATTGTACAATTAGTTAAAAATTAATAGGATGTTACATAAGATAAAAATTATACTTTTATATAAATATTTATTTATTTTGTGGGAATATCTAATACCCCATTAATTTTTTACTAATTGTACAATAAAATTTGTTTATTTTATTATAAATAGTGGTTGTTATTGCTCTGAGAGAAGGTATCAGCACCTTAAAAATCCATTTTTTTTTAAGTTTTGTTATAGATTGGGTACATAAAACAAATGCAGGTTAAAAAGTTAAATTACTCCATCAATGAACTGCAATTCTCATTGCATTATGGGAGCATCAATGTGAAAGCTATGAAATTTAATAGCATTTATATAGTATGTCAAAAATATTGAATTGTATAATCCGATTTGTATTATATAGTTTTCAACTTGATTTAAATGAATTTTAGTAGTTGCACAGCTTTTAATTGTGGCTTATTTTCTTATTTCTTTTTCACAATATTAGTTACTTATTTGATCATGGCACAATAGTTAATCTTGTATGCGGGGGCAGACTGACCATTTGGAAACTCAGGCACTGCCCGAGGGCCCGGGGTCAGTAGGGGGCCCCATGAGATGCCCCTGGTACCTTTTTCATAGGCTTTTTTGAGTTTGGGCAAGGACACAGGGGCCCCATGGTCCCCTATTGCCCGGGGGCCCCATGAGTTGTCAGTCCACCCCTGATTGTATGTAAGAAGTGATTTTCTGATTAGGGGTGCTGCTAGCTTTTATAAACTTTAAAAATTTGGGGTGCTTAAAGTCTGCTTTTTATCAATGTCAAAAATTGTGTCACAAAATTAAAAATGAGAACAATAAAATGTTGATAAAAAGAGTTTTAGCCTTACTCAGTAAAGGGTTTCAGTGTTACATGTTCATTCCAAATTTCAGCAACCCATAACAAACTATCAGATTACATTTTGCTGGAGTCAAAACTTTTTCAAATACAGTAGATGAAATGTCATTATAAAAAAATATAATTACTATTATTTTAGGTGTTGTTTTAAAATATACAGTAGCTCAGTATGAAAAATTCATACGTGTATTCAAAATATCATGCAGTAGTCTGGGATGCATCATAAACAATAAAGTGCAGCACTGTAATCAGAGGTAAAAGTATAGTCTGTAAACTCTTTATAAATCTTATATAGAAATCATAAAGGGATCTGGAAACAAAGCTCCTCCTTGTACTATATTGGTGACTGGAACTCTATAGTAAAAATGCGTACTCACCGACCGCGCATTGTAAATGCGCATAAATATGACCCTCAATCCGGGTAGGCAGCAATCACATGGTTCATCCCTCAGGAGAAAAACATCAGCCTTGGGTGTAGTGATGAAAAGTGGAACTCAGAGATCCCCCTTAGCCAGTGAATGGACAGCCTAGATCGGGTGTCGGCAACCCGCGGCTCCAGAGCCGCATGTGGCTCTTTTTCATCTTTGCTGCGGCTCCAGAGCACACTGCCCACCAGGTGACAGGCAATAGGGTTTCAGTGGTCAGCAAGCCGCAGATCGCAAGCCACATGCGGCTCTTCTGTGTGCCGGGCGCCCGCTCCCCTCCCTCCTCTCGGGCGGCCGCCTCAAAAGTCAGGACTCTTTTAATCCGGCCCGCGGAGCGTGGAACATTGGCTGTCAGGATGTAGGCGGGGCAGCCAGGATGTAGGCGGGGCAGCGTGACGAACTCCTCTCCTCTCACAGTCCGCCCTGAAGACCGGAACACAGCGCGGGAACACAGCGAGAGGAACACGCGGAGCAAAGGTAAGTGAATTGAGAAAATATGGGGAATTAATTACTATATGGGGGATGAATTACTATGGGGGATGAATTACTATATGGGGGATGAATTACTATATGGGGGATGAATTACTACATGGGGGATGAATTACTACATGGGGGATGAATTACTATGAGGGATGAATTACTATATGGGGGATGAATTACTATGGGGGATGAATTACTATGGGGGATGAATTACTATGGGGGATGAATTACTATATGGGGGATGAATTACTATACGGCGTAGCTACTCAACGTGGTTCAGCTCCACCTCGCCACGAGTACAGTGCCTGGTGACGTCAGGCCTCCTGTGTGCGAGGGGGAGGAGTGACAGAGCCGAAACCAGCGTGAGCTAGCGTTGCATGAGCGTGAAGAAGAACACAGCACTGCGCGGGAGTGAAGAACAAAAAAAGGTAAGTTAATTTAACATTTTCTATAAAAAGTAGTTGTGAGGGGGGGTTAAAAAAATATTAATAGAAAAGTGACAATAATATAATAATATATTTATAATTTGGATTACATTGGGCCCTCATATTTACCGAAGGCTATGATTGTGATTATGACGATACACTGTGGCCCTGATTAACCCTTTGCTTACTGGGCCCTTAAACCCCCTTCATGACCAGAGCGCTTTTTGCGATTTGTCGCTGCGTCACTTTAACTAACAATTGCGTGATCGTGCGACGTTGTACCCAAACAAAATTGTCGTCCTTTTTTTCAAACAAATAGAGCTTTTTTTGGTGGTATTTGAACACCTCTGCGGTTTTTATTTTTTGCGCTATAAACCAAAAAAGAGCGACAATTTGTTTTAAATGTTGCAATGGTTTTGCGGCTCCCAGTCTTTTTTTTCCCTTCGGAAACGGGTCCAAGTGGCTCTTTATGTCTTAAAAGTTGAAGACCCCTGGCCTAGATGAATGGGCTCCCTCTTCTGGATATGGGATGAACTGGAACTCATCTGCTATGGATCTTTGCAGGCCAGAAGCGGCTCCTCCACTTACAGAAGATGACGGCTGGAGAATCCATGGTTCATCTTTATACAGGTTTGTTCTAGAGCTGATCGCTCAGTGCCATCACTACACCCAAGGCTGATGTTTTTCCTCTGAGGGATGAACCATGTGATTGCTGCCTACCCGGATTGAGGGTCATATTTATGCGCATTTACAATGCGCGGTCGGTGAGTACGCATTTTTACTATAGAGTCACCAATATAGTACAAGGAGGAGCTTTGTTTCAAGATCCCTTTATGATTTCTATATAAGATTTATAAAGAGTTTACGGACTATACTTTTACCTCTGATTACAGCGCTGCACTTTATTGTTTATGATATACTATACAAGGTTTTTGTGATTCCTTCAAGTGTTCTAGCAGCTGGATATATGAGCGCTCGCTTTACTCCTTTTTATCAGTCTGAGATGCATGTTTGTCTGTGAGAGGGGTAATAATGGTGGCACACACACCCATCCACACACATATTGGTGTTGACTGCCAGTAACAGGGGCGTATTTACCACAAGGCAAACAAGGATTTTGCCTAGGGCATAGTTTTTTCAGGGGGAAGCGGCATTTTTCAGGGGGCAGCAGCATTTTTCCAGGGGGCTGAGCTGCCCCCCAAAAGGAGGGATGGAAGAAAGGACACACGCAGCATTGGGTCCAGGTGGGATCTGAGAGAGGCTGCAGGCTGCTTGATGATGTATGCAGAGCCCAATTTGTTCCCGTGGATGTCTGGAGCTATGAAGGTGTCTTCTCTCTTGTCAGGGTGGGGTGGGATGCCAATGTATGGGGGCGGTGGTAGTGGAAGGCTCTCTTGGGTGGGGGGGCTGAGGTGGGGTGTTGCTGGTCAATGTCAGGCTCTTATCATGGGAGGGGGGTGTTTGTCAGTGTCAGGGTCTCTCCATGGGGGGGAGGGGGGAGCTGATGTTTGTGTCGCCTAGGGCAGCACAAAACCTAAATACACCACTGGCCAGCAACATATTGTTTTTTCATTGGAATTTTATACTGTACATACACTTCACCCATTCTGGGTTTTTTCTCCTATAACTGCACTAGTGTGTATGTAGAGAAGTAGAGAAGGCATGTTGTCCCTTTCAGTCTAACTGCTCCCAACTCTAGTGGGCCTTTTCTGGCCATTATAATTTTCTTTCTTAGGATGATACTACAGATAGCCCGTCAACTTGGGTAAGTTGGTGGTAGCACAGGACAGTTAGCCTCTGGGCAGGAAGTGTAATCTTAGACCTTCTTATAGCATACTTTATAGTTGGAATTTCAACATGGTGAAAATGGAGAACAAGTATTGGGGTCCATTAATTTATTTCTGCCTTTGCAGACACAAAAATTAATATGGAGGATGAAAATATGACATCAGTAGATGAATTCTTTTTTCTGGGGTTCCCTGGGCTTGGTAGGCTCAGATTTCTTCTCTTTATTCTTATATTGACTACATATACTGTGACAGTGCTCCTAGATACTATGGTTATAATATTAGTATCAACCAGAGAAAGTCTACATTCTCCCATGTACTCATTCCTCAGAAATTTCTTATTTTCAGAAATGTGTTTTGTGACTGTTATTGTCCCCAATATGTTACGTATCATATGGATGGATGGAGCCACCATATCTGTCATTGGATGCATCACTCAGAACTACTTTTATGCATGTTCAGGTACTTCTGAATGTTACCTTCTCACTGCAATGTCCTGTGACCGATACTTGGCCATATGTAAACCCTTACACTATAACACAATAATGAGCCACAACCTTCAATATTTCTTGGTTATCTTTTGCTGGGCGTTTGGTTTTCTTTTGGCCTTCATCCCAGTGTGTCTTCTAGTAATGCTCAAGTTCTGTGGCTTGAATGTCATTGACCATTACTTTTGTGACCTTGCTCCTTTTGTGAACATTGCTTGTTCAGATACTTCAGCCCTGCAATTCTATACTTTTCTTCTAATCAATGTCATGGTTACTATTCCATTTGTTTTAATCATTATAAGTTATATGTACATTTGTGTAGTTATACTTAGGATGCCGTCCATCGGCAGTAGGAAGAAAGCTTTCTCTACCTGTAGCACTCACCTCTTGGTTGTGGGGATATTTTATGGAGCTGTATTCATAAATTATTTTACTCCAATGAAAGGACATTCAATAGCCATCAACAAAATGTTATCAGTTGTGTTTAATGTGATAACACCATTGTTCAATCCCATCATATACAGCCTGAGGAATCAGGATATGCATGCTGTGATATTCAGTTCTTTGCAGGGGTGGAATTGAAGATGAAAGCACCTAGAAATATTATTTGGATTATCATACTTGTCTCATCAAGTATTACATTTCCTTCTTAGAAGTAACACTCAATGTACTGCATTTCTGAGTGAAAACTATTAATGTTTAATGTGCACATTTCAGTTTACAATATGAACATCTCGAAAGCTTTACATACACCAGCACCCAGACTATGGACATTGCCTTACAGTATGTATTGTTACTCTCAACTTCAAATTCATGGGCTTTTAAACAATTTCTGAGCTGCAAAAGCAAGTGCTAAAAAGACTTAAGACCTATGCTTCTGTGCTTCTTTTCTAGTCTATTCACTTTGCTTTCAATCAAGGGGGTGTGTTTGGACCCCAAATTGTGTTGGCTACTCTTTGGATTGTCCTCCTGACTTTTATTGGAATAAAGTTTTATGTGAACATTTTAGCAGTGTTTTGGCACTTCAATTTACATTTTTGTTACATTACACTACAAGCCAAGGAGACCATGGAGCTCTAATGGGATGTAGTTACCTGCTTGGGAACCAGATTACTTACATCAATATCAATACTGTAAGATCATGTAGCGCTAGCCACGCAGATGTTGCTGGTTGCATTGTTTCCTCTGCTGTCATCTTGACTCTGATAAAGGCCTCAGCTCCACTGACACCTTAGGTTTCACCACTTTAGCAGATGTGGGTGAGCAATTTCTCAATACCTTAGAGTCACCCTGAAATTAAACTTGAGACTTTATAGCTGACCACAGAATGTTTTTTCAATTGAAAATCAAATAAGGCAGGGTATAACGATGAAGAGTAGGACAGCACAAACAATACACTGAAGGTTTTCACCAATATTTAGGGTACTGAACTAAGCTTTAAGCCGATGCACATAAACTGTAACTTTCCCCACTAAGTGAACAGCCACAAGCAACCAGAAACCATTATCAACAAAGTTCAGGGACTAAGTTGTCTGTGGATGCTTGCAATGGGGGAGCTAAGTCTAGGCCTCTTGTAGTTGTAAGAATATGCAGTGTAATGGTAACCACACTCAACAGTAAGTAACCTAGGTACAGTTCTAAAAGTTGGTCTTCTGATGGCTATGTTGGGGTCCTGGAAGACGTTGGAGTGCTTATTGGTGAAAGATAATCATGCACTCAGTAGGATAGTCTAAGATGTAATGGATTTCTTAGTGCACAGAAATCGGAAGGGATCAGGTAACAAGTTAGGGCTTTGTGATGTAAACCCTGGGCAAGCAGGACAAGCAGTGCCTAATAGTGATTAAATAGAAACTCAGGAGATGCCAAAGGAGCTCAAGCTTCTCAAAGAATATTTTTAGTTTCAGCAAAAGAACAATGGTGGGTCAAGGACCCACTCCTTAGCTCTCTGATCTATCACAGTGGACTGTACCATTGAAAGGAAGGCCCCCCCCCCTTTAGTCTGATGCTGACTTTCTTCAGCAACTGGTTGATAGTGGCACGGACTGGCTGTGAGAACAGAATTTTGACATTCCTGGAGTGGACCCAAGTGGCCGTAGAACCGTATTATTATTATATGGTGCTGTACGCTCAAGTTCCCAAGCTGTAGATGAACAAGCCTCAGAGCTGTGTCCAGTGGCAGCAGAAGAGTGCAGACACTCTGAGGGTCTCAGTATAGTTGTCTGTAGGGCTAATTAGTGGCCTCCTGGGCAGTGCAGATTTATTAATTTGTCCCGGTAACCATTGCCACTGAGACAAAAAGAATCAAGGGAAAACCTTCCAATCTAGAAATGTATACGACAATTGACCAAGGGGTCGATTTACTAAAACTGAAGAGTGCAAAATCTGGTGCAGCTGTGCGTGGTAGCCATAAATGCTATCATAGGGGATATTCTTATTCCCTGTGATAACAAAAAAAGGGATACAAAAAAAAATAGGCGGGCCAGTGTAATAAAAAAAAAAAAATCTAAGTAAACAATAAAAAAATTAAAGCACCCCTGTCCCCCACCCTCATGCACAAAGAGCAGTGATTTTAGCATTGAACCTCCCATGTAAATCAAAAGTAGTGGCTTGTACAGGATTTTAAAATGTCACTATAGTTTGTTGCCGTTTTAAATCATGTCATGTTTGGTATCTATTTACTCAGCATAACATCATCTTTTATATTTTAACCAAACACTTTGTCAATATCTTGTGTTTCTGTGCATTATAATTCAAAAAGGTGTATTTTTCCCCAAACAATTAGTGTTTGAAAAATTGCTGAGCAAGTACTGTGACTGCTCAAAAAAATATATAATATTATTATTATTACATTGAGTTTATATAGCGCCAAAGGGTTTGCTCAGCGCTGTACAATAGAGGGGGAGACAATACATGAAACAGAACACCAACAACAAACAGCACACGAGGGGTTAGAGGGCCTTTTACTCTTTTGAGCTTACAATCTAGGAGGGAGGGGGTAGTGGTACAGGAGGAAGTGGCTGTGGGGGATGGAGTGGTAGGAGGAATGAAGGAGAACGGCTGTTAGGCGAGGGTGGGGTTTGGGGGTTCAAAGTAATTTTATAGAAAAAAAATACAGATTTTTTTTTCATGTGTACAAAGAGTGTCAGAAAAGGTCTAGATTGGAAGAGTGGGTGAAGTGTGGCAGAAGTTTCTAATGGTGTGCATAAAATGCCTTGATAGCACAACCCCCCCTCCCCTCCCCAATTGAGGCTTTTTTGGAAGTAGACACCCCAAACTGTTAGCAGAGAGGCATGTTGAGTCCTTAGAAAAATACATTTTTTTACCACAAGTTTTTTGAAAATTATTTATTTATTTTTTTTACACAAATTTGTCAGTTAAATGATATATTGCTCACACATGCCATGGGTATATGTGGAATTTCATCCCAAAATGCATTCTGGTACTTCTCCTGAGTATGGGGATACCATATGTGTGATACTTTTTGGCAGCCTAGCCGCTTACAGGAGGGCAAAATCCAAATTCCCCTTTAAAAGCCTGAAGATGAATAGCTTCCTTGTTTCACTTCCTCACTATCTATCACAGTTTCAGAGGCCCTGAAATGCCAGGATAACACCCCCTCCCCCCACAATGATCCCTTTTTGGAAAGTAGACATACAAAGGGAATGAAGAGGCATGGTGGGTATTTTGCCGAGCTAATTTTTTGTCACGAGGTTTTGAAAAAGAAAAAAAAAAGAATATTTATATTTTTGTTTTCTTTCTTCATTTTCCAAAAACTTGTGGCAACAAATGAGATTTTTTGGCAGTCTAGCCGTGTACAGGATCCCAAAATCCAATAAGCACCTTCAGGCTTTTAAAAGGACATAATTTCCTCACTTTCACTTTCTGACTACCTATCACAGTTTTGGAGGCCCTGAAATGGCAAAATAGTACAAACCCCCCCGCCCCCAAATGACCCCCTTTTGGAAAATAATCACTCCAAGCTATTTTCTAAGAG
Organism: Staurois parvus; assembly: GCF_062004578.1. Lineage (NCBI taxonomy): Eukaryota > Metazoa > Chordata > Amphibia > Anura > Ranidae > Staurois > Staurois parvus. The sequence continues at coordinate 1,880,510 of NW_028318266.1, forward strand.
GCATGGTGAGTATTTTTCAGATCTCATTTGTTGCCACAAGTTTTTGGAAAATGAAGAAAAAAAACAAACATTTTTTTTTCTTTTCTTTTTTCTTTTCATTTTCAAAATGAGATCTGTAAAACACTCACTATGCCTCCTATTAAATTCCTTGGGGTGTCTACTTTTCAAAAAGGGGTCATTTGGGGGGGGGTGCTATTCTGGCATTTCAGGGCCCCTGAAACTGTGATAGGTAGTGAGGAAGAGAAATGAGGAAGATAAACACTTACAGACTATTAAAGGGTCATTGGATTTTGAGCTCCTGTATGCAGCTAGGTTCCCAAAAAGTCTTGCACATGGTATCCCCCACTCAAGAGAAGTAGCAGATTATATTTTGGGTGTAATTCCTCATATACCCATGGCATGTATGAGCAATATATCATTTAAATAACAACTTAAACAAAACAAAAAATAAACAATAACAAAACATTTTTGTAATTTTCCAAAAACTTGGGGGAAAAAAAAATCTTCCATGGACTCAACATGCCTCTCAGCAATTATTTTAGGGTGTCTACTTTCCAAAAAAGGGGTAATTTTGGGGGATTTTTGTACTGTCCTGGATTTTAGCACCTCAAGAAATGTGATAGGCAGTCAGAAAGTAAAAGCTGCATACATTTCAATATCTATATCATAGTTTGTAGAAGCTTTAACTTTTACACAAAGTAATGAATATACACTTATTGGGATTTTGTTTTACCAAAGACATGTAGCAGAATACATTTTGGCCTACGTCTGTGACAAAATTTGAGTTTAGTGAATATTGTTTATAACAGGAAGTAGAAAATGTTGGGGTTTACTTTTTGTATTTTTTCGTTTATATCACAAAAAATAAAAAACCCAATGGTAATCAAATACTACCAAAAGAAAACGTATTTTGTGAAAAAAAGGACATAAAGTTTGTTTGGGTACAGCATTGCATGACTGCGCAATTACCTGTTGAAATAGCGCAGTGCCGAATAGCAAAATATGGCCTGGTCATGGGGGGGGGGGGTCTTCCGGAGGGCGAGTGGATATAATACCTAATCATTTGGCAAAATATAAAAGATTATGTTACGCAGAGTAAATAGATATAAAAAATGTCATGCTTTAAAATTGTGTACGCATGAGGAATGGCGGCAAACTACGATACCTAAAAATCTCCATAGGTGATGCTTTAAAAGCCTTTACAGGTCACCAGTTACACAGAGTTACACAGGAAGTCTGGCGCTAGAATTATTACTCTCACTCTGTGATCGCTGTTTAGATATGCATGTGGGACTTACCTATGCGTTCCCATTTGCACGTGAGCAGAGTCCCTTTTTTTATCAACTTTATTGCCCTCACAAAGGATGGACAAAAATCCCTTTTGCTAGCATAAGCCATGACAGGTCCTCTTTATGGAGAGATCTGGGCCACTTACTGTGGGGGCATTCATGTGTACTTGCTCCCATTGATACACAGAGTTGGCTTGGCCCCGCCCCTTGTTCCCTCCTTGCTGGTTGTGATTGACACATGGGCTGGACACAGGTTTACTTTAAAGTGTATGCAAATCCAAAGGTGTTTTAGCAGAGTATTAGAACCCTTGTCTTCCAATGGGGAAGCATGTTCATATAACAACTGTCTGAGAAGCAAATTCCCTTTACTTTATAGAGATTTTCTCTTATGTCTTGTTTTGTCTCTGGGACAGGAAATAAAGGGCAATCTTCTCAGCTGGATACAGAAAAAAATAAACTGGTAAGGATTTTACCCTTCCTACTAAGAAAAAAGTTTTGCCTTTATACAATATATAAATGACTTAGATTCTTCTCTCACTGTGGAAGATATGTATAAAGCCCAGGATATACTCTATAATGATAAGGCCTTGGAGGTGTTCTCCAGGAAGAAGTGTAGAAAACTTAAAATACATTTTTTTTACCCTCACCATGAGGTATTATGGAGTTGATTTAGTAAAGGCAAAAATACTTTCACTTTGCAGCAGATGTTGCACTTTATTTAGCTTGCGCTGTTTTCGGGTGGATGTTTAGAGTTAAAGTTTTCTTTTACGTTCTTATTTGTTTGACATTTATTTTATTTGTGTTTTATTTAGTTGGGGCACATTTGTATAATAAATATTTTGTCACTGAGTCAGCAGCAGCCTAATCTTGAAACTTTTAGTGTCACTACAACAGCTGCCCCTTATTTGCAGCTGAGCACTGGATATTATTGAGGTGCTGTTTAGTCCCCCAAATCACCACAGGTTACACTGCACTCAAAAAACACTTCCCCCATACAGCACCTCCAATAGCTGCAAAAAAAGTTAGGGATTAAGCCCCACAATATTATCAACATTTCTAACAGGTCTGCAAGGGGAAGCAGAAGATCTCATGCATCTATACAGCCCGGAAATGTGGTGAAGTGGCTAATGAAGCCTTCTTTGTCCTCTTTCTCTGTCGCCCAGGTGCAGTCCACCACAGCTGGCAAAGCTCCTTAGTCTACTTTTTCATCCACAGCTACTAGCTACTCCTGCTGTTGCCTTAACAGATGTTGCATTATTTGAGCCTTTTGTTGCTGGAAGATGTGCAGTAATTAATTGGCTCCTAGGTTGAGCGGGAAATTAACTGCAGCCTAGACACATGTCCTCAACCTGGTGGTGCAACAGTTCCTAGATAGGTGGCCTGGGTTGCAATATCTTCAGAGGAAGGCCAGAAGAGTTTATAGCTAGAAGAGTTTGTAGGAGGGACTAAACTTTGGAACTAGACTTTGCTGGGACCATCAATGAGTTCCTGTGTGAGTATAGTCTGAGGACAGACTTGGAGGATCTGGGATTTTTTTCCCCATGCTAGTAGCTGGTAATATAGAATGCATATTTAGGGTTTTTTTCCACCTTAATTTTTCCCCCCTCAATCCAAAGCTGCTCCTTTTTCCATTGCAGGCCATAATAGGCTTACAGGCTGTGAGATTTCTCCACAAGCTCACAAGAGGTAAATGAGGGCTTTGTTTCATATTATTTTGAAAGCTTGTTTAATATAGTAAATTAATTTTATGTACATATTGTAGGGCAGGGGTAGGCAACCTGCGGCTTTCTACCTGTTGTGGAACTACATTTCCCATGAGGCATTGCAAAGATTACAAAACCAACAGTTACAGCTATGACTTGCAGAGGCATGATGGAACTTGTAGTCCTGTGGTTCTCAGGTTGCTTACCCCTGGTCTAGGGAATCAGTTTACTTTAACTACTTGCCCTCTGAAAGGCTTTACCCCCCTCTTGACCAGGCCAGTCCACACTCATGGAATGGCACAAAACTACCTAAAAATCTCCATAGACGATGCTTTAAAAATTCCTACAGGTTACCAGTTTAGAGTTACAGAGGAGATCTAGGGCTAGAATTATTGCTCTTGCTCTGACATTATCAGCAATACCTCACATGTGTGATTTGAACACCATTTACATATGTGGGCTTGACCTATGTATGCATTCACCACTAGCACAGGAGGAAGGGGATACTTGGTCTTGGTCCAAAAAAGTCTTGGCTTTGCATAAGCTTTAACTTTTACAAATTTAATTGACAGAACTGTAAAATGAAATGAATTACTAAGTATGGTGAAGAGGAAAAAGTTGTTAGTTGGGCAAAAGGCAAAAGAAGATATGCATTTTAGGACACTGGGTATAGAACAGACCCCAAGGACTAGAGTACCTGGATGAAAGGACTATTGGTCTTATGTTATTATCAAGAATAATAATCTTGGCTCATTTTAACACAAGCCACAGGGTTAATTGTTTGCTTGAAACAGGAACTTGATCTCACTTTCTATGCAGTGCTGACCAGCAATACAAAACATCTGACCTGGTGTAATGCATACAGTAATAATACAAACAGCCAGCACAGCGTAATATTCAGAAATTATCTCCATGCAAATGTGGGTCAACCTAACTAAAACATCATTTCTGGAGAAGACAAAAGGAAAAGACTGACCATCTGTAATTTAATATTGTTTATGAGCTATCCCAGAATGAAGGTATGGGGCCTATCAGGTGTGAGACAAAGTTATGATTTCTGTGATGTAGGACCTTTATAAATGATTGAAAACAACAGGGACATAGTGGCAAATATGTATAGAAAAATCCACATCAAACAAGAATTTTATACAACAGGGAAAATAATTTGGTCCATCAGTACTAGGGATAAGATTTGGGTTGCGCGCTACCTTGAGTTTTTGGGGGTTTCATGGTTTGGCAAAATTCTGAAATTATGACTCAAAATTTTTCCTCTAACACATAATCACTGCATAGCCATTGCCCCAGTCAGATGAGTTTCAAACAACTAATAATCTTAGGAAACAGACCTCCCAACCCCATCACTATAATTGCAAATTTATGGCCAGAAACAATTGATTACTGATGTGATACTTTTTTTATTTGCACTAACATACAATTTTGAGGGCAAGCTTTCAGAGTATGTCCCTTTCTTCAAGGTCCAGGCATCCCAATAATTTTGGCAATATAGTGTATATGAGGCTGGGTATGGAAGTAGTATGGGAAGGTGCAGGTTGTTAAGACATAGTGGTAGTAGGGCCACATAAACTAGAGGTCATGCACACTGGTCTTTTTCCACCAATGTTGCCAACTAACACATCTACAAACCATCCGGGAGATAGCTGATTGGCTGACAATACCCTCCACATCTTCATCCTTCACATTTTTATAACAACCTTATAAAATAGATTGTGGCACTGGATGAATTTTAGCAAACTATAATTTCTTTTGTTGTAGAAGACACTTTCCTATAGCTTTTAAAAGGCCGTTGAGACTGGCTAATGGGAGTTTATACACCACATTCTTGCTTATTCTCTTTCTTTTTATGTAATCCAATGTCACAAGTTATTTAATTGCCCCTCTAATGTTGCTATAGTTACATTACATAGTTACATAGTTACTGGCTGAAAAAAAGACAAAAGTCCATCTAGTTCAACCATAAAAAAAGTTATAATCCTATACCCACAGTTGATCCAGAGAAAGGCAAAAACAACCCAGCAAAACATGATCCAATTTGCTCCTGCAGGGAAAGAAATTCCTTTCCGATCCCCCAAGAGGCAATCAGATATTCCCTGGATCAACTTTACCTATAAATGTTATATCAAGTTATATTCTATGTGTCCATGAACAAATCCAGACCTTTTTAAAAGCAATCTACTGAGTTGGACAGAACCAACTATTCCACATTATCACAGCTCTCACTGTGAAGAAACGTTTCCATATTAGGAGATGAAATCTATTTTCCTCTAGACGTAAGGTGTGCCCCCTTGTTCTCTGTGTTGACCTCAGGGGGAATAACTCTACACCGAGTTCACTATATGAACCACTGATGTATTTATACATGTTGACCATATCCCCCCTTATGTATTATACATGGAGATCATATCCCCCCCTTATGTGTTATACATGGAGATCATATCCCCCCTTATGTATTATACATGGAGATCATATCCCCCCTTATGTATTATACATGGAGATCATATCCCCCCCCTTATGTATTATACATGGTGATCACATCCCCCGTATGTATTATACATGGAGATCATATCCCCCCCTTATGTATTATACATGGAGATCATATCCCCCCTTATGTATTATACATGGAGATCATATCCCCCCCTTATGTATTATACATGGAGATCATATCCCCCCCTTATGTATTATACATGGAGATCATATCCCCCTTATGTATTATACATGGAGATCATATCCCCCCTTATGTATTATACATGGAGATCATATCCCCCCTTATGTATTATACATGGAGATCATATCCCCCCCTTATGTATTATACATGGTGATCATATCCCCCCCTTATGTATTATACATGGAGATCATATCCCCCTTATGTATTATACATGGAGATCTTATCCCCTTTATGTATTATACATGGAGATCATATCCCCCCTTATGTATTTTATATGGAGATCATATCTCCCCTTATGTATTATACATGGAGATCATATCCCCCTTATGTATTATACATGGAGATCATATCCCCCCTTATGTATTATACATGGAGATCATATCCCCCCCTTAATCTCCTCTTCTCAGGAGAGAATACATTCAGTTCCTCTAATATGTCCTCATAGCTGATCTCCTCCATGCCTCTTATCAGTTTGGTTGCCCTTCTCTGCACTTTCTTTCTTTTTGTGAATTGGTGCTCAAAATTGAACTGCATATTCCAGATGAGGTCTTACTAATGATTTGTACCGGGGAAATGATATCTCTCTCTCTGGAGTCTATACCTCTTTTAATACAAGAGAGGATTTTGCTTGCTTTAGAACCCACAGCTTGGCATTGCATGCCATTATTAAGCTTGTGATCTACCAGAACTCCCAGATCCTTCTCCACCATTGACCCCCCCAGTTGTACACCCCCTAGTATGTATGATGCATGCATATTCTTAGCCCCCAAGTGCAGAACCTTACATTTATCAACATTAAACCTCATTTGCCACATAGTCCCCCAATTACACAGAGCATTGAGGTCGGCTTGTGAATTGGAGACATCCTGTAAGGACGTTATTCCACGGCACAGCTTGGTGTCATCTGCAAAGACTGAAATGGGATTTATAATCCCAAACCCTATATCATTTATAAATGTATTAAAAAGTAAGGGTCTCAACACTGAACCTTGGGGTACACCACTGACAACACTGAACCTTGGGGTACAACACTGACACCCCTAGACCATTCAGAGTATGAATCATTAACTACGACTCTCTTTTAGCCAGTTTTCTATCCATTTACATACAAATTTTTCCAAGCCTGTAGACTTTACCTTACACATTAGCTGTGTGCAGGGAACGGTGTCAAATGATTTTGCAAAAACCAAATATACCACATCCACCGCCACCCCTCTGTCCAAGTATACCACGTCCACAGCCATCCCTCTGTCCAAGTATACCACATCCACCACCACCCCTCTGTCCAAGTATACCACGTCCACCGCCATCCCTCTGTCCAAGTATACCATGTCCACAGCCACCCCTCTGTCCAAGTATACCACATCCACCGCCACCCCTCTTTCCGATTATACCACGTCCACCACCACCCCTCTGTCCAAGTATACCACGTCCACCGCCATCCCTCTGTCCAAGTATACCATGTCCACAGCCACCCCTCTGTCCAAGTATACCACGTCCACCACCACCCCTCTGTCCAAGTATACCACGTCCACAGCCACCCCTCTGTCCAAGTATTCCACGTCCACAGCCATCCCTCTGTCCAAGTATACCACGTCCACCGCCACCCCTCTGTCCAAGGTATTGCTCACCTCCTCATAAAAAGAAATCAGATTTGTTTGACAGCTTCTGTCTTTCATGAATCCATGCTGTCTGTTGCTTAATCATACATCTGTACATCTCAGATGACATGTCATTTCTACAATAGATATGCTGCTGTTGCTGACATGTGTTCTTGAACCTCTCATATCACAAAATAATGCAAAAAATGTTTATTGAGCAAAAATGTTTAAATCACCAAAATATTGTAAATACTATTTCCTTGTGTGGGAATTTTGCATAAAATACTTTCTCAAATATCATTAAGCTATGATTATGCCCCAGGGGTAGGGTGAAATGCATTAGGGTGTGGCCTTGATGGACTGAGCTGAGGCTGCTTTCACTTGTCTACTACATGGCTGTGTGAGGTGTGCGTCAGCTAGAAAATCTCCTCTAATTTTCCCTGCATGCTCTGGGTCTGGATGAATCCATCCCAGCCTGCAGTCTCACTAATTTTAGCAGATTCCATTCCACAGGACATCAACAACCTGAGCGGGGATCCCCGAGCAATAATCTAGGATCATTATTTCATTTCACATTTCACTGAGCTGTATATTATGTGTAGCACTCTTCCTCTATAAGAACACTTCAGAATGAATTCCAAAGTGGTGTGGCAGGCTAACATTTCACTCTTAGGACAGAATACATGGCATACCACGGGCTTAAAGAAAAGTTGGGAGCCAGTAACTTTTTTTTTTTTTGGATTTTATTTGATCAACAATCTTGGAAACAGGGTTGGGGACACAGGATACCCAAAAAGAGCAAAATTCACTCTAGTTTTCTAATTTCAGGTAATGTAATTGGAGCTTTAAAAGCAGCCAGATAAATCACTCTGACCTTGTAAGAGCAGTCAAGATGTCAGTTAAGAGGATATGGATCTTTCCCTAGGAAGTATCCCTAACATCTGGAAGAGTATCCCATCCTGTGACAGTGGTGAGAGTAGTGAATGAAGGCCTAGACAGTTGGTAATAGGGAATTCTATATTCAGAAGGACTGATACTGTAGAATAATTTGTCACCAGGATCACCTTAACTGAATGGTTTGCTGTCTCCCTGGTGCCAGGGTTCAGCATATGGTGAACCGGGTTGGTAAATTACTGGGAGGGTCTGGGCATGACCCAGCTGTCTTGGTCCATGTTTGAACCAATGACAGAATACATGGAAGGTGAAGGCTCCTTAACCCCCCTGGCGGTATTCCCGAGTGTAGCTCGGGGTAAAATGTCAGTACCAAACGCGTTAACCCCGAGCTACACTCGGGCTTACCATGCGGCGCTGCTTACCTTGTCCTTCGCTCCCGCGATGTGTACCCTGCAGCGTCCCCGGCCATCTCCTCCGGCTGATGTCGGCATCCGGCTTCTGTGTTCTGGTCCCTGTGACGTCGGGACGTACGGGCGCTCATTTTTTTCAAAACAAATTTTACATAGTAAAACATTGCTGTTTCAACCCATTTCACATACATTTTGTCCCGAGTGCTTTGTCCTGCGCCCTGCCTGCATTTTTACTGTTCTTTCTGCTTGGAAACTTAGAAAAGTCCAAAAAGTGTCCCTTTAGGTCAAAAGCGGTTTTAGACCGGCTAGAGAACAGCGATAGTAAATCAGAACCACTTGCAGAATTGAGTGATAATGATTCGTGGGGGAAATTCATCATCAGACACTGAAACCGATTCTGCGACTTTGCTCAGCGGTGTGCGAACTTGGCGCTCTATTTCAAATTTCAGTGTTTTTGGTTTGATTATATTATTGAATTAAATGTATTATTATTATATTATTATTTTTTATGATTATTTAATAAATTATAATTTATGATTTTGGGTTTCAAATTTTATCCTCCCCGGGATGTTTACTAGACTCTTGTTCGGACAGATTTCAGTGAGTTATTCCTAAAAATTACAGCCTACAATAAAAAAACAACATATTTCCATGCAAAATACTGGTACCGCTTTCAGCACCAAAAATCTGAAATAATCATACCGCCAGGGAGGTTAAGAATCAATTTAAAGAATAAGGCTGCAAGTTGAAGGGAAGGACCTCCAAGGTGATATTCTCTGAAATATTACCTGTGCCATGTGCAACACAGGAAAGACAGGTGGAGCTTAGATAACTGAATGCATGGCTAAAGACTTGGTGTAAGAGGGAAGGATTTGGGTTTCTAGAGCACTGGGTTGACTTTTCATTGGAGTACAACCGATATGCTAGAGGTGGTTTGCACCTAAATGGAAGGGGGTCTGCTGTGCTGGGAGAGGGGTTTATGGTAAGGCTGGAGTCGTTTTTCAGCTAGGATCGACGGGGAGGGTGAATTAGATTATAATGGGGCAGACAGGCCAGACGGGTCAGTTCCTATTGGTGTGTGGAATGGGGAAATATAGGGGGAGGGCTATGGCAGTTGATAGGAAGATTCCAATGTTACAATCAACCATTGGAAATTGTACTCTTTGTACTAAAATATTATATGCAAAATGGATATGCAAAATGTGACAAGAAGTCTGCCAAGCAAAAAAGGTGAGTTGGAAGCTTTGGTGTATGAAGAGAGCTATGATTTGATTGGTATTGCTGAATCTTGGCTTCATTCTTCACATGACTAGGATATTAATATTCCTAGCTATGTTCTCTTTCAGAGACACAGGTAACTAGGAAAGGTGGTGGTGTCTGTCTCTTTGTGAGAAGAGATTTCAGAGCGAGTGTGAAAGAGGACCTAGTTGATGGAGAGTGTGATGAGGCTGAAGTATTATGGGTGGAACTGCACATGGGGGTGCATATAACAAAGGTAATCAGAGTTTGTTATAGGCCACCCAGTGTTAATGAAGAGGTGGAGACTCAGCTTCTTGCACCAATAGAGCTGCAAGGGCTGGGACAGTGATAATAATGGTAATTTTAACTACCCGGAAATTTACTGGAGTAATGGCACTGCAGAAACAGTTAAAGAGCAAACATGTATAAACTTATTACAAGACAATTTTATGGTACAGTTCATTGAAGCCCCAACTAGGAATGATGCTCTTCTGGACCTGGTAATCTCAAACCATGTAGAGCTTATTACGAATGCCCATATAAACTTCTGGGTAACAGTGACCATAACATTATTTCATTTAAACACACGTACATACTTGAAAGATAAAAACACTTAACTTTAAGAGAGCAAATTTTCCAAGGTTGAGGACTGGGAGGGAATATTGGCATCGATGAATACAGAATAGAAATGGAAACTCTTCAAAAAGACTGTATGTGAACACACTGCAAACTATATTCTCATGGGCAATAAGTATAAAAGGTTAAAAATCAAACCTATGTGGCTCACGGCCAATGTTACAAAAAGCTATAACTAATAAGAAAATAGTTTTTAAAAATATAAAAATGAAGGAAAACTATCATCATTTAATTGGTAAAATGAATATAACATAATATGCAAAAAGGAAATGAGCTACAGATTGCAAAAGATAGCAGGACAAACCCTCCCATGTCAGGGAGCGAGGAGCCAGACACACAAGGAGGTGCAATTAAAGGTAGGTTTATTAATATAAAAATAAGACAAGAGTCTATGCAAGTCCAACAGCAGAGATCGTAGCCAAAGCCGGGGTCAAGAGCCAGGAAGAATCATCGCCAGAGCCGGGATCAGCAGCCAGGAAGAATGGTCGCCAGAGCCGGGGTCAGAAGCCAGGAGGAGTCTTAGCCAAAGCCGAGTCGGTATCCAGGAAAGCAATGAGTAGCTAAACAGGAGCTTGCTGTTATGCAACAGACAGGACAAGAATGCAATGGACAGCCACAAACAGCAGACTTATATGTGATAAGCAGCCACCTCCTGGGGGAGGAGCCGCAGAGGGCTGAAAGCATAAAGGATCCCACAATGCTTTGTAGACAAATAAGTTGGATGCCAGCACATGGAGCAGCACAAGGTCTGACGAAAGGTAGGACCTTGACACCCCACCCCCCAAATTCTTCAAACATATTAATAGTAAAAAGGTAAGGTCTGAGCATGTAGGCCCTTTACAAAATAATCTATCATTAGCACAGTGACAGTGTACAGTATTAGCACTGATCATTGTATTAGTGTCACAATTGATGTCAGTGTCAGCCAGTTAGTGTACCTCTCAGCCAGCATCAGCTAGTGCAAGACTGCCTGCCACACTATCACATTCCCACTATAACTCGCTGATCACCACCACCACTGATCCACCTCCGCAACATCGCCAAAATCCGCACGTTCCTAACCCCAGAAACCACTAAACAGCTCATCCACTCCCTCATCATATCACGACTCGATTACTGCAACTCCCTCCTCACTGGCCTGCCTCGCCGCTGGCTATCCCCACTTCAGTCCATCCTGAATACGGCTGCCAGACTCATTCACCTTTCCAACCGCACCGTTTCCGCCACCCCCCTCTGCCAATCCCTCCACTGGCTTCTGATTGCGCGACGGATCAAATTCAAAATCCTAACACTGACGTACAAAGCCGTCCACCATACTGCCCCGAACTACATCACTGACCTAATATCCAAGTACCGCCCAGCACGCACACTCCGCTCCTCACAAGACCTCCTTCTCTCTAGTTCCCTGGTCTCCTCCTCCCATTCCCGCCTCCAGGACTTCTCCAGGGTGTCACCCATCCTCTGGAACTCCCTGCCCCAACGCATCAGATTATCACCTACTCTCCTCTCCTTTAGGCGCACCCTGAAAACCCATCT